>NC_134363.1:9909102-10226602 GCF_048569485.1 Anomaloglossus baeobatrachus
AGAAGACCAAAAAAAAAGACTCAATGTGAACATTCCCTTAAGGAGAACACATCAAGAAGACCAAAAAAAATACCTCAGTGTGAACATTCCCTTAAGGAGAAGACATCAAGAAGACCAAAAAAAAGACTCAGTGTGAACATTCCCTTAAGGAGAAGACATCAAGAAGACCAAAAAAAAAAGACTCAGTGTGAACATTTCCTTAAGGAGAAGACATCAAGAAGACCAAAAAAAAAAGACTCAGTGTGAACATTTCCTTAAGGAGAAGACATCAAGAAGACCAAAAAAAAAGACTCAGTGTGAACATTCCCTTAAGGAGAAGACATCAAGAAGACTGATTGGTTAGTTCTTAGGCTATGTGCGCACTTTGCGTCGTCCTAGTTGCAGTTCTAAACGCATCCTCTGGCAGAAATTGCTTTTGCCAAAGTTTCTTTTGTCCACAAAAAAGCGGTAAAAACGTGCGTATTTACCACGTTTTAGCCTCGTTTTTAGCGCTTTTTACCTGCTTTTCCATTGCGTTTTGACATATGCGTTTTGAACATAAAGACACTGCTAAATAAAGTTTAAACAGCCAAACACAATGAAAAAAGGGACAAAATGGAATACATATAATTATTGAAATAATATAGAAACTAGTTATATTTCATATAATTAGAGCGGTTTTATACTATTTAGCGGTAAAATAGCAGTAAATTAATATTTTTTATTAATTTAATTGTCGGACTATGTGTGTGTGTAAAGGGACATATTATTCCATTATTTTGATGTTAGATAGTCCAAAACGCATTGTTTCAGCAGCTAAAAAGCAGGTAAAACGCTGGAATTTTGATGTTGGTTGCTTTTTGCTAATTCTCATTGACTTCAATGTTAGCAAAACGCAGCCCAAATGGCAAAAACAATTGACATGCTGCTTCTTTGAACGCATGTTTTTTGCCCAAAATTATGCAAATTAAACGCAGCGTTTTGAAACGCAAATTGCGGTCAGGAAATCTTCCTTTTCCATAGACTGTTATGGACAATCAAAACGCATGCCTTTTGGCCATAAAACGCTGCAGTTTAAAATGCAAAGAGCGCACATAGCCTTAGTGTTACAATGTATCACTAGCAATCTAATCGGCTCACGGCCAGCGGAGAGGAGATGCGGCATCGCAAAAGTGGACGGATCGTGTCATCTACCTTTTACGTTTGCAACGTTTTTAGCACAAAAACAAAACAATTTCTTATACATCTAATATATAAAGCTGTATGTATGTCCGCTAAAGGTATCCGCACCATCGCATTTACAATCACGAAATTTTGCACAGACGCCTCATGTGACCCAGGGGGTCACTATGTTTTTTCAGAAAAATTTAACCCCGTGCTTTACAGTTAGTCTCTAAAATCCTGCCGCCATTAAATTGAATGGAGGTGGGAGCTATAGGTTATTAATAGCAACTGTCAGTGGCTGCTATAGGAACAAAATAAACTGTTAGTATAAGAAGCTTATGTGTGAGGTAATATGATGTCGGTGGAGAGATGAATAGAGAGAGACAGAAAAAGACAGACAGAGACACAGAGAGAGATAAATGGGGAAAGAGTCAGACTGACAGACGGGGAAAGAGACAGCCCTGGAAAGAGACAGACGGGGAAAGAGACAGACGGGGAAAGAGACAGACCTGGAAAGAGACAGACCTGGAAAGAAACAGACAGGGAAAGAGACAGACAAAGAAACAGACAGACGGGCAAAGAAACAGCTGGGCAAAGAGACAGACGGGTAAAGAGACAGACGGGCAAAGAGACAGACGGGCACAGAGACAGACAGGGAAAGAGACAGACAGGGAAAGAGACAGACGGGGAAAGAAACAGACGGGGAAAGAGACAGACGGGGAAAGAGACAGACCTGGAAAGAGACAGACCTGGAAAGAAACAGACAGGGAAAGAGACAGATGAAGAAACAGACAGACGGGCAAACAGACAGCTGGGCAAAGAGACAGACGGGTAAAGAGACAGATGGGCAAAGAGACAGACAGGGAAAGAGACAGATGGGGAAAGAGACAGACGGGGAAAGAGACAGACGGAGAAAGAGACAGACCTGGAAAGAGTCAGATGGGGAAAGAGACAGACGGAGAAAGAGACAGACGGGCAAAGAGACAGCCCTGGAAAGAGACAGACGTGGAAAGAGACAGACGGCGAAAGAGACAGACAGAGAAAGAGACAGTCGGAGAAAGAGACAGATGGAGAAAGAGACAGCCCTGGAAAGAGACAGCCCTGGAAAGAGACAGCCGGGAAAAGAGACAGCTGGGGAAAGATACAGCCCTGGAAAAAGACAGTCCTGGAAAAAGACAGTCCTGGAAAGAGACAGATGGAGAAAGAGACAGATGGAGAAAGAGACAGCCCTGGAAAGAGACAGCCCTGGAAAGAGACAGCCCTGGAAAGAGACAGACGGGGAAAGAGACAGACAGTGACACAGGGACTGGGAGAGAGACAGAGAGACAGTAACTATCCCAGGCAACGCCGGATACCACAGCTAGTTTTAAATATTTACCAAATAATTGGATACTTTCAGTGACTGTGGGTGATCATTAGGACATTTTGTTTTATTTTGTAAGTTATTTCACAATGTGGAAATCTCATCTGCAGGGAAGAATCATTCACTTCCCCTAATTTATGAAATTCCCCCAAAAAACGTTGGAAATTGCACAACGTGGTGTACAAATAAGATTTAATGGAATCAACACCCAGTTTGCAAGATACAATTACGTGTCCAAAACTTCTGATGACGGGACAGATTGTTCCTCCAGCAATTCTTTCTAAAGCCGTGTAGAGGAATATGGTTGCCCAATGAGAATTTGGCCACGTGACAACAGCAGATAAAGGGAAGGGGGAGTTACAGTTGTCAGAGAACTGACAACATTTAAAGGGGGTTGTCTGATGTCATCTTGCTCTGGGCCATTTTGTCAATTGCAGGTCTACCAAACAGTTCTGGTCACAAAACTGCAATCTGGACCATGAAAAGGTTCTGGACATATTTTCTAAGTATATGTTGCAACCTTACCAATCAGCTACATTGACAGCCATTATAAAATTGTTAAAAAAAACTTAAAGAAAACCCCTTTCAAAAACACTGTTTCCTATCTTTTTGTCATAATTAATGCCCAAAAATTATCCACAATGTGTAAAAGAGATCTTTTAATTCTCAACTACTTAAGTGTAACAAAATCTGGGCTTATGTTACTTTGTTGCAGACTGCACCCTTTTAAACTGCACATAAAAGTGATATCTTGCTGACATAATTCATGCCCAAAAATAATAATAATAATCCACAATGGGTAAAAGATTTGTTAAAGTCTTATCTACTTAACTGTAGTAAAATCTGTGCTTATGTTACTTTGTTGCAGGCTGCAGCCTTTCTAGAGCCGCACATAGCATTGACATCTTGTTGAAATAATTCACGCCCAAAAATTATCCACAATGTGTAAAAATGATTTCTTTAAGTTTCATCTACTTTGGCTGCTTTCAGACTACGTTTGTTTAGCATGCGTCATGAACGTTTTTTTGCTGCAAAAGTGTATCCTGTTTTTGCAAAGAAAAACGCATGCAAACGCATGTGTTATTTTGCAGGATCCTGTCACTTTAAGTTTATGGGCGGGCATTGGAGTCATGTGATCGGGAGTGAGGGAAACTGAACGTGAACGACTGGGAGCCGATATCTGATAGCTGCGGACGCTGGTAACCAAGGTAAATGTCGGGTAACTTGCTTGGATACCCGATATTTACCTTGGTTACGAGCGTCTGCAGCTGCTAGGAGCCGGGCTCCCTGCACACGTAACCAAGGTAAACATCGGTTAACTTGCTTGGATACCCAATATTTACCTTGGTTACGAGCGTCTGCAGCTGCTAGGAGCCGGGCTCCCTGCACACGTAACCAAGGTAAACATTGGGTAACTTGCTTGGATACCCGATATTTACCTTGGTTACAAGCGTCTGCAGCTGCTAGGAGCCGGGCTCCCTGCACACGTAACCAAGGTAAACATCGGGTAACTTGCTTGGATACCCGATATTTACCTTGGTTACGAGCGTCTGCAGCTGCTAGGAGCCGGGCTCCCTGCACACGTAACCAAGGTAAACATTGGGTAACTTGCTTGGATACCCGATATTTACCTTGGTTACGAGCATCTGCAGCTGCTAGGAGCCGGGCTCCCTGCACACGTAACCAAGGTAAACATCGGGTAAATTGCTTGGATACCCAATATTTACCTTGGTTACGAGTGTCTGCAGCTGCTAGGAGCCGGGCTCCCTGCACACGTAACCAAGGTAAACATTGGGTAACTTGCTTGGATACCTGATATTTACCTTGGTTACGAGCGTCTGCAGCTGCTAGGAGCCGGGCTCCCTGCACACGTAACCAAGGTAAACATCGGGTAACTTGCTTTGATAAACGATATTTACCTTGGTTACGAGCATCTGCAGCTGCTAGGAGCCGGGCTCCCTGCACACGTAACCAAGGTAAACATTGGGTAACTTGCTTGGATACCTGATATTTACCTTGGTTACGAGCGTCTGCAGCTGCTAGGAGCCGGGCTCCCTGCACACGTAACCAAGGTAAACATCGGGTAACTTGCTTGGATACCCGATATTTACCTTGGTTACGAGCGTCTGCAGCTGCTAGGAGCCGGGCTCCCTGCACACGTAACCAAGGTAAACATCGGGTAACTTGCTTGGATACCCGATATTTACCTTGGTTACGAGCGTCTGCAGCTGCTAGGAGCCGGGTTCCCTGCACACGTAACCAAGGTAAACATCAAGTAACTTGCTTGGATACCCGATATTTACCTTGGTTACGAGCGTCTGCAGCTGCTAGGAGCAGGGCTGCCTGCTCCCTGCACACGTAACCAAGGTAAACATCGGGTAACTAAGCCCACGGTTACTTGATATTTACCTTGGTTACGAGCGTCCTCCGCTCTCAGGCGGGGGAGAGAGGAGAGAGAGGGAGGGGGAGAGAGGGAGGGGGAGAAAGGGACTGATCACGCGAGGCTGGTTTCTGGGCATGCTCAATAGAGCAAGCAGGATCCTGTCTATCAGCATGCCAGCCTTCACATGCGTTTGCGTGCTCTTTAGTCAGGATCTAGCAATTTGCAGTATTTGGACGCAGCTCAAAAACGCTACAAGTAGCGTTTTTGAAAAAAGTTAAAAAACTGCAAGTCGCTGAATCCTCACTATAACGCACGAAAACGCAGGTGAACGCATGTAGACGCGAGTCCAGTGCAAATGCATTGAAATGAAAACGCATTTGCACTGGATCCGTTTTTGCGTTATAAAAACGATCATGACGCATGTTAAAAAAACAGTGTGAAAGCCGCCTTAGCAAAATCTGTGCTTATTTAACTTTGTTGCAGACTTTACCCTTTCTAAAACCGCACATAGAATTGACATTGTGCTGACTTAATTAACGTCCAAAAATTATCCACAATGGGTAAAAGAGCTTTGTTAATCATCTACTTAAATGGGACTTATGTTACGCAGCGGATTTTCTGCAGGAAAATCTGAAACAAAAATCTGCGTCAAATAAGCAACTTGTGAGAGTAACCCAAGTGCTTGTTCAGATGATCTTGTGATCGGTCCTGTGCTGTTTATTTGCACATTAAGAGTTTTTGGAGGAGTTTTTATTTACTGAATCATTTCCTGAAGCGGCTTTAGGCTACGTACAGAGTATTTTTTGCTGAATGTTCGGAGCAGAAACTTCAAACTTTTGAAATGTAGACGAGGATTTAGAGAGTTTCCGAAAAAAAATTTGTGTGCACATTGATATTTTTTTTATGCTAAAGTGTCTTTGATTGGACAGTGCTTAATTTGGAGAATATTGCATCAAAAGACCTTAAGGCTGTGTGCGCACAGTGCGTTTTGTCATTTTTTTATGCATTTTTTTAGTACATTTTTTCCACAAAACTGCTTGCAAATCCTTGATGCCAGCAAAGTCAATGAGAATACTGGAGTCTCGTGCATACGTTCAGTTTTTTACTTGCAGATTTGGTGCAGAAAATAATTTGCAGCATGTCAATTCTTTCAGTGTTTCTGTCACGATTGAAAGACAAAAAAAACAAATGCAAAAAAAGTAACAAAACCTTGGCAAAAACGCATAAAAAAGCAGCAAAAACATCCTTGTTGCGTTTTTCCGTCCAAGAAATGCAGAAATGGTGCAGAAAATTCTGCAACCAAATACTCAAGGTGTGCACACAGCCTTAACAGAAAAAACTTGCACTTTTTTTTCCTCCCAATAGTCATTTTTCAAAGCCTGAAATCTAATATATAAAGCTGAATGTGTGTATGTGTGTGTGTGTGTGTATGTGTGTGTATGTGTGTGTGTGTATGTGTGTGTGTGTGTGTGTGTGTATGTGTGTGTGTGTATGTGTGTATGTACGGGATTGGCATCTGCTCCGTCGCAGCAACAGCCACAAAATTTTGCACACTCACACATCTGGACCCCGAGCGCGTCATAGGCTATGTTTTGAGGGGAAATTTTAACCCCGCGCTTTACAGTTATTCACCAATAAACCTTCCTCCATTAAAGCGAATGGAGCTGGGAACCACAGTGCAGCCAGAACTTCAGAAGAATGCGCAGCCACGCCCTTATATGGAATGTTGGCGTGTCACAATGCAGCCAGGGAAAGAGACAGACACAGACAGGGAAAGAGGCAGACACAAACAGGGTAAGAAACAGGCATAGACAGGGTAAGAGACAGATACAAAGAGACAGACACAGACAAAGAGACAGACTGACAGGGAAAGAGACAGACAGGGAAAGAGAAGGAAAGAGAGAGACAGGTTAAGAGACAGACACAGACAGGTAAAGAGACAGACACAGACAAAGAGACAGAGACAGACACAGGGAAACAGACAGACAGGGAAATAGAGGGAAAGAGACAGACAGTGTAAGAGACAGACAAAGACAGGTAAAGAGACAGACAAAGAGACAGACACAGGGAAAGAGACAGAGGGAAAGAGGGAAAGAGACAGACAGGGAAAGAGACAGACAGGGAAAGTGACAGAGATAGATAGACAGACAGGGAAAGAGATTGAGACTGTCAGAGACAGACAGGGAAAGAGACAGACAGACAAAGAGAGAGAGACAGAGAGATATATACAGAGGGGGAGACAGACAGAGAATGGGAGAGAAACAGAGAGACAGTTACTATCCCGGGCGTTAATACATTCTATTTATACATTCTATCCCGGGAATGTTAATACAGTCTATTTTGTTAACAACATTTATTAACCCGGGCGAAGCCGGATAGTACAGCTAGTATTAAAATAAATTGCTCAAAACACTGAACACTGAATGTATGAACAAAAAAAAGATTTTACCATGGAAATGAAAAGGAAGAAATTTTTACACAATTTTTGGGTGATTAGAATCAAATTAAAAAAAAACAAAAAACCCCCAAACCCTCCTTTATGCACATACACTTATATCAACAGAGAATGAAGAAACGTGATAGCTCTTCAAATACAGTGATGAAAAAAGATAAACATTTGCTCAAACTTAGGGATATGAGCTTTTCCTTGTGAGATTCTACAAACATAGAGATCCTGTTCCTTGAGGCTGTGTGCACATGCTGCGTCTTTTTTCTTGCAGATTTTAATCAATCAATCTGCAAAGGAAAATGCATGCCAGCAGAATCTATGAGAATCCTGACTGGCTGTGCACATATTGCAGATTTTTTCCTTGCAGGTTTTGGTGCAGAAAATAATCTGCACCAAACAATTAACTTGTCAATTGTTTCTGAGTTTTTTTCCAGAGTTTTTCCTATCAGAATGCAAAAAACACCGCATTAAAGAAATGCAAAACTGTACCAAAAAACGCATAAAAGAAATGCAAAACCGCACCAGAAAACACATCGAAAAAGCAAAACCGTGCCAGAAACACATCAAAAGAATCAAAACCGCAGCAAAAATGCATAAAAAAACAAAAACTACAGCAAATAATGCATCACAAAATGCAAAACTGCCCAAAATATGCATTGAAAAATGCAAAACTGCAGCAAAAAACGCATTAAAAAAATGAAAAACCATGTAAAAAAACACATAAAAAAATGCAAAACTGACCAAAAAATGCATTGAAAGGCGCAAAACCACAGCAAAAAAGCATCAAAATTGCAAAACTGCCCCAAAAATGCATTGGAACGAGCAAAACCGCAGCAAAAAAAAAAAAATCAAAAAATGCAAAACTGCCCAAAAGATGCATCAAAAAACGCAAAACTGCACCAAAAACCGCATCAAAAATGCAAAACCGCAGCAACAAAATTCATAAAAAATGCAAAACCAAGACAAAAAACACAAAACCACCCCAAAAATGCATTGAAAAACGAAAAACCACAGCAAAAAAACGCATCACAAAATGCAACACAGCCCCCAAAAAATGCAGCAAAAAGCAAGTGTTTTTTCTGCAGCGTTTTTCCTGCCAAGAGATGCAGTTTTTGATGCAGAAAATCTGCACCCAAATCTGCAATGTGGGAACAAACTCTAATGGCCATAATATTTTTGCTTTTCTGTAGAATTGAAGAAACCTGGCTATGATGGCTGCCGATCCAAGACATGATCCCTTAGGAAGCATACAGTTATTTAAACAATTTCTGACAAGGTTTTTGCAACAAAAACAAAAAAAAATCTGTCTCTATTGGAGCAACTCCTATTATAATAGAAAAAAGTGACTAGAAAACTGTATCAAAAGAGCAATAAAAGCCACAAATTCTTACAAAGTTGATGTGCCTTTTAGAAGCATTTTATTTTAGATTTTTTCAGACAAAAAAAAAATCCCTGAAAAAAACCTAACCTTAGGGTTGATTACAAATGATGTGTTTCTGGGCGGCGTCATCCTTTTACCACGTCCCTTTAAATGTCGTAGATATTTGTATTAATATCAGTCTCCGTGTTATTACACACATCTAATATATAAAGCTGTGTGTATGTATGTGTGTGTGTATGTGTGGATCTCCGCTAAAGGAATCCGCACCGTCGCATTTACAATCACGAAATTTTGCACAGACACCCCATGTGACTCAGGGAACGTCATAGACTATGTTTTGATTGGAAAATTTAACCCAGCGCTTTACAGTTACTCTCCAAAAAAACTGCCTCCATTAAAGTCAATGGAGCAGCGAGCTATAGGTTATTAATAGCAGCTGTGAGTGGTTGCTATAGGAAAAAAATAAATTGTTAGTATAAGAAGCTCATGTGTGAGGTAATAAGATGTCGGTGGAGAGAGACAGACCGACATAGACAAAGACAGAGTAAGAGGCAGACAGGGGAAGAGACAGAGAGAGAGACAGGGAAAGAGACAGACAGAGGCAGACAGACAGGGAAAGAGACAGACAAAAAAAGAGAAAGAGACAGACAGATAGAGACAGACAGAGACAGACAGACAGTGAAAGAGACAGAGACAGACAGGGAAAGAGACAGAGACAGGAACAGAGACAGGGAAAGAGACAGACAGGGAAAGAGACAGACAGGGAAAGAGACAGATAGGAACAGGAAAAGAGCTAGACGGGGAAAGAGACAAAAACAGGGAAAGAGACAGAGACAAGGAAAAATACAGGGAAAGAGACAGAGATAAACAGGGAAAGAGACAGATGGGGAAAGGGAGACAGACAGAGAAACAGACAGACGGGGAAAGAGACAGACTAGGAAAGAGACAGGCTAGGAAAGGGACAGACAGAGAAAGAAACAGACAGGGAAAGAGACAGATGGAGAAAGAGACAGACAGACACAGAGATAGCGAGAGACAGAGATAGAGAGAGACAGACAGAGATACTGATACAGAGACAGAGATAGACACAGACACACAGAGAGATAGACACGGACAGACAGACAAACATGGATAGAAAACAGAGACACACATGGATAGAGACAAACACACAGACAGACACAGAGAGGGAAAAAGACAGACATGGAAAGAGACAGACAGAGAGATAGACACACACAGACAGACAGGTAAAGAGACAGACACACAGAGACAGACACACAGTGACAAACACACAGAGACAGACACAGAGCGAGACAGAGAGAGAGACAAAGACAGAGACAGATAGAGACAGACACAGAGAGAGACACACAGAGACAGCCAGAGAGAGACAGAGACAGACAGAGACAGACACACATAGACAGAGACAGACACAGAGACAGACAGACAGAGACAGACAGAGACAGATAGAGACAGACACACAGAGACAGACACAGACAGACACACAGAGACAGAGACAGACAGAGACAGACAGAAACAGATAGAGACAGACATACAAAGGAAGACACAGAGACAGACACACAGAACAGACAGAGACAGACACACAGAGACAGAGAGAGAGACAGACAAAGACAAACAGAGAGCGAGACAGTTACTATCCCGGGCAACGCCGGGTACTACAGCTAGTTCTTTATATTTGTAAACAATGTAACAAGTTTGCACAGTAGTGATAGTAACAGAGGGCAGAGCTGACAACCTCCTCTTTATCATCGTTTATGTTTCTATTATTATAAATGTAGCAGATTTCTGAGGTTTTGCAGACATCAAACCTTTCTGAAGTTTCTGCACAAGGAAATCAAAAAGGAGAATAAAGCATTTTTGGCAGAATTATACTTCCCATATTGGACGGATCTGCTTCCGCTGTGTTTGGAGAAGCAAATGTTGTGGGTGTCATTATTATGTAATATTGTTACAAGTGGGAACATATCACTATTACGGATCCGGGCTGTGACACTCAGGACTTGTCCGCCATGAAAAACGGCAAAACTGTGACCGCAGTACAAAATGAGCGAATCTCGTAAACGTGTTTTCCGGTCTTTTTGGCTTTATTACGTCGGATTGATGATAACTGTCAGGGATTTATTGTTTCCTTGTTTAATTTTTAACATTCACCAATTTTATCATAATGAATATCCAGAAATGTTGCCATTTTTTTCTCAATGCAGCAAGATCTAGGTATTTTTAGCTTCTTTGTATTTCCATATATGAATCTGTAAACAATTAAGTGTATTAAAACACACTCAAAAAAAAGTAAACAAATTCATGCTAATTTTTTTCAAGCCCCAAAAAAGTAACCCCCCCCAAACAATTTTGTAAGAAGAAAAACTAGAAAATGATGTAAAAATGGTAACAGTTGATGCAGTTTGGAGGGAGTGTTCCTTTAATTGAAAGGGGATGTCCGGCCTTAGGCAACAAGTCTGTAGTCACTCTATGTAACTGCAGACTGGTGAACCCTCACATTGCTTGCACTGTGAATTTGGGATTTGTATACAAGCTGTTACATGCCAACTAGACATGCACAGTCTCATTCAATGCATTTGTACTGAACAAGATCAAGTATAGTCTAGTTGGAATGTGGCTGGAAGTAAGCAAATGAGGGACAGTCTAGATAGAATGTGACCGGAAGTATACAAATCAGGCACAGTCTAGTTGGAATGTGGCTGGAAGTATGCAAATATTGTGGCTGGAAGTATGAAAATCAAGCACAGTCTAGTTAGAATGTGGCTGTAAGTATACAAATGGGGGACAGTCTAGTTAGAATGTGGCCGGAAGTATAGAAATCAGGCACAGTCTAGTTGGAATGTGACTGGAAGTATGCAAATCAGGTACAGTCCAGTTGAAATGTGGCCGGAAGTATGCAAATCAGATACAGTCTAGTTGGAATGAGGCCGGAAGTATGCAAATCAGGTACAGTCCAGTTGAAATGTGGCTGGAAGTATGCAAATCAGGTACAGTGTAGTTGGAATGAGGCCGGAAGTGTGCAAATCAGGCACAGTCTAGTTGGAATATGGCTGAACATATGCAAATCAGGTACAGTTTAGTTGGAATGTGGCTAGAAGTATGCAAAATCAGGTACACTCTAGTTGAAATGTTACTGTAGGAATGCAAATCAGGTACAGTCTAGCTGGAATGTGGCCGGACGTATGCAAATCAGGCACAGTCTAGTTGGAATGTGGTCAGAAGTATGCAAATCAGGTACAGTCTAGTTGGAATGTGGCCGGCATTATGCAAATCAGGCGCAGTCTAATTGGAATATGGCCGGAAGTATGCAAATCAGGCACAGTTACGTTGAATGTGGCCGGACATATGCCAATCAGGCACTGTCTAGTTGGAATGTGGCTAGAAGTATGCAAATGAGGTATAGTCTAGTTGGAATGTAGCCGGAAGTATGCAAATCAGGTACAGTCTAGTTGGAATGTAGTCGGAAGTATGCAAATCAGGCACAATCAAGTTGAAATGTGGCTGGAAGTATGCAAATGAGGTATAGTCTAGTTGGAATGTAGCCGGAAGTATGCAAATCAGTTACAGTCTAGTTGGAATGTGGCCGGAAGGATGCAAATCAGATACAGTCTAATTGGAATGTGGCTGAAAGTATGCAACACAGTTACAGTCTAGTTGGAATGTGGCCGGAAGGATGAAAATCAGTTACAGTCTAGTTGGAATGTGGCCGGAAGGATGCAAATCAGATACAGTCTAATTGGAATGTGGCTGGAAGTATGCAAAACAGTTACAGTCTAGTTGGAATGTGGCCGGAAGGATGCAAATCAGATACAGTCTAGTTGGAATGTAGCCGGAAGTATGCAAATCAGTTACAGTCTAGTTGGAATGTGGCCGGAAGGATGCAAATCAGATACAGTCTAGTTGGAATGTGGCTGGAAGTATGCAAATCAAGCACAATCTAGTTGGAATGTGGCCAGAAGGATGCAAATCAGATACAGTCTAGTTGGAATGTGGCCGGAAGTATGCAAATATTGTGGCCATCAGTATACAAATCAGGCACAATCTAGTTGGAATGTGGCCGGAATTATGCAAATCAGGCACAATCTAGTTGGAATGTGGCCGGAATTATGCAAATCAGGCACAGTCTAGTTGGAATGTGGCCAGAAGTATGCAAATCAGGCACAGTCTAGTTGGAATGTGGCCAGAAGTATGCAAATCAGGCACAGTCTAGTTGGAATGTGGCCAGAAGTATGCAAATCAGATATAGTCTAGTTGGAATGTGGCAAATTGCATATGTATGGTCAAATGACCTCCCGCTTACGGCTTTGGCATTGGAGAATCCTCATAGTCCGCAATGTGCATGACGTGAGGATTCACAAGTCTGTAGTCACTGTATATTTGTAGCCTAAGGCCACACAACTCTTGTAAAGGGACCCTCCATGATAAAAGTGGCTATGCATTTCTAATTTATGGTCACTATACCTTTCTGCTCAATATTTGATACCCATGCCCCATCTTTAATTCCAAAATGACCACAGCAAGGCAGTTGCTACAGACAGTCTCCACAGTGCTTGCGCTGGCACCATTGGTGATGTCCTTCCTGCTGCCAGTGAGCCGGCCGGCGAGGCGTGGTTCAGATTTTCCACGGTGATTAATTTAGAGATGGAGTCAGCGGCAGCAGAAAAGAGGACATTGGATGCAACATATGCAATAAGGGAAGTATATGGTGACTTTACGCTGTGAATCACCCAGTCTATGAACTTTGAAGACCATGTGAGACATTAAGTAGGTCAGATAACCACACGACTGGACACTTACTAAATGAAACGGAGCTCTGAGATCTAGCGCATCCTGTTTGGTTTCTTGTCACATATAATTTACTCAGAAGTTTGCGCCTCTAACAATTCATTATTTATATGATAGTTTCATGACACAACCTCCTTTCTTTTTTTTACAGGTTCTGCTTTTGCTCAGGAAGGTAAGCTACAATTCAAAACTAAATTGTAGATAAGTATTGAGTTATGAAATAATACCTAAGCCTAATTAGAAACTGTGTTATTTTGCTTCCTATTTGCTAAAACACCTTACCAATATCATTTTTTTAACTGCTCTTTTAGAAGCTGCTTTGTACTGCTGCTCTAGTAAAAAATCTTTGCACATTGCAAACACACTTGTGGGGGAGGAAGGCAGAGAACCTCTAACAGAAAGAAGGTTTGTAAACAGTGTTCGAGTATGGATTCTTGTTAGAGCAGCAGTTCAAAGCAGCTTCTAAAGGAGCAAGGATAAATGATGATGACTGCAGAAGAATCTGTACTCAAACACAGGTTACAATCACATTTGTGGGAGGATGGTGGCAAAGATCCTCCAACAGGAAAAAGGTTTGTAAACAGAGTTCGAGTATAGATTCTTGTTAGAGCAGCAGTTCAAAGCAACTTCTAAAGGAACAAGGATAAATGATGATGACTGCAGAAGAATCTGTACTCAAACACAGGTTACAATCACATTTGTGGGAGGATGGTGGCAAAGATTCTCCAACAGGAAAAAGGTTTGTAAACAGAGTTCGAGTATAGATTCTTGTTAGAGCAGCAGTTCAAAGCAGCTTCTAAAGGAACAAATATAAATGATGATGACTGCAGAAGAAACTGTACTCAAGCACAGGTTACAATCACATTTTTGGGAGGAGGGTGGCAAAGATCCTCTAACAGGGAAAAGGTTTGTAAACAGTGTTTGCATATGGATTCTTGTTAGAGCAGCAGTTAAAAGCAGCTTCTTAAGGAGCACAAAGAATGTACCATAGTTAAACCAACACCTTTTGCTTTGTGACTAAAAGAAAAGGAAGAAAAATAAGGTAATAGAGTCTATTAAGAAGACTACTAACATTGCAAAGGCTAGTGAATAAAGAAGTTTACTTACTCTTAAAAGTTTTAAAAATGGGAAAAAAAGAATTCACTCTTCAAGGAACAATACTAATATAAATGATGACCACTGCAGAAGAATCTGTACTCAAACACAGGTTACAAACACATTTTTTGGGGGGAGGGCAGCAAAGATCCTCCAACAGGGAGAAGGTTTGTAAACAGTGTTTGAGTATGGTCTCTTGTTAAACAAGAGCAGCAGTTCAAAGCAGCTTCTAAAGGTGCTCAAAGAAGGTAGATAAGCCAACATCTTCAGGCATGGTGATTAAGAGAAAAGGAAACAAAAGAAGGTAATGGAGTCTATTACAAAGAATACGTTACAAAGGCTAGTAAATAAATATTTTTAATTACTTTTGAAAGTTTTAAAAATGGAAAAAAAGATTAACTTTCCAAGAAACAATACTAATATAAATGATAACCAATGCAGAAAGATGAGACAATTATGGATGAAAGACAATATAAATATTCTTTTACTTGCAGGATGTGGAAATTGTTTTCAGCTCAATACTGGGACCATTATTGGAATTGTGGTCTGTGATGCCTTAATCACCTTAATAATTGCCAGCATGGCATTCTGGATATCTACTAAGATACAAAAGAAGAAATATCAGGGTGAGAAAAGCTTCTTAACACACAGGCCTATAGCTGCTATAATACTGCCCCCTATGTACAAGAATATAATTACTATAATACTGCCCCTATATACAAGAATATAACTGCTATAATACTGCCCCTATATACAAGAAAATAACTACTATAATACTTCCCCTATGTACAAGAATATACCTACTATAATACTGCCCCCTATATACAAGAATATAACTACTATAATACTGCCCCCTATGTACAAGAATATAACTACTATAATAATGCCCCTATGTACAAGAATATACCTACTATAATACTGCCCCTATGTACAGGAATATAACTACTATAATACTGCCCCTATATACAAGAATATAACTACTATAATACTGCCCCTATATACAAGAATATAACTTCTATAATACTGCCCCTATATACAAGAATATAACTACTATAATACTTCCCCTATATACAAGAATATAACTACTATAATACTGCGCCCTATGTACAAGAATATAACTACTATAATACTGCCCCTATGTAAAAGAATATAACTACTATAATACTGCCCCTATGTACAAGAATATACCTACTATAATACTGCCCCTATATACAAGAATATAACTACTATAATACTGCGCCCTATGTACAAGAATATAACTACTATAATACTGCGCCCTATGTACAAGAATATAGCTACTATAATACTGCTCCCTATGTAAAAGAATATAACTACTATAATACTGCCCCCTATGTACAAGAATTTAACTACTATAATACTGCGCCCTATGTACAGGAATATAACTACTATAATACTGTCCTCTATGTACAAGAATATAACAACTATAATACTTCCCATATGTACAAGAATATATCTACTATAATACTGCTCCTATGTGCAAGAATATCACTACTATAATACTGCCCCTATGTACAAGAATATAACTACTATAATACTGCCCCTATATACAGGACTATAGCTACTATAATACTGCCCTCTATGCACAAGAATATAACTACTATAATACTGCCCCCTATGTACAAGAATATAACTACTATAATACTGCCCCTATGTACAGGAATATAACGACTATAATACTGCCCCCTATGTACAAGAATATAACTACTATAATACTGCCCCTATGTACAAGAATATAACTGCTATAATACTGTCCCCTATGTACAAGAATATAACTACTATAATACTGTCCTCTATGTACAAGAATATAACTACTATAATACTGCCCCTATGTACAAGAATATAACTACTATAATACTGCCCCTATATACAAGAATATAACTGCTATAATACTGCCCCTATATACAAGAATATAACTACTATAATACTGCCCCTATGTACAAGAATATACCTACTATAATAATGCCCCTATATACAAGAATATAACTACTATAATACTGCGCCCTATATACAAGAATATAACTACTGTAATACTGCCCCTATGTAAAAGAATATAACTACTATAATACTGCCCCTATGTACAAGAATATACCTACTATAATACTGCCCCTATGTAAAAGAATATAACTACTATAATACTGCGCCCTATGTACAAGAATTTAACTACTATAATACTGCGCCCTATGTACAGGAATATAACTACTATAATACTGTCCTCTATGTACAAGAATATCACTACTATAATACTGCTCCTATGTACAAGAATATGACTACTATAATACTGCCCCTATATACAGGACTATAGCTACTATAATACTGCCCCCTATGCACAAGAATATAACTACTATAATACTGCCCCCTATGTACAAGAATATAACTACTATAATACTGCCCCTATGTACGGGAAGATAACTACTATAATACTGCCCCCTATGTACAAGAATATAACTACTATAATACTGCCCCCTATGAACAAGAATATAACTACTATAATACTGCCCCTATGTACGGGAAGATAACTACTATAATACTGCCCCCTATGTACAAGAATATAACTACTATAATACTGTCCTCTATGTACAAGAATATAACTACTATAATACTGCCCCTATATACAAGAATATAACTGCTATAATACTGCCCCTATGTACAGGAATATAACTACTATAATACTGCCCCCTATGTACAAGAATATAACTACTATAATACTGCGCCCTATGTACAAGACTATAACTACTATAATACTGTCCTCTATGTACAAGAATATGACTACTATAACACTGCCCCTATGTACAAGAATATAACTACTATAATACTGCCCCTATATACAAGAATATAACTGCTTTAATACTGCCCCTATATACAAGAATATAACTACTATAATACTGCCCCTATGTACAAGAATATAACTACTATAATACCGCTCCCTATATACAAGAATATAACTGCTATAATACTGCCCCCTATGTACAAGAATATAACTACTATAACAGTGCTCCTATGTGCAAGAATATAACTACTATAATACTGCCCCTATGTACAGGAATATAGCTACTATAATACTGCCCCCTATGTACAAGAATATAACTACTATAATACTGCCCCTATGTACAAGAATATAACTACTATAATACTGCCCCTATGTACAAGAATATAACTACTATAATACTGCCCCTATGTACAGAAATATAACTACTATAATACTGCCCCTATATACAAGAATATAACTACTATAATACTGCTCCTGTGTACAAGAATATAACTACTATAATACTGCCCCTATGTACAAGAATATGACTACTATAATACTGCCCCTATGTACAGGAATATAGCTACTATAATACTGCCCCCTATATACAAGAATATAACTACTATAATACTGCCCCCTATGTACAAGAATATCACTACTATAATACTGCCCCTATGTACAAGAATATGACTACTATAATACTGCCCCTATGTACAGGAATATAGCTACTATAATACTGCCCCCTATATACAAGAATATAACTACTATAATACTGCCCCCTATGTACAAAAATATAACTACTATAATACTGCCCCTATGTACAAGAATATAACTACTATAATACTGCCCCTATGTACAGAAATATAACTACTATAATACTGCCCCCTGTGTACAAGAATATTACTACTATAATACTGCTCCCTATGTACAAAAACATAACTACTATAATACTGCCCTTTTATACAAGAATATAACTACTATAATACTGCTCCTATGTACAAGAATATAACTAGTATAATACTGCCCCTATGTACAAGAATATAATTACTATAATACTGCCCCCTATGTACAGGAATATAACTACTATAATACTGCCCCTATGTACAAGATTTTAACTACTATAATACTGCGCCCTATGTACAGGAATATAGCTACTATAATACTGTCCTCTATGTACAAGAATATAGTTACTATAATACTGCCCATATGTACAAGAATATAACTACTATAATACTGCTCCTATGTACAAGAATATCACTACTATAATACTGCCCCTATGTACAAGAATATAACTACTATAATACTGCCCCTATATACAGGACTATAGCTACTATAATACTGCCCCCTATGCACAAGAATATAACTACTATAATACTGCCCCCTATGTACAAGAATATAACTACTATAATACTGCCCCTATGTACGGGAAGATAATTACTATAATACTGCCCCCTATGTACAAGAATATAACTACTATAATACTGCGCCCTATGTACAAGAATATAACTACTATAATACTGTCCTCTATGTACAAGAATATAACTACTATAATACTGCCCCTATGTACAAGAATGTAACTACTATAATACTGCCCCTATATACAAGAATATAACTACTATAATACTGCCCCCTATGTACAAGAATATAACTACTATAATACTGCCCCCTATGTACAAAAATATAACTACTATAATACTGCCCCTATGTACAAGAATATAACTACTATAATACTGCCCCTATGTACAGAAATATAACTACTATAATACTGCCCCTATATACAAGAATATAACTACTATAATACTGCTCCCTATGTACAAAAACATAACTACTATAATACTGCCCCTATGTACAAGAATATAACTACTATAATACTGCCCCTATGTACAAGAATATAACTACTATAATACTGCCCCCTGTGTACAAGAATATAACTACTATAATACTGCTCCCTATGTACAAGAATATAACTACTATAATACTGCCCCTATATACAAGAATATAACTACTATAATACTGCCCCCTATGTACAAGAATATCACTACTATAATACTGCCCCTATGTACAAGAATATGACTACTATAATACTGCCCCTATGTACAGGAATATAGCTACTATAATACTGCCCCCTATATACAAGAATATAACTACTATAATACTGCCCCCTATGTACAAAAATATAACTACTATAATACTGCCCCTATGTACAAGAATATAACTACTATAATACTGCCCCTATGTACAGAAATATAACTACTATAATACTGCCCCCTGTGTACAAGAATATAACTACTATAATACTGCTCCCTATGTACAAAAACATAACTACTATAATACTGCCCCTATATACAAGAATATAACTACTATAATACTGCTCCTATGTACAAGAATATAACTACTATAATACTGCCCCTATATATAAGAATATAACTACTATAATACTGCCCCTATGTACAAGAAAATAACTACTATAATACTGCTCCTATGTACAAGAATATAACTACTATAATACTGCTCCTATGTACAAGAATATAACTACTATAATACTGCCCCCTATATACAAGAATATAACTACTATAATACTGCCCCTATATACAAGAATATAACTACTATAATACTGCCCCTATGTACAAGAAAATAACTACTATAATACTGCTCCTATGTACAAGAATATAACTACTATAATACTGCTCCTATGTACAGGAATATAACTACTGTAATACGGCCCCCTATGTGCAAGAATATAACCACTATAATACTGTTAGATGTTCTAAATAATTTTGTAATAATTTTTGGATAATCTCTTCCATTTTTGTAATTAGAGAAACTGAAGAAGCTGAAGACCCTTCCTCCAACCAATGACCCCACATATGAAGTGAGTCTCTGTGTTTATGGTTTCTTGTTTGGCCACAATAGGAGAGGAGGGAGAGATAGTTGAGGGAGAGATGGTGGGGGAAGAGATAGTTGAGGGAGAGTTATTTGGGGGAAGAGGTATTTGGGGGGAGAGATAGTTGGGGGAGAGGTGGTTGAGGGAGAGATAGTTGGGTGGAAGTGGTTGGAGGGAGAGATAGTTGGGGGAGAGGTGGTTGGGGGAGAGACAGTTGGGGGAGAGGTGGTTGGGGAGGGATAGTTGGGGAAGAGGTGGTTGGAGGGAGAGATAGTTGGGGGAGGTGGTTGGAAGGAGAGATAGTTGGGGGAGAGGTGGTTGGGGAGATATAGTTGGGGAGAGGTGGTTGGGGGTAGAGATAGTTGGGGAAGGGGTGGTTGGGGGGAGAGATAGTTGGAGGAGAGGTGGTTAGGGGAGAGATAGTTGGGCGAGAGGTGGTTGGAGGGAGAGATAGTTGGGGGGAAGGTGGTTGGAGGAGAGATAGTTGGGGGAGAGGTGGTTGGAAGGAGAGATAGTTGGGGAAAGGTGGTTGGAGGGAGAGATAGTTGGGGGAGTAATGGTTGGGGGAGAGATAGTTGGGGGAGAGGTGATTGGAGGAGAGATAGTTGGCGGAGAGGTGGTTGGAGGAGAGATAGTTGGGGAAAGGTGGTTGGGGGAGAGATAGTTGGGGGAGAGGTGGTTGGAGGGAGAGATAGTTGGGGAAAGGTGGTTGGAGGGAGAGATAGTTGGGGGAGAAATGGTTGGGGGAGAGATAGTTGGGGGAGAGGTGGTTGGAGCAGAAATAGTTGGGGGAGAGGTGGTTGGAGGAGAGATAGTTGGGGGAGAGGTGGTTGGAGGAGAGATAGTCGGGGAAAAGGTGGTTGGGGGAGAGATAGTTGGGGGAGAGGTGGTTGGAGGGAGAGATAGTTGGGGGAGAGGTGGTTGGAAGGAGAGATAGTTGGGGGAGAGGTGGTTGGAGCGAGAGATAGTTGGGGGAGAGGTGGTTGGAGGGAGGGATAGTTGGGGGAGAAGTGGTTGGAGCGAGAGATAGTTGGGGGAGAGGTGGTTGGGGAGAGATAGTTGGGGGAGAGGTGGTTGGGGAGAGATAGTTGGGGGAGAGGTGGTTGGAGGGAAAGATAGTTGGGAGAGGTGGTTGGAGGGAGGGATAGTTGGGGGAGAAGTGGTTGGGGGAGTCTTTTATGACCTCATTTCCCCATTTAATTATGTGTCTTGTCTCTTTTAAGGAGCTGCATGGACAGAGGGTTGACATTTACAATGACCTACATGCAATGCGCAATTGACTCTTGGACTTTTTAAAGAAGACGGTAAACCCTTCTCTTCTCGCAATTAGTGGCACCGGCCTCTAAATGTTATATCTTCACTATTATGAAGAGAGAAGAATGAAGGAGCAGAAGGTCGCCCCTCTCTGCTTCATCCCTTCTAGATTGCTATGTATAAAAGTCAAGGAGGAAGACACAAAGCATCTTGTCGTGCACCGGGAGGACCTATGGACGGACGTCAGACCCATGACCGGGCTCGTTACTGTCCTCGGTGCACCTGGATCACGTAGAAACCATATCAGGTCCGCACCCATCATGTACCATCAATACCTTTGTGTTATATGACATTCAAGCATAAACCTCCACTACCCCAACCTAAAGAGGGCTCTGTGTCGTATACAGTAATTAAATTATATACAATATATATATCCAGGGAATTGCCGATATAAATAGTAATGTACAGAGTGGAGCAATGTCTCAGCCTGGTCTCTGAGCTCCTCTCCTCTGTCGTCTCCAGTCACTTCTTCATGTCTCATAAGGAAACTCCTCTGAGTGGTTACATTTGTCCTCCAGAGAATACAATATACACAAGTGCATCCTGGCTCCTCCGTACATGGAATAATTAATATCCCTTTACCAACCAAACGGCAACATTCAGTCTATGGAAACCTGTCTGCTGATGTCTTCTGTTTGTATCTCCCTCTCATCTTCTTTTTCACTTTTCTTTCTCCCTCTCATCTTCCCTCTTCTCTGTTTCCTTTCTCTTCTCTTTCTGTCCCTATTCCTTTTTCATTTCTCTTTTTTTCCTCCTCTCTCTTTTTTATCTGTTCTGTTCTCCTCTACTCTTTTGAACCCTCCACTCTTATCCTCCTCTCTTTTTCTCTTCTCTCTTCTCCATTTCCCTCCTCTCCTCTCCTCTGTGTCCTATCCTCTTCCCTTGTCTTGCCTTCCCTCCCCTCCTCTTACATCCTTTAGCCTTCCGCTCCCTTTCCTTCTCCTCTCCTCTCTTCTCTCCACTTCTCTCTCCTCACTTCTTCTCTCCTCTCATCTCTTCCCTTGTCCCCCTCCTCTCTTCTCCTCTCCCCTCCACTTCTCTCTTCTCCTCTCCTTTCGTCTCTTCCTTTGTCTCCTCTCCTCTCTTCTCCTCTCCTCTCGTCTCTTCCCTTGTCTCCCATCCTTTCCTCTCCTCTCCTCTTCTCTTATTTTCCCTTTCCTTCTCTCACCTCTTCTTTCATCTCTTCCCTTGTCTCCCCTCCTCTCTTCTCCTGTCCCCTACTCTCTTTTCATCTCTTCCTTTGACTCCCCTTCTCTCTTCTCCTCTCCTCTCTTCTCTTCTCCTCTCTTCTCTTCTCCTCTCTTCTCTTCTCTTCTCCTCTCGTCTTTCCCTTGTCTCCCCTCCTCTCCTCTCTTATTTTCCTTTTCCTTCCCTCACCTCTCCTGTGGTCTCTTCCCCTAGTCTTCCCCTCCCTCTCCTCTCCTCTCCCCTCCTCTCCTCTTATTTTCCCTTCCCTTCCCTCCTCTCTTCCCTCTCCTCTCCTCTCCCCTCCTTCCCTCTCCTCTCTTCTTCTCTTATTTTCCCGTCCTTCCTCTCCTCCCTCTCCTCTCCTCTCTTCTTCTCTTATTTTCCCTTCCCTCTTTTCTCCTCTCCTCTCCCCTCCTCTCCTCTCCCCTCCTTCCCTCTCCTCTCTTCTTCTCTTATTTTCCCTTCCCTCTTTTCTCCTCTTTTCTCCTCTCCTCTCCCGTCCTCTCCTCTTATTTTCCCTTCCCTCCTCTCCTCTCCTCTCCCCTCCTTCCCTCTCCTCTCTTCTTCTCTTATTTTCCCTTCCCTCGTTTCTCCTCTCCTCTCCTCTCCCCTCCTTCCCTCTCCTCTCTTCTTCTCTTATTTTCCCGTCCTTCCTCTCCTCCCTCTCCTCTCCTCTCCTCTCCTCTCCTCTCCCCTCCTTCCCTCTCCTCTCTTCCTCTCTTATTTTCCCGTCCTTCCTCTCCTCCCTCTCCTCTCCTCTCCTCTCCTCTCCCCTCCTTCCCTCTCCTCTCTTCTTCTCTTATTTTCCCTTCCCTCTTTTCTCCTCTCCTCTCCCCTCCTCTTACATCTCTAGTCTTCCCCTCCCTTTCCTTCTCCTCTCTCTAGATTCCATAGATTGTAAGCTCACATGCTCAGGTCTCTCTGTACTTTAGAGCTGTCCTGTGTGAAGGTGTTTTGCTTTGATTCACATATGTTGATTGCTTTATGTATTCTCACATTGTACAGAGACGTATATTAAATTATAAAACAAAATGTAAATCCCGCGTGGTATTTTAACCCTTCCTGTCCTCAGCACGGATCCATTAGAACAGGAGAATCCCTGCTCATCGTGCACATGGTGACATAGCCGGGGTGCCGGGTTGTTGCGTCATTGGGACTGATCACCTTCTGGCAGAAGTGGTGGGTTCCAAGAACCCCTTAAAAAAGTGGGGTAATTAATTTTCCTAGGTGCTGCATAAGACACCACCACTGCTGTGGAGCCCGGACCAATGGCCTGAAATTAATTCTGCTCAATATTATTAACATATGCATTAGAATTATTATCTTATAATAATATTAATTGTATCACTTGATATTGAGCAGTAAGTATGCTGACATCCCTGTATATACAGCACGAACCCCCACCAGCCCCTATATACAGCACGAGCCCCCACAGCCCCTATATACAGCACGAGCCCCCACCAGCCCCTATATACAGCACGAGCCCCCACCAGCCCCTATATACAGCACGAGCCCCCACCAGCCCCTATATACAGCACGAGCCCCCACCAGCCCCTATATACAGCACGAGCCCCCACCAGCCCCTATATACAGCACGAGCCCCCACCAGCCCCTATATACAGCACGAGCCCCCACATAGCTGTCTATATACAGGAAGAGCCCCCACCAGCCCCTACATACAGAACGAAACCCCACATAGCTGTCTATATACAGAAAAAGACCCACATAGCCCCTATATACAGCACGAGCCTCCACCAGCCCCTATATACAGCACGAGCCCCCACAGCCCCTATATACAGCACGAGCCCCCACCAGCCCCTATATACAGCACGAGCCCCCACAGCCCCTATATACAGCACGAGCCCCCACCAGCCCCTATATACAGCACGAGCCCCCACCAGCCCCTATATACAGCACGAGCCCCCACCAGCCCCTATATACAGCACGAGCCCCCACCAGCCCCTATATACAGCACGAGCCCCCACATAGCTGTCTATATACAGGAAGAGCCCCCACCAGCCCCTACATACAGAACGAAACCCCACATAGCTGTCTATATACAGAAAAAGACCCACATAGCCCCTATATACAGCACGAGCCTCCACCAGCCCCTATATACAGCACGAGCCCCCACCAGCCCCTATATACAGAACGAAACCCCACATAGCTGTCTATATACAGGAAAAGACCCACATAGCCCCTATATACAACACGAGCCCCCACCAGCCCCTATATACAGCACGAGCCCCCACAGCCCCTATATACAGCACGAGCCCCCACCAGCCCCTATATACAGCACAAGCCCCCACCAGCCCCTATATACAGCACGAGCCCCCACTAGCCCCTATATACAGCACGAGCCCCCACCAGCCCCTATATACAGCACGAGCCCCCACCAGCCCCTATATACAGCACGAGCCCCCACATAGCTGCCTATATACAGGAAGAGCCCCCACCAGCCCCTATATACAGAACGAAACCCCACATAGCTGTCTATATACAGGAAGAGCCCCCACCAGCCCCTAAATACAGAACGAAACCCCACATAGCTGTCTATATACAGAAAAATACCCACATAGCCCCTATATACAGCACGAGCCTCCACCAGCCCCTATATACAGCACAAGCCCCCACCAGCCCTTATATACAGAACGAAACCCCACATAGCTGTCTATATACAGGAAAAGACCCACATAGCCCCTATATACAACACGAGCCCCCAACAGCCCTTATATACAGCACGAGCCCCCACATAGCTGGCTATATACAGGAAGAGCCCCTCATAGCCCCTATATACAGCACGAGCCCCCACCAGCCCCTATATACAGCACGAGCCCCCACCAGCCCCTTCATACAGTATAAGCCCCACATAGCCGTCTATATACAGGATAAGCCCCACATAGCCCGTATATACAGCACGAGCCCCCATATAGCTGTCTATATACAGGATGAGCCCTCACCAGCCACTATGTACAGTATAAGCCCCCACATAGCCGTCTATATACAGGATGAGCCCCACATAGCCCCTATATACAGCACGAGCCCCCACCAGCCCCTATATACAGCGTGAGCTCCCACCAGCCCCTATATACAGTATAAGCACCCACATAGCTGTCTATATACAGGATGAGCCCGCACATAGCCCCCTATCTACAGTATATAACAAAAGTGAGCACACCCCTCACATTTTCTAAATATTTGATGTCTTTTCTTGGGACTGCGCTGCAGATCTGAGCCTGTGATACAATGTACAGTGTCAGTGCGCAGCTTGTATAACAGTGTAAATCACTCACCACACAGCCATTAATGTCTAAACTGCTAGTAACAAAAGTTACTACACCCCTAAGTGATAATGGACAAATTGTGCCCAATTATCCATTTTCACCTCCTGAATGCCATGTGATTCACAAGTGCTGCAAGGTCTCCAGTGTGTCTGAAGGAGCAGGGGTGTTACATTTGGTATTATCGCTCACACACTCTCTCATACTGGCTTCATTTATACCGTGTGAGCCCCCACATTGCCTCCTTTATACAGTATGAGCCCCTATATAGCCTCCTATATACAGTGTGAGCCCCACCCTGCCTCCTGTATACAGTATGAGCCCCAACATAGCATGCTATATACAGTATGAGCCCCCACATAGCTTCCTATATACAGTATGAGCCCCCATATAGCTTCCTATATACAGTATAAGCCCCCACATTGCCTCCTATATACAGTATGAGCACCCACGTTGCATCCTAAATACAGTATGAGCCCCCACATTGCCCACATTGTCTCCTATAAACAGTGTGACCCCCAGCTTGCTTCCTATATACAGTGTGATCCCCCACATTGCCTCCTATACACAGTATGAGCACCCACGTTGCCTCCTAAATACAGTGTGAGCCCCCAGCTTGCTTCCTATATACAGTGTGAGCCCCCACATTGCCTCCTATACACAGTATGAGCACCCACGTTGCCTCCTAAATACAGTATGAGCCCCCACATTGCCTCCTATATACAGTATGAGCCCCCACATTGCCTCCTATATACAGTATGAGCCCCCACATTGCCTCTTATATACAGTGTGAGCCCCCAGCTTGCTTCCTATATACAGTGTGAGCCCCCACATTGCCTCCTATACACAGTATGAGCACCCACGTTGCCTCCTAAATACAGTATGAGCCCCCACATTGCCTCCTATATACAGTATGAGCCCCCACATTGCCTCCTATATACAGTATGAGCCCCAACATTGCCTCTTATATACAGTGTGAGCCCCCAGCTAGCTTCCTATATACAGTGTGAGCCCCCACATTGCCTCCTATACACAGTATGAGCACCCACGTTGCCTCCTAAATACAGTATGAGCCCCCACTTTGCCTCCTATATACAGTATGAGCCCCCACATTGCCTCCTATATACAGTATGAGCACCCATGTTGCCTCCTAAATACAGTATGAGCCCCCACATTGCCTCCTATATACAGTATGAGCCCTCATATAGCCTCCTATATACAGTATGAGCACCCACGTTGCCTCCTAAATACAGTATGAGCACCCACGTTGCCTCCTAAATACAGTATGAGCCCCCACATTGCCTCCTATATACAGTATGAGCCCCCACATTGCCTCCTATATACAGTATGCGCACCCACGTTGCCTCCTAAATACAGTATGAGCCCCCACCTTGCCTCCGATATACAGTGTGAGCCCCACCTTGCTTCCTATATATAGTGTGATCCCCACTTTGCCTCCTATATACAGTATGAGCCCCCACATTGCCTCCTATATACAGTATGAGCCTCCCGTGCACTGCTGTGCCTCACGCTGATTGGTGGAAGATGGAGCCGCGTCCCCTCCTCCACTAATGTGTTTCCTGCTGTCTGCATCCAGTGGATACAAATAACAGTGGTATACGGTGATGAGTGGCGGCAGACGGGCAGCGGCGGACGGTATGGTGAAGGCTTCCGTCCAGTGTTTTCCACCCTTCAGCTGTCTCGATCTTCACCCAGCCCTGCCTTGAACTATGGCTATGTGTCTCACCATCCTATGAACTTTATTCAGGTTGACCTTTCTTGCCAGAAAGTTGGGCCTTGACGTAACACCCAAGAATGTTCTACTGGATACAAGAAGACCACTGTTGCCTCTGTTGACTGGTTGAGACAACTATTGGCTAAGAAGAACCTGGTGGAGAAAGTGTAGATCCACCGTCCCCCTGAAGACTCTTGTAGGGTGCAGACACAATAAGTGGCTTCGAGCAGAAGACAACCTCAATCATCTAAGATGCTAAACGCCAACCATTAGGGTCTTTTTAATAGATGGGTTTTCCTTTAACTTATTGATTTCAAAACTGTTACAATGTAACTAAAAGTCAAGAAGCCGAGTGTGCTCTGTAACAATGCAGGGGAACAATCACAAGCCCAAAACTGGACAAGGTCAATGGTCCATGGTCCTCGTCTACTCAACCTTCTGCTCTGCAACCTTCAAGGAGGCACAGACTGAGGCCGTTCTCACACGTCTCCAGGATGTTAGCTATAAATACTTTCTTACTTTCTGAAAATTTTTGCCCTTTGTTTTTATCTTCTTTTTTTTTTTGTTTTGAGAAAATGACGGAATCGCTTCTCAGAGATCAGCCATTCTTGTGGTTGGAATTCTTCACCCGGGGATTTCCACTCAGTATTTTCTGAGGAAGCAAAGTCAAAACATCGACTATAGTAAGAAAAGCTTCTTTCTGATAATAGGAGGACCCCCGGTGAGCTCCGCAACCTGCAGGGTACACCAGGAGAACAATTAAATGGTGGGTCCTGGAACTGGGGAAAGGGGAGAGGGGTCAGCTCCTATCACTCACCTGAGGGTGATCCCTGCACTCCCTAATTTCACTAGATGGGTCCTTCCCCCGTGCACAGTCACGTGCCTAGGCCCTCGATGGCCCTGATCTCACCCTGGCTAGTGAGGGTCAGTAAGACACCAGTCTCGCTACTACAATAAGATAATATGAGGTAGGTAAGACAAATGGGTGGGGAAAGATACAAGAAAAATCACTCCAAGGTTTGTTCAGTAAGGAACTTCACAGCTGCAATAGAAACGACACCACAGCTATACAGTGACAAACTCCTTCAACATGGACAGCATAGGTATGAGCTATAACCTTAAACCATTCAGTACTGCATGCCATTAAATAAGCTCCAACTCAGGGTAAATGATGAGTCTGCACTAGATCAGATCTGCGATCAATAATATGCTGTGACCTTCTGATCCTCCTTCAATACAGTCAGCATAGGTATGAGCTATAACTTTAAACCATTCAGTACTGCATGGAATTAAGTAAGCTCCAACTCAGGGTAAATGATGAGTCTGCAGTAGAGCAGATCTGCGATCAACAATGTGCTGTGACCTTCTCATCCTCCTTCAATACAGTCAGCATAGGTATGAGCTATAACCTTAAACCATTCAGTACTGCATGGAATTAAATAAGCTCCAACTCAGGGTAAATGATGAGTCTTTTTACACTTATAAAACAGTTTAAAGGTAGTATATCAATTAGTTACACCCAAGGCTACCTCAATTAGTATATCTAAAAACAATTTTTAATGAAATAGATTAAAATAATTTAGAATTCCACCTGTGAAAATGTGACACACACAAAACATCCCAGGACCATGATACAGCCTCAATAGTATTCACCTATGGAACACAACAGTTGTTCCAATTTTATATCACTCTCATGGGATTCAACAGTTAGAAAGATCTCTAAATGACCCTCCTTCTCTCTTTCCTCTACCTGCCAATGGAGATATAACCAAGGTTACACGCACCCTAACGGTAAAAAGGTGCCCCCATTCCTCGGCGGCTTTCCCTCCTATGATATCCCTATACTCCCTTCTTATCGGGTAGTCTAAGGGGCTATACCATCAAATAGTGAGGAGATATAGAAAATAGTATACACTTATCTGAGATAATTCAGGTCAAAAAATTCGTTAGCGTTTGTTTCTCCCTTGAGGTGAAGGTGTCCCGGCTTTCATGGTCCTCAACCCAATACTATAAAATCAAAAAAGTCTCGACGCGTTTCTCCCCATTACATCCACTGGGGTTCATCAGGAGACGATATTTAATAAGGGGCCCAATCGCCAGAGAGTTTTCAGAGGGCTACTTGTTCTGCAGCACGCACCTCTCCATGCAGATGTATCGCATGGACCATGAAAGCCGGGACACCTTCACCTCAAGGGAGAAACAAACGCTAACGAATTTTTTGACCTGAATTATCTCAGATAAGTGTATACTATTTTCTATATCTCCTCACTATTTGATGGTATAGCCCCTTAGACTACCCGATAAGAAGGGAGTATAGGGATATCATAGGAGGGAAAGCCGCCGAGGAATGGGGGCACCTTTTTACCGTTAGGGTGCGTGTAACCTTGGTTATATCTCCATTGGCAGGTAGAGGAAAGAGAGAAGGAGGGTCATTTAGAGATCTTTCTAACTGTTGAATCCCATGAGAGTGATATAAAATTGGAACAACTGTTGTGTTCCATAGGTGAATACTATTGAGGCTGTATCATGGTCCTGGGATGTTTTGTGTGTGTCACATTTTCACAGGTGGAATTCTAAATTGTTTTAATCTATTTCATTAAAAATTGTTTTTAGATATACTAATTGAGGTAGCCTTGGGTGTAACTAAATGATGAGTCTGCACTAGAGCAGATCTGCGATCAACAATGTGCTGTGACCTTCTGATCCTCCTTCAATACAGTCAGCATAGGTATGAGCTATAACCTTAAACCATTCAGTACTGCATAGAATTAAATAAGCTCCAACTCAGGGTAAATGATGAGTCTGCAGTAGAGCAGATCTGCGATCAACAATGTGCTGTGACCTTCTGATCCTCCTTCAATACAGTCAGCATAGGTATTAGCTATAGCCTTAACCTATTAAGTACTGCATGGAATTAAATAAGCTCCAACTTAGGTAAATGACAAGTGGATCTGCGTTCAACAATGCGCTGTGACCTTCTCATCCTAGGTCACATCAGGCTGGGACACATTTGGCCCCCAGGGGCCCCGTTATGTGACGACACTCACGGATATTTCACCTCCTCCGATAACTTCCTTTCTGAGCATTTCCTGAACTTCTCAAAATGCCCTTAAATATAGTAACGAGATATCAGAGGCCGCGATCATGCGGTTTCCTGCTGGGGAGAACGACTCTCATCATTTGCATCATTTTCCTACTGGAGACATTTGCAGATTGCTGCTGCGATGATGATGAATTCTATCTTTCTTTTGTTTTTCTTAACTTTTTCAATAGTTGAAACCAAAAGAAGATACAAAATGAAACATAAGGATGACAAATATATATAAAGACTTGTGAGCGGCCGATCAATGACGGTATTTATACAACAGATGTAACAGGCACAATCCAATAAGAAAAATACAAAAGATTGAAGAAAGTAGAAGAGGTCAAAAGAGGAGGAAAAAGTAACAAAGTAACAAAGTGACTAAAGAATAAATACTGACATGAGGAGTGTGATGAAATGCTGAAGATTTACTGCTTATTTGTGGTTGTAATTAAGAGTTATAATTGGTGGGAAAATAAAACAACAGCAGCAGCAAAGTGAGGAAATATGTAAATGAAGAGTAATGAAAGCGATAAAAAGCTGGAGGTAGTGGAGGAGCGGCGCTGCCCTCAGGCGTCATCATGTGGCAGGTCGTTAGCGCAGGAGCTGCTCATCACCAAACCACACCATAAATAATACCAACACACAGTGCACATATAATAGCAGTCAACAATACCATAAATAATACCAACACATAGTGCACAAATAATAGCACCAAACCATACCATAAATAATACCAACACACAGTGCACAAATAATAGCAGTCAACAATACCATAAATAATACCAACACATAGTGCACAAATAATAGCACCAAACCATACCATAAATAATACCAACACACAGTGCACAAATAATAGCACCAAACCATACCATAAATAATACCAACACACAGTGCACAAATAATAGCACCAAACCATGCCATAAATAATACCAACACACAGTGCACAAGTAATAGCACCAAACCATACCATAAATAATTCCAACACACAGTGCACAAATGATTGCATCAAACCATACCATAAATAATACCAACACACGGTGCACAAATAATAGCATCAAACCATACCATAAATAATACCAACACACAGTGCACATATAATAGCAGTCACCCATACCATAAATAATACCAACACATAGTGCACAAATAATAGCAGCAAATCATAAATAATACCAACACACAGCACACAAATAATCGCACCAACCCATACCATAAATAATACCAACACACAGTGCATAAATAATAGCACCAAACCATGCCATAAATAATACCAACACACAGTGCACAAATAATAGCACCAAACCATACTGTAAATAATACCAACACAGTGCACAAATAGTAGCACCAAACCATATCATAAATAATACCAACACACAATGCACAAATAATAGCACCAAACCATACCATAAATAATACTAACACACAGTGCACAAATAATAGCACCAAACCATACCATAAATAATACCAACACACAGTGCACATATAATAGCACCAAACCATACCATAAATAATACCAACACACAGTGCACAAATAATAGCACCAAACCATACCATAAATAATACTAACACCATACAATATTTTAAAGAGGAAGTGACGACAAATCTCAAGAAGCTAGTGATGTTCTTTTTTATAATCCGCTATACGACTCCAGAATATACTGTAGGTCTTTTTAATTAATGCTCACTTTTATAGTCTTTACCATGCATGTCTTTTGTTTGCTCTGCATTATAACTCCTACTTAAAATCATAAAAATAATTGCTAAATGTAAAGGCTTCTATGTCTGAAACCTTGTGATGGATTTAAAAGCAAAAAAAAAAAATAGAATTTTCAGGGGAGCAGTGGAAGTAAAACCATAGCAAAAACTATCCAAAACAAAAACAGCACCTAAATAATATCACTGGGGAACACAGTACTACCATACATCTTTGAAATAATACAACCAAATAGTACCCAAATATTACCGCCATACAATGCTCAAGTAATATCACTATACAATGCCATGAATAATAGGAAAATACAGTGCTAAAATAATACTAACAAACAGTGTACATATAATGCAAAGAAATATTGTTGAAAAAACTCGCCATACAATGCTCAACTAATATCACTATAAAATACCATAAATAATAGTAAAATACAGTGCTTAAATAATAGTAACAGTACATATAATGCAAAGAAATATTGTTGAAAAGATACCGTCATACAATGCTCAAGCAATATGATTATATAATCCCATAATAATAGTAAAATACAGTGCTTAAATAATACTAACAAACAGTAGTCATATAATGCAAAAAATATATATTGTTGAAAAAATACCGCCATACAATGCCTAAGTAATATAATTATGTAATAGTAAAATACAGTGCTTAAATAATAGCAACAGTGTACATATAATGCAAAGAAATATTGTTGAAAAGATACCGCCATACAATGCGCAAGTAATATGATTATGTAATGACATAAATAATAGTAAAATACAGTACTTATATAATACTAATACACAGTGTACAAATAATGCAAAGAAATATTGTGTAAAAAATACCACCATATAATCCTCAAGTAATATTACTATACAGTACCATAAATAAAACTAAACTATAGTGCTTAAGTAACACTAACAAACAGTGTACAAAGAAACTGCCTGAGAAAATACCGCCATACAATGCTCAAATAATATCACTATACCATAAATAATAATAAAATACAATGCTTAAATAATGCTAGCAAGCAGCGTACATATAATGCAAAGAAATACTTTTGAAAACATACTGCCATACAATGCTCAAGTAATATGATTATATAATACCATAAATAATAGTAAAATACAGTGCTTAAGTAATAGTAACAAATAGTGGCCATATAATGCAAAGAAACTGCCTAAAAAATACCGCAAACAGAAAACGAATTAACCAAAACAAGTTAAAATAATATCGCCACACAGTGCCCAAATATTAGCACCGTTACATTGCTGCATCTCAACAAGTATTACTAAACAGAACATGTATAATACAAATATAGGTGCTAAAATAAATCCCCAAATAGTGCACAAATAATACCAAAATCCACTGCTCAAAAAAACCCCGACCAAACGGATTAAACAATTCTACCAAACAGTGCGTAAATAATACCACTATACAGTGCTAAAATAATAACTGACTCCATAGAGGGAAAAAATAAAAATTATGGATTTCAGAAAATAATGATATTAAAACCTTTATTTTTTCACCACTTTAATAAAAAAATGTATCCAATTTTAGTATCTCGTCATGTTATCATTTTTTTTTACTATAAGGGGGTCATATAATGGTGTAGCTGAAGGGCCCCCCGGGGTCAGCCGATGGGGGCGCGGCACTGACAGCTCCTCTGGGGTCTAATGTCTTTTCATATTTGAGATTGTTCCATGGGAAAGATACATGAAGCACGGATTCTATTTGTATTTATGCCTCTTGGTAAATACCTGAGGTCTCAGCTGATCCTTCTCACCTGGCTCAGGACACCTAGAAGCACAGCCATTGGGGCGAGGAGGCGCTGACGCCTCCTCCCAGAGGAAGGACCAGAGATCCACGCACAGATATAGCAGGCAGATATTAAGGAGGGCAGCCGGAGGAAGGTGACGCGGCACCCACGGTCCTGACGAGGTGAGTCTCCCCAAAATCTTGCCATATATCTGAACCAAGAAGTCCAACAATGGGGAAATTAAAGGGTTTGCACTTTACCTCTCCGTTCTCAAGCATGGAGGGATTCTTAATTCTATAGCTCGTTGCCCATTGCCTAGGTTACCGGCCACCTTTGGAGTCTATCAGAGGTGGTGAGTTTTCTAGAGAAAGAGTTGTTTGCTGTAGAGCTTGTAATAATAGCACCAAACCATACCATAAATAATACCAACATACAGTTGGTGAACTCTGTGAACAGAATGCTCTCCAGTAAGGTGGAGGGTAGGAGACGGGGAGAGGGGTGCACTCCGATAAGGTGGAGGCCAGGAGACAGGGAGAGGGGTGCACTCCGATAAGGTGGAGGGCAGGAGACAGGGAGAGGGGTGCACTCCGATAAGGTGGAGGCCAGGAGACAGGGAGAGGGGTGCACTCCGATAAGGTGGAGGGCAGGAGACAGGGAGAGGGGTGCACTCCGATAAGGTGGAGGGCAGGAGACGGGGAGAGGGGTGCACTCTGGTAAGGTGGAGGGCAGGAGATGGAGAAAAGGGTGCACTATGGTAAGGTCTAGGGCAGGAGACGGGTAGAGGGGTGCACTCTGGTAAGGTGGAGGGCAGGAGATGGAGAAAAGGGTGCACTATGGTAAGGGCGTGAGATGAGTAAGGTGAAGGGCAGGAGACAGGGAGAGGGGTGCACTCCGGTAAGGTGAAGGGAAGGAGATGGGGAAGGGGGTGCAGTCCGGTAAGGTGGAGGCCAGGAGACGCAAAGAGGGGTGCACTCTGGTAAGGTGGAGGGCAGGACACAGGGAGAGGGGTGCACTCCGGTAAGGTGGAGGGCAGGAGATGGGCAGAGGGGGCACTCCAGTAAGTTGGAGGGCAGGAGATGGGGAAAGGGGTGCACTATGGTAAGGTGGAGGGCAGGAGACAGGGAGAGGGGCGCTCTCCAGTAAGGTGTAGGACAGGAGACGGGGAGAGGGGTGCATTCCGGTAAGGTGGAGGGCAGGAGACAGGGAGAGGGGTGCACTCTGGTAAGGTGGAGGGCAGGAGACGGGGAGAGGGGTGCATTCCGGTAAGGTGGAGGGCAGGAGACAGGGAGAGGGGTGCACTCCGGTAAGTTGGAGGGCAGGAGACAGGAAGAGGGGTGCATTCTGGTAAGGTGGAGGGCAGGAGACAGGGAGAGGGGTGCATTCTGGTAAGGTGAAGGGCAGGAGACAGGGAGGGGGGCACTCCGGTAAGGTGAAGGGTAGGAGACAGGGAGAGGGGTGCACTCCGGTAAGTTGGAGGGCAGGAGATAGGGATTGGGGTGCATTCTGGTAAGGTGGAGGGCAGGAGACAGGGAGAGGGGTGCATTCTGGTAAGGTGGAGGGCAGGAGACAGGGAGAGGGGTGCACTCTGGTAAGGTGGAGGGCAGGAGACAGGGAGAGGGGAGCACTCCAGTAAGGTGGAGGGCAGGACACAGGGAGAGGGGTGCACTCCGGTAAGGTGGAGGGCAGGAGACAGGGAGAGGGGCACTCCGGTAAGGTGAAGGGCAGGAGACAGGGAGAGGGGTGCACTCCGGTAAGGTGGAGGGCAGTAGACAGTGTGAGGGGCACTCCGGTAAGGTGAAGGGCAGGAGACAGGGAGAGGGGTGCACTCTGGTAAGGTGGAGGGCAGGAGACAGGGAGAGGGGCACTCCGGTAAGGTGAAGGGTAGGAGACAGGGAGACGAGGGAACTCCGGTAAGGTGGAGGGCAGGAGACAGGGAGAGGGGTGCACTCCAGTAAGGTGGAGGGCAGGAGACAGGGAGAGGGGTGCACTCTGGTAAGGTGGAGGGCAGGAGACAGGGAGAGGGGCACTCCGGTAAGGTGAAGGGCAGGAGACAGGGAGAGGGGTGCACTCCGGTAAGGTGAAGGGCTGGAGACGGGGAGAGGGGTGCACTCCGGTAAGGTGGAGGGCAGGAGACAGGGAGAGGGGTGCACTCCGGTAAGGTGGAGGGCAGGAGACAGGGAGAGGGGCACTCCGGTAAGGTGAAGGGCAGGAGACAGGGAGAGGGGTGCACTCTGGTAAGGTGGAGGGCAGGAGACAGGGAGGGGTGCACTCCGGTAAGGTGGAGGGCAGGAGACAGGGAGAGGGGTGCACTCTGGTAAGGTGAAGGGCAGGAGACAGGGAGGGGGGTGCACTCTGGTAAGGTGAAGGGCAGGAGACAGGGAGAGGGGTGCACTCCGGTAAGGTGAAGGGCAGGAGACAGGGAGAGGGGTGCACTCTGGTAAGGTGGAGGGCAGGAGATAGGGAGGGGTGCACTCCGGTAAGGTGGAGGGCAGGAGACAGGGAGAGGGGTGCACTCTGGTAAGGTGAAGGGCAGGAGACAGGGAGAGGGGTGCACTCCGGTAAGGTGGAGGGCAGGAGACAGGGAGAGGGGTGCATTCTGGTAAGGTGAAGGGCTGGAGATGGGGAGATGGGTGCACTCTGGTAAGGTGGAGGGCAGGAGACAGGGAGGGGGGTGCACTCCAGTAAGGTGAAGGGCAGGAGACAGGGAGAGGGGGTGCACTATGGTAAGGTGGAGGGCAGGAGACAGGGAGAGGGGTGCACTCTGGTAAGGTGAAGGGCAGGAGACAGGGAGGGGGGTGCACTCCAGTAAGGTGAAGGGCAGGAGACAGGGAGAGGGGGGTGCACTCCGGTAAGGTGGAGGGCAGGAGACAGGGAGAGGGGTGCATTCTGGTAAGGTGAAGGGCTGGAGATGGGGAGATGGGTGCACTCTGGTAAAGTGGAGGGCAGGAGACAGGGAGGGGGGTGCACTCCAGTAAGGTGAAGGGCAGGAGACAGGGAGAGGGGGGTGCACTATGGTAAGGTGGAGGGCAGGAGACAGGGAGAGGGGTGCACTCCGGTAAGGTGAAGGGCAGGAGACAGGGAGAGGGGTGCACTCTGGTAAGGTGGAGGGCAGGAGACAGGGAGGGGGGTGCACTCCGGTAAGTTGGAGGCCAGGAGACAGGGAGGGGGGTGCACTCCGGTAAGTTGGAGGCCAGGAGACAGGGAGGGGGGTGCACTCCGGTAAGGTGAAGGGCTGGAGATGGGGAGATGGGTGCACTCTGGTAAGGTGGAGGGCAGGAGACGGGGAGGGGGGTGCACTCCGGTAAGGTGAAGGGCTGGAGATGGGGAGATGGGTGCACTCTGGTAAGGTGGAGGGCAGAAGACGGGGAGGGGGGTGCACTCCGGTAAGGTGAAGGGCTGGAGATGGGGAGATGGGTGCACTCTGGTAAGGTGGAGGGCAGGAGACGGGGAGGGGTGCACTCCGGTAAGGTGAAGGGCTGGAGACGGGGAGAGGGGTGCACTCTGGTAAGGTGGAGGGCAGGAGACAGGGAGAGGGGCATTTTCAGAGATAGAAGATGAGACAACCTCTTTGACCTACTACTGATCTGTTCAATTCTTTTTGCTTTTGGCTATGACTATTTATATTTTTTATGATGCTTTTTTTAGCGGTCACGCTCCCTTTTGTCCCATATCTGGCTCCACTATACATTATCTGCTATCCTTCTCTCCGCAGGCGTCATGGACTGGTTGGGGGTCTTCCTATTATTGACCTACGCTTTGGATGCCTATGGTAAGAGATAAAACCCAATTTTTTTTTTTTGGCCACTTTTACTATAAACTCCAAATTCCAAAAATGACGATAAGCAAAAAGGCAACATAAACCCAACACTAAATATCTTTTACGCTGACATTTGTTTCTCTCTTGATCCCATTGTTTCTCATTTTTACCTTTTGTCTTTCATTCAATCCCCCAACACTTATAGATTATTTGTAAATATATCCTGTAAATCCAAGAAACATCACAACCTAGTGGCCAGCGGAGGGATTGCACATCATACAATCCGTGTTCTGTTATATTTTATTTTTGTTATTTTGTATCTTTTCCTTTATGTTGGATTTGTAACCTAAAAAGTATCAAATTTACGTACACAAAGTGTGACCATTACATAAGTCATTATGCAACTAAATAATCTATTGGGAAATAATGGATTTATTCTTGAGGATGGAAGGGGTTAAGGATCAAGGAGACTGAATTGTTAAATAATGATCAAGGAGACTGAATTTTTAGAAAGTAAAGCAACATGTTTTTATATTTTGTTTTATAACAGGGGGGGTACACCTCATCCAGAGAGAGGCGTTCTGTAAGTATTTAATGCAATGATAAATAAATAAATATATATATATATATATATATATATATATATATATATATATATATATATATATATATATATTTTTTTTTTTTTTTTTTTTTTTTTTTAATTTTTTCGTTTTTTTTGGTTTTTCAGTGCTGCCCTCTATTGGTGACAAGCTTTGTATGCACTTTGCAAAATTGTGCAAATCATAAAAAGGAAAAGAAAAACGACTCAGCTCACCCTCTTATTGCCAGCGATAGCATTAAACATGGTGCATATGGGCAATTTGGAGGGTCAATTCCATACAAAGGTAGCAGGGGATCCAGCACACATGAGTAGCTATAATCATTTTTTTATTCCAAAATTGTTGTGTGCTGAATCCCCTACTAATTTGAACAAAGTAATTGGTAATTAAAAAAAATACATAATGGTAATTATGGGGTACTGCAGCTCAGCTTCTATTTAATGCATCATAGAACGCTCACTAAGATGTATCATTAATACACAAGTGCTGAACAAACATTTATTTAATCTGAATTTAACCACATATTTTGAGTATCCAGCCAAAGAGCAAATGAATTGTAAAATTATGGAAATATTGATAGATAAATATTTAGCCTGCAAATATGCAAAGTACAATAGACATGGAAATAGAAAAATCTAATTTAGAGCGAATTATAAAGTATATAAACTTCTCCAGTGCATAAATGATAGAACAAAAAAAACCCATCTAATTTAGAACTGGTATTCTGCATTTTGGCACGTGCTGAGCCTGAAGGGAAGATTCTCACAATGTTCTATAAATTAAGCTCTGAAATCATCTTCCAATACATCCTAAATTATAAACCACAAGTCTGTTTACTTTTTAGCTGGTGCAGTCACTGTGTATATACATTACTGATCTTGTATTATACTCCAGAGCTGCACTCACTATTCTGCTAAGTGCAGTCACTGTGTACATACATTTCTGATCCTGAGTTACCTCCTGTATTATACTCCAGTGCTGCACTCACTATTCTGCTAAGTCCAGTCACTGTGTACATACATTACATTACATCCTGAGTTACCTCCTGTATTATACTCCAGAGCTGCACTCACTATTCTGCTGGTGCAGTCACTGTGTACATACATTACATTACTGATCCTGAGTTACCTCCTGTATTATACTCCAGAGCTGCACTCACTATTCTGCTGGTGCAGTCACTGTGTACATACATTACATTACTGATCCTGAGTTACTTCCTGTATTATACTCCAGAGCTGCACTCACTATTCTGCTGGTGCAGTCGCTGTGTACATACATTACGTTACTGATCCTGAGTTACCTCCTGAATTATCCTCCAGAGCTGCACTCACTATTCTGCTGGTGCAGTCACTGTGTACATACATTACATTACTGATCCTGAGTTACCTCCTGTATTATCCTCCAGAGCTGCACTCACTATTCTGCTGGTGCAGTCACTGTGTACATACATTACATTACTGATCCTGAGTTACCTCCTGTATTATACTCCAGAGCTGCACTCACTATTCTGCTGGTGCAGTCACTGTGTACATACATTACGTTACTGATCCTGAGTTACCTCCTGTATTATACTTCACAGCTGCAATCACTATTCTGCTGGTGCAGTTACTGTGTACATACATTACATTACTGATCCTGAGTTACTTCCTGTATTATACTCCAGAGCTGCACTCACTATTCTGCTGGTGCAGTCGCTGTGTACATACATTACATTACTTATCCTCTACTGATTCAGAGTTACATATTGTATTTATACTTCAAAGCTGCACTCACTATTCTGCTGGTGCAGTCACTGTGTACATACATTACATTACTGATCCTAAATTACATCCTGTATTATACTCCAGAGCTGCACTCACTATACTGCCTATATTCATTACATTACTGATCCTGAGTTAATTCCTGTATTATACTCCAGTGTTGCACTCATTATTCTGCTGGTGAGGTCACTGAGTTCAATGACTTCACCTCAGGTCAGTTTACCTGAGGTCACAGCTGGGGTACTGTGGGAACCTCAGCTGCGATGTCAGGTGAAGTTATTGAATTAAATGCCGGATTACCGGATTAGGTGATGATTATGAGGTTATGAGTGACCTTCAGTATTTGGTTGCAGACATTTCTGCATCAAATCTGCATCTACAGAATAAAAAATGCACCAAAACTGCATACGTTTTGATGCAATTTGATGCAACCAAATACTCATCTCCTAATCTGTTAATCTGACATTAAATTCAATGGCTTCACCTGATGTGAGGTCACTGAGTACAATGAGTTCACCTCAGGACAGTTCACCTGAGGTCACAGCTGAGGTACTGTGGGAACTGGTGACCTCAGGTGAACTCACTGACATCACCGTTCTCACAGCTGTGGCTCCATCAGTGTGTCCCTGACGACACAGTGCTTGATCATGTTTTCTAATGTGACTGTGCACTGCGACCTCAGATGTAGCAGAGCAGTGGGACGTTGTGAGATGTTGTAACTGTGGATTACGTGGGACCTGCAGGGGTGTTTTGTGGATAATAAATTGGAGAAATAGAAGGTTTTTTTTATAACTAAGGAGTTTTTCTCTTTGCTTTGTGTATATTTATTTTTACTTACACAATTAGTAATGGGATCTCATATACCCCTCCCTATTACTAACCTCGGGCTTGATGACAGCTGTGGATTTTTTGACAAATCATAGCTGTTATTAACCCCTTATATTACCCCAATTTCCACCACTCCAGGGTAATCGGGATGACCTGGGTAAAGCGCCAGCATTGGTGCATCTAATGTATGTGCCAATTTTGGGGTGGCTGCAGGCTGCTATTTTTAGGCTGGGGAGGGCCCAATAACCGTGGATCTCCCCAACCTGAGAATATCAGCCTCAGCTGTCTGTTTTATCTTGACTAGGTATCAAAATTGGTGGGACCGTACTCCATTGTATAAAATTATTTATTTTGATCATTAAAAAAAAGCCACATGGGGTCCTTTGTATTTTTATACACAGCCAAGATAATGCGCACAGCTGAGGGCTGCAGTTTGTAGCTGGCATCAAAATATGGGGGACCCTATGCCATTTTTTCCCTATTATTTCTTTATTTTTACACTCCATTTTCGGGACCCAGACAGCTACTGTGAGGGCAACCAATCACAGACGCCAGCACGCTGGCAGTCTAACTATAACCAATCACAGACCCTGTCACAGAGAGTGGGTGGGGGAAGCAGTGAATATGCATGAGATCTAATGAGCGGACCCGGAAGCAGCGTGACAGCCGAGTGGAAAGTCGGAAACTTCATATTAGATATCACTGGAAATAATTAGTTGATGCTAAGTAGTATCTATTTGTAAATATATGGTGCTAACATAATTTTGTGACAATGTTGTTCTGTAAGATGCCATCGAAATTATTTATTGCAAATCTTCTGATAAGTTGAGGAATTTTGACTTATTTTATTTTAAATTTTTTTAGGCAAATGTGTCACCCACAGAGGATATGGAATAAAGCTTAAAGAACTAAAGGGTGAGATCAATGAGCAATAATTACACTATTTATTTGTTTTAAATAAATGTAAAATAAATAGAAACTAAATGGTAACATCGTCCAAAAGAAAACTAACAACTTCGCCAACTTTTCTTTCTTGTACCGATCATTCATGCTCAAAAACTCAAATCTGTCTACAGTTTGGTTTTCAGTGATGGATAAAACTTCAGTTTATCGATTAGGGGAACTGGGAGGAGACAGGTAGAGATTGCAAAAAGAGGCTGCTGCAGCTTCTAGTCTCAGTAGAGGGGAAACTAAAAAATGGCAACTCTCCAACTTTTCTTTCCTGCACTGATCATTCACTCTCAAAAACTCAAATCTGTCTACAGTTTTGTTTTCAGTGATGGATAAAACTTCAGTCTATCGATTAGGGGAACTGGGAGGAGACAGGTAAAGATTGCAAAAAGAGTCTGCTGCAGCTTCTAGTCTCAGCAGAGGGGAAACTAAAAAATGGCAACTCTCCAACTATTCTTTCCTGCACTGATCATTCACTCTCAAAAACTCAAATCTGTCTACAGTTTTGTTTTCAGTGATGGATCAAACTTCAGTCTATCGATTAGGAGAACTGGGAGGAGACAGGTAGAGATCGTAAAAAGAAGCTGCTGCAGATTCTAGTCTTGGCAGAGGGGAAAATAAAAAATGCCAACTCTCCAACTTTTCTTTCCTGCACTGATCATTCACTCTCAAAAAATCAAATCTGTCTACAGTTTGGTCTTCAGTGATGGATAAAACTTCAGTCTATCGAATAGGGGAACTGGAAGGAGACAGGTAGAGATTATAAAAAGAAGCTGCTGCAGCTTCTAGTCTTGCAGAGGGAAAACTAAAAAATGGCAACTCTCCAACTGTTCTTTACTTCATTGATCATTCACTCTCAAAAACTCAAATCTGTTTACAGCTTTGTCTTCAGTGATGGATAAAACTTGAGTCTATCGATTACAGGAACTGGGAGGAGACAGGTAGAGATTGGAAAAAGAAGCTGCTGCAGATTCTAGTCTTAGCAGAGGGGAAAATAAAAAATGCCAACTCCTCCAGCTTTTCTTTCCTGCACTGATCATTCACTCCCAAAAACTCAAATCTGTCTACAGTTTCTACAGTTTTATCTTTAGTGATGCATAAAACCTCTAAATTTTGCAGTCTATCGAATAGGGGAACGAGGAGGAGACAGGTAGAGATTGTAAAAAAGAGGTTGTTGCAGCTTCTAGTCTAGGAAGAGGGGAAAATAACTTATTCTGAAAAGTTACCATAAATTACTAATCCAAAATACCTAAAAATTGGTACATAGTGAGGGTTAGTATGAATGCTTAATTCTTAGGGGGCATTTTCATCTTCACATGGGTTGCTTGGATTATGAGAAACATCGGTATAGGTATATAGATGACATTTTTTTCATTAGCATATTTTTTTTTTAAAGTTGATGTTTTAGTTTCTTGTAATCATTTAGTTTTGTCCTATATTTATTATTACTAAATAATTTTTTGTTTCATAATTTTTGGGAAAAATAGAAGACATTTTTGGACATGAGAAAAAACCAAACTGGATCCTGAAAGAATGGAGTAAGTTTACGTAAATTACATTTTTTTCAATGGCAATAAATGATCTGTGAATTAATTTCTACTGGGGTCAATTAAAAAATATATTTTTAAAATAAATCTGAGATGAAACAATTAAAAAAATAAATTAATAACCATGAAAAAAAGAAAGAACAGCAAATTTGTTTGGAAAAGTTAACAAAGATGGAAGATTTATAATCATGTGCTCATTCATAGGTGAACTTCCGGAGGGAATCTATAAATATGTCATACTTCTGGAAAGACTAAGTGAGTATTATTTTTATATTATAAAATATTCTGTTACAGTAACGAAACTGATAGTAACTTTACTTTTTTTTTCGAGGAGTTTAGGAAGCTCCAAATTCAAATTCTTTCTCTTATAACGCCAAAATATGAAAGTGTAACATTTCTAATGTGTAGAATGACATGTCTCAAAAATTCAGTGTTAGGAGGCTTATAAGCCATGCAATGTTCCTTTTGGAAATTAAATATGCAGACTGCCTCTTCACAGAAAAAGAGGATTTGAACTTTAGCAGTAGCAATCCAAAAAGTCAATATCAATCCTTTAACGAGCCTTGCCATATGATTTAAGATAAAAGAGCAACCAGAATCTCACTTTCCGGACACATGTTTTGGGGTGTTGTCCCTCATCAGTGTAAAGCAGGAGATCTGATTCGGCTGAATGAGACGCTTTTAACTGTGGTCTAAGGGTTAATATTTCTCCTTTTGGAGAGTGACATTCCAGTGTAAGGAGGCTTAAAAAGCCGTGCAATGCTCTTCTGGGAAATTAAATATTTAGACTGCCTCCTCAGAGAGGAATAGGATTTGAACTTTAACAGTAGCAATCCAAAAAGTCAATATCGGCCCTTTAACAAGCCTTGTCATATGATTTAAGATAAAAGCCAAACCCGAATCTCAGTTTGCAGACACATGTTTTGGGGGGTGTTATCCCTCATCAGTGCAAAGCAGGGGATTTGATTCGGCTGAATGAGACGCTTTAACTGAGGTCTATGGGGTAATATTTCTCCTTTTGGAGAGTGACATGCCAGTGTAAGGAGGCTTATAGGCTGCGCAATACAGTCAAATCAGATCTCATTCTTTGCACTGATGAGGGGAAACACTCAGAAACAGGTGTCTGCAAATTGAGATTCTAATTAATATCCAGATATCCATCAGTCAAGAAAGGGGGGACATTACAAAAAGTAAAGTGTAAAGTAAAGTGCAAAAGTAAATCATTTTAATGATAGAACTGGCACAAAGGTAAATTGGCAAAGCAATCTATGGACATGCGGGTAAACATCAAATGTACAGCATATGGCATAATCAATAAAAAATGGTGCAAAATAAGGGTGCAATCATAGTCCGGATACATAAAAGGCACTTACAAATGCCCAAATATACAATGGTAATATAATATAAGAATGTTAAACATGAATACATAAATAGTATATGGGGCAACAAATATTTTAAATGTAACAAACAAAATGTATCCGCATCACAATACATCATACCCATTGAGTATACTAACACAAAGTCCAATAGATGGCAGCAGAGAGGTCCCCCGATACCTGGACCCCGACGTACATTTCACAATCTTGGAGTATAATCATTTATATAAGATCATATAACATTGTGAAACATACGTCGGGGTCCAAGTATCGGGGGACCTCTCTGCTGCCATCTATTGAACTTGGTGCTGGTATACTCAATGGGTATGATGTATTGTGATGCGGATACATTTTGTTATTGCTGCCAGGGCAGTGTGCAATATCTTTGTGCAATATACACCTGTGGGGTCCTTTATTACCTATGTATATTTTGGCATTTTTAACTGCCTTTTATGTATCCAGACTATGATTGCATCCTTGTTTTTTACCATTTTTTATTGGTTATGCCATATGCTGTACATTTGATATTTACCCGCATGTCCATAGATTACTTTGCCAATTTCCATTTGTGCCAGTTATATCATTAAATTTATCTACTTTTGCACTTATAATTGAGATTCAGATTTGGCTCTCATCCTAAGTCACATGGTAAGGTTTGGTAAAGAGTAAATATTGATTTTAAGATCTCTACTTCCAATAGGTGGCACTAGAGTTCAAGTTCAATTCTTTGAAAGAGGCAATTTGCAAAATATCAAGAAATGTATCTATTTATTTTAATGTGTTAAACAGTGTACTTAATGGGAGGATTTTCGGAAATATAAGAAATTTCACTAAATGTATCATAACTATAACTATAAATGTCTTATTATTTATAGTTCAATTTCCCGGAAATCATTGGATGATTGAGAAAAAAATAGGTGAATGTTTTATTCTACAAAAAAATATATTAAACTTTTACATAAAGTTTTAGTAAACATTACAATTTAACTTTTTACTGAAATTAATATTGTTGTCTTATCTTATTGTATATAGGTTAGTTTCTTGAAATACTAAGAAACCAAAATAATGTTTGAGAAAGAGTATTGTAAATAATCAATCAAATCTGTAAAATTGGGTCAAATATTTTTTTTTTAGAAAAAGAATTAAAAATATTATTTTTTTTAAAAAAAATCAATAATCAATCAAATCTGTAAAATTGTGTAAAATATTTTTTTTAGAAAAATAATAAAATTAAATATTTTTTTAAATAAAAATTAAATTATTTTTTGTAAAAAAAAATGATATGTTAGAAGGAGCTGTCATACAGCAAGAAACCAAAATAATGATTGAGAAAGAGTATCGTAAATAATAAAATAATGACATTTGTAAAACTGGCTCAAATATTTTTTTTTAGAAAAATATTTAAAAAATACTATTTTTTTTAAATAATCAATAATCAATCAAATCTGTAAAATTGTGTAAAATAAATTTTTTGGGGAAAAATAATAAAAGTAAATATTTTTTTAAATAAAAAAATATTTTTTGAAGAAAAAAATGGCTATGTTAGAAGGAGCTGTCATACAGCAAGAAACCAAAATGATGATTGAGAAAGAGTATCATAAAAAATAAAATAATGAAATTTGTAAAACTGGGTCAAATAATTTTTTTTTTAGAAAAATAATAAAAAATACATTTTTTAATAACCAATAATCAATCAAATTTGTAAAACTGTGTAAAATAATTTCTCTTATTAGAAAAATAATAAAATTATTTTTTTTAATAAAATTTGTAACTTTTTTTGTAAGAAAAAATGGACATGTTAGAACGAGCTGTCATGCAGCAAGAAAGCAAAATAATGTTTGAGAAAGAATATCATAAAATAATCAAATTTGTAAAATATTTTTTTTATAAAAATAGTAAAAGAAAATTAAATTATTTAAAAAAAATATATATATTTTTTGTAAAACATGGACATGGTTAGAAGGAGCTATCATACAGCAAGAAACCAACATAATGTTTGAGAAAGAGTATCATAATCAAATAATAAAATTTGTAAAACTGTAAAATATATTTTTTTTAGTAAAATAATTAAAAATATTTTTTAAATAAAAAATAAATGTATTGTTTGCAAAAAATGGACATGTTAGAAGGAGCTGTCATACAGCAAGAAACCAAAATAATGGTTTAGAAAGAGTATAGTCAATAATCAAATTTGTAAAACTGTGTAAAATATATTTTTTTAAATAAAAAAAATATTATTTTTTTTTAAATAAAAATTATTTTTTTGTGTGAAAAATGGACATAGAAGAAATGAGCCATCAAATAGTTATTAGTAACCATAACAAATGGCACTAAATGTCTTATGGTGCTTTAAAAGCAGATTAAATAAATTATTTTTAACTTTTATTGCACAAAAACATTTTTCTTTATTTCGTAAAAATAAAGAATATACAGTATTTAAAAATTGAAACAGAACTTCGGGTCTTTTTTGTATAATAATTATTAATATTTATAATATATTTTAAAATGTATATAAATATTTAATGTAAATATTTAATACATAGTTCTGATAATTAATAACTACAAGAAAATTATTATATTTCATGCAATATTTTTTTAATAATTATTAATATTTACAATATATTTTAAAATGTATATTAATATTTAATAATTTATATATTTGATACATATTTATGATCATTATTAATAACTACAACACAATTATTATTTTTCATTCAATATTTTTTTTTCAACTGGCTAACAACCCTTTTTGTCTTTTTTCTTGAACCAAGAAATGTATAAAGGTTTGGAAGAAAAATATTTTTTTGTTGTAAAATAAGGAAACTAAAAGAAATTATGATACATGTAGTAATTTCTTTCAAGAAAATGTTTGACCTCCTAAAACTTTCTCTATTTATAGGAAAATCCATTAAATGACTTTTGCTTAACTTCTTACAGGTAGATTACCTTGGATACTGTGGAAGATTGAAAAACAGTGTAAGTGTTTGTTACACAAATTGTTTTTTAACTTTTATCTTATTTTTAAATGTATATTTGTAACAAAAGTCAAAATTAAATTGTTTTAATTCTTAGAATTTGTAGAGTTGAATAAAGGGCTTGTTGCATAAGAATAAGTTCCTCCTTAGGTCACATGAACATTATTTGGGGAAAACTTTGCTTTTTTGGCATTCATTCTGATGAACAGTCACTCAATGGACTCACACAATATATTGTGTTACCCCTTACAGTACTCATTTCTGCCATTGGATTAAAAATTAAAATTAAAAAAATTAACAAAAATAAAATGAAAACTTAAAAATTTTAAAAAATAAATAACATTTTTTAACATAAAAACCTAATTTAAAGGGTTATTATTAAAAAAAACAAGTTATTTCCTATCCATAGTATGGGGGATATATTGATGATCACTGTTGCTCCAACCACAAGATTCCCCAGTGTTCCTAAGAATTGGGTTCTGGAACCCCTGAGAACGGAGCTCGGCAACCCCGTCCAAATTGTATGGGAGGTGCACATGCTCTATTCACTGTCAATGCGGAGTTATTTCCATAGACGATATAGGGAGCATAGCTGGTCATTTACACCTACGCTTCATGCAGAGCCTTGATCTCCCGATCGCTGAGGTTTCCCCCTAGTCACAGTCCTGCAATCAGCAAGTTTTCAATAATTTGTTTTGGGGTTTTTTTTAGAAAAACTTTTTAAACAATAGGTCTTATCACACACTTGCTTTAACCTGTTCCAGACCGCCCACTTTAGATATACCTCGGCTTCTGCTGGACTTTGTTAGCGCCAATGTTTTGTTACAGTCGGCGGTCAGGAGGGGATCGCAACCCCAAGAATCTCGCAAACTCTAGTTCTGACAAAAAACATCATCGGAACCTGATTGTCTCAGGTCCTGATGATGTTAACCCTTTGCTATCCTCTATAACATCTGATTTTTTAACAAATAAACACAAAATATTTTGTACAAAATTTACCATAATATGCCATGAAGAAACAATCTCAGGATCACCAGGATCCGGTGAAGCGCTCCAGAGTTGTTACATCGTAATTGACACTGGTCAGAATTTAAAAATTGGGCTGATCATGAAGGTGAAAAGAGGCTGGGGGGGGTGAAGGGGTTAAAAGTTTGTTCCCACCAATAAGCAGGCAGAAGGGATTGTCTATCAGTCGCCCAACGCTGCAGCCAATTATTAGCCTCAGTGGTCAAGTGGAGATCATCACAGTGTTCACCGAGGGAGTGTTGACTGACTGGAGTAGTTATTCCTTTATTTATAGTGTTCCTTTCTCTATGGATAATTTAATGGAACACCCCTTTAAATTAATACCACCAAAATGTGATGACATTTTCATCCTTTTTGTTTTAATGCCCAGCCAATAAAAATGTGTGGAGACAACAGAGCTGGCACTTTAGTAAATTCTATAACTTACTAATTCAAGAATATTTAAGCACTTTTTTTAACTGGACAAATATTTTAACTTTTTCCCACCACTAGATGTACTAGTTTATTACATCATGAAGCTGGGGAATTTAGATGGAGCAGATTGAGGTGATCAGCCCATTCTATACAGTGCAGATGTCTGCTGTATTGTACAGCCAGCATCTGCCTCTAACCAGCTTAATCACTGTTGCTTTTTAGCCACTTAGAGGGCCTTTTGCTGGAATTTGTTACCTAAATTGAGTATCTCCTCCATCTTTACTGATTCTAAGACAGTTTTGCTTTTTTTTGTCACCTCCATTTAAAAGTTATGCCACCCCCCCAAAAAATGGTGCAAAATGTATCTTTATTCCCCACAAAACTTGTGTGTGGGTGTTTTGTTTTTCCTCTCTGATGCTGATTACGCTGGCATAGAAGATCTTTAGTTTATGGCCAATTGGTTTAAGTAAAAATGTGCATCTTTATTATAGGGGGGCGTAACTTTTGAATCAAAGGGCAGGAAAAAAGCTGTTCCAGAGCCAGTGGAATAAAACCAATAAAAAAAATCAAGTGAGAGGTCTCCTTTAACCCCTTCATGACATCCACCTTACATGTAGTGGGTGTTTGGGTTGAGCCCACCCCATACTTGGTAGGTGATGGCTGGAGTGGACCTCTGCCCACAATTCTTAACCTGTTAACCCTGACAGTGGGATTTACCATGCGTCGGCTTAGGGAGCTGCATTTTTAAGCACCCGTCGGTGCCCGTGATGTGATCATGGGTCGCCGACAGGTAGCTATGACAGCAGGCGGACTGCTGAAGATCTCCATCATACAGAACTCCTTTGAAACCTGCCTGTGGCCGAGCTTCAAAGGAGACTGTGATTTTCCCTGTAAGCAGCAAAGCAGTGGCATTGCTTTATATATGCCAAGCGATCAGACAATCACAGCTTCAAGTCCCCTAAAGTGACTATTAAAAACAGTAAAAAGTAAAACAAAGTTTAAAAAAATATATATATGAAAAAATTAAGATTAAAATATGTTAAGCGCTACAAAATATGTTGACTTCAAAGGAGACTGTGATTTTTACTATAAGAAGCAAAGCACTGGTACGTTGCTGTATATATCACAAGTGATCAGACAATTGCAGCTTCAAGTCACCTAAGGGGACTATTCAAAAAAGTGAAAAGTAAAAAAAGTTGTAAAAAATAAAAAAGCCTATTAAAGTTCAAATATGTAAAGCACTGCAGAATATGTTGGCTTCAAAGTTGACTGTGATTTTTACTATAAGAAGCAAAGCACTGGCATTGCTGTATATATCACAAGTGATCAGACAATCGCAGCTTCAAGTCCTCCAAAGTGACTATTAAAAACAGTGAAATGTAAACAAAATAATGTTTAAAAACTAAAATAAATTAAAGTTTAAATATATTAATCACTGCAGAATATGTTGGTTTCAAAAGAGACTGTGATTTTCACTGTAATAGCAAAGCACTTACATTGCTGTATATATCATAAGTGATCAGAAAATCACAGCTTCAAGTCCCCTAAGAAGACTATTAAAACCAGTGAAAAGTAAAAAAAGGTTTTAAAAAATAAAAACAATTAATATTCAAATATGTAAAGAGCTACAGAATATGTTGGCTACAAAGGAAACTGGGATTTTTACTATAAGAAGCAAAGCACTGGCTTTGCTGTATATATCACAAGTGATCAGACAATCGCAGTTTCAAGTTCCCCAAGGGGACTATTAAAAACAGTGAAAAGTAAAAAAAAGTTTAAAAAAAAATAAAAAACATTAAAGTTCATATATGTAAAGCACTGCAGAGCAGAATAGTTTGGCTTCAAAGGAGACTGTGATTTTCACTGTAAGCAGCAAAGCACAGACATTGCTGTATATAGAAAAAGTGATCAGAAAATCTCAGTTTCAAGTCCCCTAAGGAGACTATTCATAACAGTGAAAAATAAAAAAAATGTTTTAAAAAATAAAATAAAACATTAAAGTTCAAATATATAAATTGCTGCAGAATATTTTGGCTAAAAAGGAGACTATAATTTTCACTGTAAGATTCAAAGCACTGGCATTACTGTATATATCACAAGTGATCAGACAATCGCAGCTAAAACACTGAAAAATGAAAAAAAAGTTTTAAAAAATAAAAAACCCCATAAAAGTTTAAACATGTAAAGTGCTGCAGAATATGTTGGCACTATATTAAACTAAAGATTATTATTATTATTATTATTATTATTATTATTAATAACAACAACAGTAATAATAATAATAATAATAAATCACTCCATTTTTCAAACTACACAGATGTGGAATTGCCACATTCACAATATTCTGATGTATCAAAATATAAAAATAATTAACCTGATCGGTAAACATTGTAAACAAAAAAAATTCGTTTTTTTGGGGTGCCACAATACCACAAAAAATGCCATAACAAAAGATCAAAACGTCATATCTATGCCAAAAAATATCAATAAAAACATTGTCTTGCCCAGCAAAAATTAAGCCACCACACAATACCATACACCGGAAAATGGACACATTAGGGATCTTGAAAAATGGAGACAAAACCGCCAAATTTTTATTGATTTATTTGATTTTTTTTTTCACCATTAAAATTATAAAAAAAAACTGGACATGTTTGGTATCATTGTAATCATACCGATGAGGAGAATCTTACTGCTAATCATTTTTACCCCAAAATGTACAGGGTAAAAATAATTATCAAAAAACCATGTCAGAAATGTGGGGGGTTTTTTTCCACAATTTTTCCATATTTGCAATTTTTAACCAATTGTGGTAAAATGCATGGTGTCATTCAAAAGTACAACTCGTCTGCAAAAACGAGCCCACATGTGTCTATGTGGACAGAAAAATAAAAAAAAGTTATGTCTCTGGGAAGAAGGGGAGGAAAAAAAATGAAAATGCAAAAATGGAAATTGGTCGCGTCGCGAAGGGGTTAAATGTCACTATCAATCTCAGACAAAGACATCTATTCGGGTTCCCATCTACTGGGACTCATAGACCTGAATACCTCTCAGTAGGCAAAATATGGCCATAATTTCAAGGTCATTTACATCTCATTTGTGTATAATAGGTGGATTTCACGGTACTTCTCTAGTGATCCCAAAAAAATGAATGTTTTTGTTAATAAAAATATTTTTTCATCCTTTTTAGCACTTTAGTTGCATTAAATAATGTAATTTTTTACAAAAATTTTGCAATTGAAATAATAAAAAAATTAACTTGGGTTCTAAAAAAAAAGTTCTAAAAAAAAATGTTTCTTTTCTTGATTTTATTTAATATAGATGGAAAACTTGGAATACCGGGAATATTTGATATAATCAAGGAGGACCTGAGTGAGTGTTATCAATAACAAATATAAATGTGGGGTTAATTTTTAGTTGTTCTAAAACTGATTTACAAACTTTCATGTGGGAAAAAAAATAAATACATTTTTTTGGACAAAAATGCATACATGTAAGTGAAATAAACAAAAATCCCTACAATGGATTTTGGTAAAATTGCTATTGCTTTTTGCTGTAATTAATGTAGGTGGATTACCTAGAATAACGGGAATAAGCAAATGAAATGAGTGTCTTAATCAAATCTAAAATGAACTTGTATAAAATATTTTTAGTTATTACAAAATAAATAAATAATTAAAAAAATAAAGCTATATATATATATATATATATATATATATATATATATATATAGCTTTATTTTTTTAATTATTTATTATGCCAGGTATATATATATATATATATATATAGGTATATATACCTGGCATTGCCCTGGATAGTAATTGTCCCTCCCTTTCTCCCAGGCTCTGTCCCGCTCGCTTTTTCTCTGTGTCTGTATGTCTCTTTCTCTATTTCTTTGTCTGTCTTTAGCTTTTTGTCTGCCTGTCTCTGTCTGACTTTTACCCTGTCTGTCTCTGTCTTTCTCTCTAACTCTTTCCCTGTCTGTCTATCTTTCTATCTCTTTCCCTGTTTATCTTTTTACCTGTCTGTGTCTTTCCCTCTCTGTCTGTCTCTTTCCCTTTCTGTCTATTTTTCTATCTATCTCTTTACATGTCTGTCTCTGTCTTTCTCTTTCCCTGTCTGTCTTTTTGTCTGTCTGTCTCTCCCTGTCTCTGTCTGTCTGTATCTTTCCCTGTCTGTCTCTTTGTCTGTCTGTATCTTTCCCAGTTTGTCTCTGAATCTTTCCCTGTCTGTCTATGTCTGTCTCTCTATCTCTTTCCCTTCTGTCTTTCTCCCTTTCTGTCTCTCTCTGTCTTTCCCTGTCTGTCTCTTTCCCTGTCTTTTCTTGTCTGTCTCTTTCCCTGTCTTTCCCTGTCTGTCTCTTTCACTGTTTGTCTCTTTCCCTGTCTCTTTCCTCGTCTGTCTCTTTCCCTGTCTGTCCTTTTCCCTGTCTGTATCTTTGTCTGTCTGTCTCTCCCTGTCTCTGTCTGTCTGAATCTTTCCCTGTTTGTCTGTATCTTTCCCTGTTTGTCTCTGTATCTTTTCCTTTTGGTCTATTATTATTATTATTATTATTATTATTATTTATTTATAGAGCACCATTAATTCCATGGTGCTGTACATGAGAAGGGGGGTTACATACAAAATACGTATACAAGTTACAGTAGACAGACTAGTACAGAGGGAAGAGGGCCCTACCCTTGCGGGCTTACATTCTATAGGATTATGGGGAGGAGACAATAGGTGGGGTGTAGGTCAGGCGGCGGCTCCGCACGGTAGTCGGGCAGCAGCTCTGCACGGTGGTCGGGCGGCAGCTCCGCACGGTGGTCGGGCGGCAGCTCCGCACGGTGGTCGGGCGGCAGCTCCGCACGGTGGTCGGGCGGCAGCGAGTTCATTGTAGATTGTAGGCATTTCTGAACAGGTGCGTTTTCAGGTTCCGTTTGAAGTTTGCAAGGGTAGGGGATAGTCTGACGTGTTGAGGCAGCGAGTTCCAGGAGACTGGGGATGCTCGGGAGAAGTCTTGGAGTCGGTTGCGTGAGGAGCGAATGAGAGAGGAGGAGAGGAGGAGATCTTGGGAGGACCGGAGGTGACGTGTTGGAGTGTAGTGGGAGATTAGTTCGGAGATGTACGGAGGGGAAAGATTATGCACAGCTTTGTAGGTCAGTGTTAGAAGTTTGAATTGGATACGGTGGAGGATTGGAAGCCAGTGGAGGGACATGCAGAGGGGAGAAGCGGGGTGGTATTGAGGAGAGAGGTGGATAAGTCGGGCAGCAGAGTTAAGGATGGACTGGAGAGGGGCGAGCGTGTTGGCAGGGAGGCCACAGAGGAGGATGTTACAGTAGTCGAGGCGGGAGATTATGAGGGCATGCACTAGCATTTTAGTAGATTGCAAATTGAGGAAAGGGCGGATTCTGGAAATATTTTTGAGTTGAAGACGGCAGGAGGTGGTGAGGGATTGGATGTGTGGTAGGTCTATGTCTGTCTCTCTATCTCTTTCCTTTCTGTCTGTCTCTTTCCCTCTCTTTCCCTGTCTGTTTCTTTCCCTGTCTGTCTTTTTCCCTGTCTGTCGCTTTCCCTGTCTTTCCCTGTCTGTCTCTTTCCCTGTTTTTCCATGTCTGTCTTTTTCCCTGTCTGTCTCTTTCCCTGTCTTTCCCTGTCTGTCTCTTTCACTGTTTGTCTCTTTCCCTGTCTCTTTCCTCGTCTGTCTCTTTACCTTTCTATCTCTTTTCCTGTCTTTCCCTGTCTGTCTCTTTATCTGTCTGTCTCTTTGTCTGTCTGCCAAGGGCTTTCGTGTACCAAAATTTGCTAAGTGTTACTGATAAAATGTATTTTCAATTTAAATCCATCATCCATGAGGTAAATATTACATAGTGAGTAAACAGACAACACAAACATGTTTTGCATCACATAGAGAAACATCAAATGTTCTTACCTAAAGTAATGATTATAAATTAAAATAGATGGACTTTGATATAAGTGATATTTGTCTTGTTTAAATCATTATAGATGGATTACCAGGAGTACCAGGAATACCAGGAAAACCAGGGATACCAGGAACACCAGGGATGCCAGGAATACCAGGAATACCAGGAACACCAGGAATACCAGCAATACCAGGAACACCAGGGACACCAGGGACACCAGGAATACCAGGAACACCAGGGACACCAGGGACACCAGGAATACCAGCAATACCAGGAACACCAGGAATACCAGCAATAGAAGAAATACCAGGAATACCACCAATACCAGGAATACCACCAATACCAGGAATACCACCAATACCAGGAATACCACCAATACAAGAAATACCAGGAATACCAGGAATACCACCAATACCAGGAATACCACCAATACCAGGAATACCACCAATACAAGATATACCAGGAATACCAGGAATACCACCAATACCAGGAATACCACCAATACCAGGAATACCACCAATACAAGAAATACCAGGAATACCAGGAATACCACCAATACCAGGAATACCACCAATACCAGGAATACCACCAATACCAGGAATACCACCAATACAAGAAATACCAGGAATACCAGGAATACCACCAATACCAGGAATACCACCAATACCAGGAATACCACCAATACCAGGAATACCACCAATACAAGAAATACCAGGAATACCAGGAATACCACCAATACCAGGAATACCACCAATACCAGGAATACCACCAATACAAGATATACCAGGAATACCAGGAATACCACCAATACCAGGAATACCACCAATACCAGGAATACCACCAATACAAGAAATACCAGGAATACCAGGAATACCACCAATACCAGGAATACCACCAATACCAGGAACACCAGCAATACCAGGAATACCACCAATACCAGGAATACCACCAATACCAGGAATACCACCAATACCAGGAATACCACCAATACCAGGAATACCACCAATACAAGAAATACCAGGAATACCAGGAATACCACCAATACCAGGAATACCACCAATACCAGGAATACCACCAATACCAGGAACACCAGCAATACCAGGAATACCACCAATACCAGGAATACCAGCAATACAAGAAATACCAGGAATACCAGGAATACCACCAATACCAGGAATACCACCAATACCAGGAATACCACCAATACAAGAAATACCAGGAATACCAGGAATACCACCAATACCAGGAATACCACCAATACCAGGAATACCACCAATACCAGGAATACCACCAATACAAGAAATACCAGGAATACCACCAATACCAGGAATACCACCAATACCAGGAATACCACCAATACAAGATATACCAGGAATACCAGGAATACCACCAATACCAGGAATACCACCAATACCAGGAATACCACCAATACAAGAAATACCAGGAATACCAGGAATACCACCAATACCAGGAATACCACCAATACCAGGAACACCAGCAATACCAGGAATACCACCAATACCAGGAATACCACCAATACCAGGAATACCACCAATACCAGGAATACCACCAATACCAGGAATACCACCAATACAAGAAATACCAGGAATACCAGGAATACCACCAATACCAGGAATACCACCAATACCAGGAATACCACCAATACCAGGAACACCAGCAATACCAGGAATACCACCAATACCAGGAATACCAGCAATACAAGAAATACCAGGAATACCAGGAATACCACCAATACCAGGAATACCACCAATACCAGGAATACCACCAATACCAGGAATACCACCAATACAAGAAATACCAGGAATACCAGGAATACCACCAATACCAGGAATACCACCAATACCAGGAATACCACCAATACCAGGAACACCAGCAATACCAGGAATACCACCAATACCAGGAATACCACCAATACCAGGAATACCACCAATACAAGAAATACCAGGAATACCAGGAATACCACCAATACCAGGAATACCACCAATACCAGGAACACCAGCAATACCAGGAATACCACCAATACCAGGAATACCAGCAATACAAGAAATACCAGGAATACCAGGAATACCACCAATACCAGGAATACCACCAATACCAGGAATACCACCAATACAAGAAATACCAGGAATACCAGGAATACCACCAATACCAGGAATACCACCAATACCAGGAATACCACCAATACCAGGAACACCAGCAATACCAGGAATACCACCAATACCAGGAATACCACCAATACCAGGAATACCACCAATACCAGGAATACCACCAATACCAGGAATACCACCAATACCAGGAACACCAGCAATACCAGGAATACCACCAATACCAGGAACACCAGCAATACCAGGAATACCACCAATACCAGGAATACCACCAATACCAGGAATACCACCAATACCAGGAACACCAGCAATACCAGGAATACCACCAATACCAGGAATACCACCAATACAAGAAATACCAGGAATACCAGGAATACCACCAATACCAGGAATACCACCAATACCAGGAATACCACCAATACCAGGAACACCAGCAATACCAGGAATACCACCAATACCAGGAATACCACCAATACCAGGAATACCACCAATACCAGGAACACCAGCAATACCAGGAATACCACCAATACCAGGAATACCACCAATACCAGGAACACCAGCAATACCAGGAATACCACCAATACCAGGAATACCACCAATACCAGGAATACCACCAATACCAGGAATACCACCAATACCAGGAACACCAGCAATACCAGGAATACCACCAATACCAGGAATACCACCAATACCAGGAATACCACCAATACCAGGAACACCAGCAATACCAGGAATACCACCAATACCAGGAATACCACCAATACCAGGGACACCAGCAATACCAGGAATACCCGGTGAGTGTTCTGTCAGTAACACAATATTTTCTTGAAGCATTGACTGTGAACTAAAATAGTTGAATCTTCTTTATAAAACTGTAATTGTTTTTGTTTTATCTCGCACAGGTGGATTACCGTCAATACCAGAGATCATTAAAGGTGAACGTGAGGTCTTACACAACTAAACAAATGCTACAAAGAAAAGCAATGCAACGTCTGATTGACTTAACACAATTTTCCTGTTTTGACGTTTACAGAAGTAATATATCCCAACCGGGAAACACAAGAGCTGAATGAGGAAGAACCGGGTAAGTGACTTATCCAACAAAACCAATGTGACCATGTGGAGGCAAGAAGATCGAGTGATCACAAAAATTAAAAGGAAACAAAAAAATAAATCTATAAAATGTATCCTTTCTGATAAATCATTGAAGTTTGGGTGATTTACCGGAAATCCCTGCTGTATCTGCGATGGTTCCCACAGAACGAAGTCCGTGTTCAGTCGCCAAAAATATCTTTTACATTAAAAAAAACGAAAAATATATTTGAAGTAATGATTATAAATTAACCCCTTACTGACATCCACCCTACATGTACGGCACAAGTTTGGAACGGGTGTTTGGAGCGTGCCCATGGGGTGAGCGCGCCCCATTCTCAGCAAGTAATGGCTGTGTATTACAGCCAGCACCTGCCTCGGCACCCAGCTCCGTCCACGATTGTTACCCTGGTAGATGCCACTGTCAAACTCTAACGTATCTGCATGGGAGTGCGCCATACTATGTGCCCAGGAGTTCACCCATGACATGATCGTGGGGCGCAGATGGGCTGCTGTGACAGCCAGGGGTCTGCAGAAGACCTCTGTGCTTGTCATTATGGAGATTCCTTGAAACCTTGCTTGCGGCTGGGCTATCATTCACAAATTTGTCTAAATCTGTGTAAGGCTAAGTTCACACATCAGTTTTTTGCCATCAGGCACAATCCGGCGATAAAACTGATGCGACGGATCCGGCGAAAAAACGGATCAGTTTTTTCCATCAGTTCCTTCAGTTATCTGACAGATCCGTTGTGATACTGAGCAAGCTCAGTTTCAAAAAACGGACCCGGCGGCCGTAATCAATTTTTTGCCGTATTACGCCGGATCCGGCATCCATAGGCTTGCATTATAAAACACGCCGTATGGCGCTGGATCCAGCGCAATACGTTTTTTCGCCAGGGACAAAAAACGTTCACCGCGACGTTTCATCCAGCCGCCGGACAAGCAAGGCCATCCGGCGCAATCCGGCGGTAATAGAAGTCTATGGGGGAAAAAACGCATGTTACGGTTGCTGCGAGCACTGGAGACTATGTCCAGATTTTTTGCTACTGCACATGTGCGAGCGCTGGAGACTAAGTCCAGATTTCTTGCTACTGCACATGTGCGAGCGCTGGAGACTAAGTCCAGATTTCTTGCTACTGCACATGTGCGAGCGCCGGAGACTAAGTCCTATCTTGGAGCCATTGCACATGTGTGGGTGACATCATCGCTGACACGAGGTCACATGTCTCTGACACCTTCTATGCCGATTGGTCGCTGGTCATATGCTTGTGATGCCTTGCTCGGTGATAGGCCAGCATGACGTCACTCCTGTCGTTCTGGCAGCGGATTGGCTCTGGTGTCCTCCATCTTGGATGAGGCACAGAGTCTATATAAGACTCTGACGCACGCCGCCCGGCGCTCAGTCCTCTTGGTTCATGCATAAGAGTAGACGCTCTGTGCGCGTTCCTCTAGGCATTCCTCTGTCTATGCTAGGTGAGCGCTACCGGCAGGGTAGCGTTCTTATACCTTACAGCTTCGGCTGCTGTCCGTATCCTTACCTCTTAGGGGAGCGGACATAGGCAGGTGCCTGAGGCACATGGTCTGGCTGGGCCTTGTGGTTCGACTCGTAGGTGGACGTTGCCGCTAGGGTAACGTTCCTTATACTGCGTCTGGCAGTTGTTCGTATCCTCGCACACTAGGGGAGCGAACGCAGGTAGGAGCTTTGTGCGGCTTACGCTGCTGTTCGTCTCTTTTGCACCACTAGAAGAGCGGACCTAGGTAGGTGCCATTTCGCACACATTGCCTTTGTCTCTGTGATTATTAACAGAGATCATTCCACACACCCTCCAAGTAAGGGAAGAATTGCTTTACTTACTTATTATATCCTTCTGTGAGTTAACAGAGGTATTGCACTCTGCCATAGTCTGCAGCAGAGTCTTTGCACGGTGGACCCTGACTGTCTGATACTCCTTTAAGTTATTATCAGACAGCCCCCCGTAACAACGCATCTGGTGTCAACAGATGCCAGATGCGTTTTTTCATGTTTCTGCCGGATTGCACCTGATGGCCAAAAACTGATGTGTGTACGCACCCTTAGTGATCACATTTGCTTTGCTGAGATAAAGCATCCACCACACAGGTGTGTCATATCAAGATGCTGATTAGACAATATGATTTTTGCACAGGTGTGTCTTAGGCTGGCTAGCATGATTATTGCACAGGTGTGCCTTAGGTTGGCCAGTATGATTTTTGCATAAGTGTGCCTTAGCCTGGCCAGCATGATTATGGTACAGCTGTGCCTTAGGTTGGTCAGTATGATTTTTGCATAGGTGTGCCTTAGGCTGGCCAGCATGATTATTACACAGGTGTGCCTTAGGCTGGCCAGCATGATTTTTGCATAGGTGTGCCTTAGGTTTGCCAGTATGATTTTTACATAGGTGTGCCTTAGGCTGGCCAGCATGATTATTGCACAGGTGTACCTTAGGCTGGCCAGCATGATTATTGCACAGGTGTGCCTTAGGCTTGCCAGCATGATTATTGCACAGCTGTGCCTTAGGTTGGCCAGTATGATTTTTGCATAGGTGTGCCTTAGGCTGGCCAGCATGATTATTACACAGGTGTGCCTTAGGCTGGCCAGCATAATTATTGTAATTATTGCACAGCTGTGCCTTAGGTTGGCCAGTATGATTTTTGCATTGGTGTGCCTTAGGCTGGCCAGCATAATTATTGCACAGCTGTGCCTTAGGTTGGCCAGTATGATTTTTGCATAGGTGTGCCTTAGGCTGGCCAGCATGATTATTACACAGGTGTGCCTTAGGCTGACCACAATAAAAGGCCACTCTAAAATGTGCAGTTTTACAGTGTTGCTGGTTCCAGGGGAGTAAAAAACCCACTCAGTATCTGGTCTAACCACCATTTGCCAGTCTGACATCTGTTCTGTACAGTTAAAGGCATGATTGATCCGTGAAGAGAACACCTCTCCAATTTGCCACACACACACACACACACACACACACACACACACACACACACACACACACACCATGGCAGGCTGTGACTGCCTCTCGCTGCAGCATGTCCTGACCTCGCTCCTCCGCAGCTCCTCCTGTCAGAGCTGTGTGCTCTGCCATCTATCAAAATATAAAAACAATTAACCCAATCATTAAACACCGTAAACAGAAAAAAGATAGAAAAAATAAAACATTTGGGTTTTTTTTGTTTTTTTTTTGCAATACCCCCCAAAAACACTGTAAAAAGTGATCAGAACGTCTTAGCTATTCCAAATTGTAGCAATAAAAGCATTATCTCTCCCAGCAAGAAATAAGCTCTCACGAAATGTTACAGGACTCGGAAAATGTTGATACAACCACCCCATTTTTTTTTTTTTCAAGCTCCTGATTTTTTTCACTACTAAATTATTGAAAACACTGGACCTATTTTGTTCTGATGAGGAGAATGATACAGCCGGGTAACGCTTACCACTCAATGTGCGCCCGAAAAGCAAGTAACATCTGCTTTTCACAATTTCACCACTCTTGGAATTTTTTCCCCAAATTTTGCAGTTCATTATCATTATGTGAGAAAATGAATGGTGTCATTCAAAAGTACAACATGTTCTGCAAATATCAAGCCCTGACACATTTATATGGACAGGAAAATATAAAAGTTATGGCTCTGGGAAAAAATGGAAATTGGACTTGTAGTGAAGAGATTATAATAAATCAACAATGGCAACAGTGCTAATATTATTGTTTTAATCCCTATAGGTGAATTACCAGAAATACCAGGAATACCAGGGACACCAGGAACACCAGAAATACCAGGAATACCAGGAACACCAGGAATACCAGCAATACCAGGAACACCAGGAATACCAGCAATACCAGGAACCCCAGGAATACCAGGAACACCCGGAACACCAGGAATACCAGGAATACCAGGAACACCAGGAATACCAGCAATACCAGGAACACCAGGAATACCAGCAATACCAGGAACACCAGGAATACCAGCAATACCAGGAACACCAGGAATACCAGCAGTACCAGGAACACCAGGAATACCAGCAATACCAGGAACACCAGGAATACCAGGAACACCAGGAATACCAGCAATACCAGGAACACCAGGAATACCAGCAATACCAGGGATGCCAGGAATACCAGGGATACCAGGGATGCCAGGAATACCAGGAATACCAAGCATGCCAGGAATACCAGGAATACCAGGAACACCCGGAACACCAGGAATACCAGGGATACCAGGAAGACCAGGAATACCAGGAACACCAGGGATGCCAGGAATACCAGGAATGCCAGGAACACCAGGAATACCAGGAATACCAGGGATACCAGGAAGACCAGGAATACCAGGGATACCAGGAACACCAGGAATACCTGCAATACCAGGGATGCCAGGAATACCAGGAACACCTGGAACACCAGGAATACCAGGGATACCAGGAAGACCAGGAATACCAGGGATACCAGGAAGACCAGGAATACCAGGAATACCAGGGATACCAGGAAGACCAGGAATACCAGGGATGCCAGGAATACCAGGGATACCAGGAACACCAGGAATACCAGGGATACCAGGAAGACCAGGAATACCAGGGATGCCAGGAATACCAGGGATACCAGGAATACCAGGGATGCCAGGAATACCAGGGATACCAGGAAGGCCAGGGATACCAGGAAGGCCAGGGATACCAGGAACACCAGGAATACCAGGGATACCAGGAATACCAGGGATACCAGGAAGACCAGGAATACCAGGGATGCCAGGAATACCAGGGATACCAGGAATACCAGGGATACCAGGAAGGCCAGGGATACCAGGAAGGCCAGGGATACCAGGAAGGCCAGGAATACCAGGGATACCAGGAATACCAGGAAGGCCAGGGATACCGGAGATGCCAGGAGTGCCAGGTATGCTAAGAGTGCCAGAAATGCTGGCGGTGAAGACAGATTTTCATTTGAAATAATATTTTATATTTTAAAGAAATTATATTCATGATTTTGCTTTTCTATTCATTTTATTTTAGTTTAAAAATGGGTTCCTGTTTCACACCTAATGATCTATTGAAGACATACTGTATATATATATATATATATATATATTTTTATATATATAAATATATATATATATATATATATATATATACACACATTGATATGCAATACACACACACACACACACACACACACACACACACACACTATAGAGAGTTTTTCAGATTTTTTATGAGAACCGCAGGTTTGATCACAAGATATAAAATTGTATTCAGAGTGCATCATTATGTGCTTCAAGGATTAATACACATATTGAGGATTACTTTAATTGTTCATGCTCTCAGATGGGGTGGCTAAACTTGGTGACAAATTCCCTTTAATATTTTGCTTATATTCCACAGGCATTCAAGAAGCCACATCCTGTGGAAGATATTTTATCACATACTTTCTGCAAAATGGCAATTCTGACCAGATCCCCGATAGACAGATCCTGGTGACTGCGGCTTTAGAATCTGCTAAAGTTTCGGTTATTCTAAACAAATACAACTTTACAAAGGAGGTGACGGTTGAGAAAGGACAAACTGTAGCAATTCCCATAGATATCAAGGCAGAACTAAGGGGGACAGTAAACTTCACTTATTCCGTGAGGATTGAGTCGGATGTAGATGTCACCGTCATGTCCAGAAATTACAAAGGCGATAGCGGTGACATGGCTCTGATCTATCCTGAACAGCAACTAGGGAGGGAATATTGCATCACCACCCCTCCAAATGGACCTGAAGATCAATACAAAGAGTTTTTTGTACTTGCCTCTAAAAACGAAACAAGCGTGACCATCGACCTAAAGGGATCCATCACCGTAAATGGTAAGAATTATTCCAACGGGGACCAGCTCACGCTGAACCTGATGCCTTATGAGGGTTACCTGATTCAGAGTAAGGATGACCTCTCCGGTACCAGAGTGGTTGGCAACAATCCTATTGCCATCATGTCCGGACACACCTGTGCTGAGAATAGCAATGGGTGTAGCCACGTCTATGAACAACTCAAGCCCATTGGGAGTTGGGGAACCACGTTCTTCATCCCAGGCATATCCTTCCAAAATACATATGACCTGGTGTTTATAATGGCTTCCCAGACAACTACCATTTCATACCAGTCTGGAACAGTCAACGAACTCAAACAGGTGGCCGCTGGAGATCTCACTCAGGTAAAACTAACTGGATCTTCTCCACTCTATATCCGAAGTTCCCAAGGCATCCAGGTTCTGTATTATAGCCTCGGAGGAACATACAACGACAAACCATTCGGCTCATTTTTTTCACGCATTCGTGACATCAATTCATTTGGCCTTGGTTATAGTGTTATTGGAGAAAAGGATTTTGACAATTTGTGCATTATCGTAGCCAGGACAGTAAGCATTACGGAAATCCAATTTGACAACATGACTCTTAAAGATATTGATTGGAAACAATTCCCAGGATCCGATTATTCCTGGGCGGAATATAACTATGGCAGTGGCTTTAGCACCCACGTGATTCAGCATCCTACAATTCCCTTTGGAGTTTTAAGCCTTGGATATTCCACGAATAAAGCCTATGGATCTTTGGCTCCCTGTTTTAAAGGTAAATCACATTTTAATTATTATATTCTGCTTAGTAAAAGTGTTATTAACATTTCAGGCAAAACTGATACAATGTTAGTGCGTACGACCGGACCTAAGCGGTAAAGTATAACCCAAAGACGGAAAGAGCCACCAAACAAAGAACATCTGTGCCAAACTCAGCAACTTTGGGTCGTAGCACCGTGTTTTACCGTGTCTTCTTTTAAAATTTAAACTAATAATAAATCTACTAATTTCCTTTTTTTAGGACCAATGAATCAATGGACAATAGGTAATAAGATCTTTCTGTAAAATTGTAATAAATTAACTTTTATATATTGTTCCTATTAATAAATTTAAATATCTTTATGCCAAAAAGACTAAATTGTTCAACTATCCATGCTTTTACTGAGGAATACATCCTTATTGTAAGGATACCTTATAGATGAGCAGATCTACAAGGATCTCAAGGGTCTCCTGGATCCCAAATAGAACAGTGCCTCTTGTGGTCAAATCCAACCATCAGAAAATTGGTGTTGATCATTAACCAAGAGTTTACAGGGATCACAGGCTGAAAGTAAAATTCAGAGATCTACCACTTCTCCCCAGAAAAAGTAAGACATCTCCATCAGTAGTTTCACCATTGGAGAGCCAGTTTTGTACACCATCAAAATATTTTTTCCATTAGGAAGGATTTTTTCCTGCAGCATATGGACAGTGTCATGAGATGAAAAATGTCACCCCAAATATGCTAACATGGCTGACATAGAGGACGAGTTTTATCAAGTTATGTTATTTAAACTTTTGCATTCTTCCGCTACATTGACGATTAGAAAATTTACCTGCAACAGTTACAAATCAACAAACACAGTCCACATAACCAACACATAAAAGGATTGTAAAATAACTGATGTCTTCTCATGTACATACTTCAATGGGGTGTACATAATACCATGTAAAGGATACCATGAAAGATCCTGTGTTGGCGAAACTTTACAAAAACTACAAATCTATACAGATTACACAAGTTAGGACAGAAAATGGCACCATATCAAAAATGTGTAAGTAGACTACACCCTAAACATGCAATATTTATAATAAGAGAACTAGGGAAAATGTAGTCCTGGTCATACCGTCACCAGAAGCATCAAAAATACATGAAATGCAACTTTTTGAAAAAGTATAAATCATTTTATTTAGATAATATAGCAAGAAGTGACATACAAAATTCATCAAGTCATCAATTCATATTTATCAGGTTTTTTCAGGAAGTCCCTGAAGACAAATCACAAGGGGCCAACAGCCACATATGACTGGGTGTGTACAGTTATTTCCATATTCATCAACAACACACATATTAAATAGTTTGTAAATAGATATAATATACATGAGAAGAAGTTGATGGAAGTGTGAAACTAATGGCAAAAAAAACAACACATTTATCCTATATACAGATACAGATCACAGATTTAATTTATCAAGTAGATCATCACTTTTCCCTGCTGAAGTGCAACACTCAGCTAAATCAAGGTTTCCACCAGTGAACTCTCATTTATTATATTAATCCAAATCAGTTTTGAATCCATGAAAAGATCCTGAACAACAGCATTCACTCACCCATGGTGATTAGAAATGGCCAAGATAAACGTGCCCCAACCCGCACGTTTCGAATATCTTCCTCGGCTTGCCGTGGTCAAATCTATACAGATAAATCAAAGGGCCGGACATACTTGGTAAACACTTTTATTATTTATTTTAAAGTCTTAATATTGAAAAGTAATTTTAATAACAACAGATTGAGAAAAAGCTGGGAATTCAATAATATTCTAGTATTTGACAAAATGACTAAGTCTAACACAGCCACTACGTGGATACATTTCACATGTCCACCAATGACTCCAGATCCCTAATGTCATAATGTCATCATCATTTGACATATCTTTGAGTTCGTTACCCTATCCATCCCAAATACAAAAGCTTTTTTGGAGCATCGACTGAATATTTTGCTCAGGTCTCAGCCGTTCATTTGAAAATTTGACTTGCCAGTTCAATTTTTCTGATTAGCCAGTAAATATATCAGTCCTAAAACACGTATTTGCTTTTTTTGGCATAAAAGTATTTACAGAAACTCCTTTTTAAATCTGTACCATAATATATTTTTTTATTGTACATTTTTCCTACTAATTATCATATTTTTCATCCATGTTACATTATAGGAATGTGGAGAATTTATTATAGAATGTTACCTGCATACTTCCATTGGAGTAAGTATACAATTTCATGAAACACCTAAATCGAGGAAATATTGAGACCCAATATATACTTATCAATCTAATATAAAAAAAACACCTAAAAATGGGTTTAAGGAGGGTTTTTTCGATTAAGACTAATCTAAAAAGCAACAATATTTCAAATTTATTTAGAAAACACCAATGTTGAAAGTTTTTGCTTTTTAATACCAAGTTGTGACATTTCCTCCTTGATGGCTTACGATGGCCGGTCATGGCATTTACAGTAGGGTGCAATGCTCGGTTGCCATTAAGGACATTATGTACCCTGAGATAGTAAGAATAGACTTGTTGGATTAGGAAATATTTTTATCATTCAGCGTATCATTTGCCGACTCCACATCTTCTCCTCTTCCGATAACTGTTGGTGTCCCTCAAGGTTCAGTCCTTGGCCCTCTTCTTTTCTCCCTCTACACTGCCCCAATTGGACAGACCATCAGTAGATTTGGCTTTCAGTACCATCTTTATGCTGATGACACACATTATACACCTCATCCCCTGACCTCACCCCCGCTGTACTACAGAACACAAGCGACTGCCTGACTGCAATCTCCAGCATCATGTCTGCTCTCTATCTGAAACTTAACCTTTCCAAAACTGAACTGCTTCTATTCCCTCCATCTTCTAACCTTCCTAAACCTGACATCTCCCTCTCTGTGTGCGGCACCATGATAACACCTAGGCCGGAGGCCCGCTGTCTGGGGGTTATGCTCGACAACGATCTCTTCTTCACCTCCTATGTGCAATCTCTTGCCCGAGTCCTGTTGCTTGCACCTCAAGAACAGCTCTAGAATCCGCCCCTTTCTCACCCTGAAAACTATAAAACCCCTCACTGTTGCCCTGATCTACTCCCGCCTTGACTACTGCAATTCTCTATTAACTGGTCTTCCCTTAACTAGACTTTCTGCTCTACAGTCCATCCCTAATGCTGCAGACAAGGTCACCTATCTGGCTAACTGCTTTTTCTCACCCGCAAAGCTCTCCACAGTGCGACACCCCGTACATCTCCACCCTCATTTCTATCTATCACCACAAAGCTCTCCACAATGCGGCACCCCCCTACATCTCCACCCTCATCTCTATCTATCACCTACCCATCCTCTCCACAGTGCTGCACCCCCCTACATTTCCACACCCATCTCTATCTATCACCTACCCATCCTCTCCACAGTGCTGCACCCCCCTACATCTCCTCCTCATCTATGTCTATCGCCTTACCCAACCTCTCCACAGTGCTGCACCCCCCTACATCTCCTCCTCATCTCTGTCTATCACCCCACCCATTCTCTACGCTCTGCAAACGACATTTGACTGACATCCACACTAATCTGAACCTCCCACTCCCGGATCCAAGAATTCTCCCGAGTTGCACCAATCCTCTGGAATGCTTTACCCCAAGAAACTAGGACAAATCACAACTTACTCAGCTTCAGATGTTCCCTAAAAATACATCTTTTTAGGGAAGCTTATCACATTCCCCAGCCGAATTAAATTCACATAGTCCCTCCATGACCGCCCAGAACATAACTCCCTTTCAAACTCCACCACACCCAAAAGCATCTTGAAGTTTTGGCTGACTGGTAAAGGCACCCTTTATCTATAACCCATTTCTTTGAGATGGCTGGATTGTCATTGTAAATAAGCACTTGTACCTTGTCCCCCCCATCTGTTACGTCGCCACCGGAGTCTGCTCCAGCAACTTCTGCTCCGATCGTCAGGCAATGCCGTGTTTCTGCCGTGGATGGTGCTGGTGATGGGAGAGGAGTCGATGCCAGCGGCACTGGTGGGCGCAGGCTCCGATCATCCACTGGGCTGGGTTATCTTGGGATCTGCAGTACCACTGGCTGACTGTGGGTGGCGTGTGTCTTCCAGCTGAAGTTGCCAGTGTTCAGCGACAGCCAATGGGAAAACACCACACCCTTCTTAGTTCCCCTCCTGTCTGCTGACTTCTGCCAGATATAGTTCTGATTTCCTGGCTCCTGATCCACCCTATTCTGTTTTGTGATTCCTGTGTGCTGACTTCTGCGTGTTTTCTGACTACCCTTCTGCTTGGTGTTTTTGTACCTGGCTGCCTGATCTGGATTTGACCTCTGCTACGTTTTCTGATTACGTCCTTGTCTGCCAATTCTGTCCCTGTTCTGATATTCCTAGTTTGACCCTGCCTGACGACTACTCTCATCGGATTGCTGCCTTCCACAGGTAGTGAACTCCAGGGCCCTGTGTAATTCCAAATCCCTGTATAGGGGTTAAAGGCTTTCAGGGTTCTGGGGGTCCTGCTTGGTGAGTGGCTTCCCTCTAGTCTGTCAATTACATCCCACCTGAGTCTGTTGATCCAGGCAGACGTTACACCATCTCATTGTACATTGTAAGCTCTCACGAGCAGGGTTGTCTTTTTTGCTCTAATTATTGTATTTTCTATAACTGTTACTTGTTTATATATGAGCCTCTGAATTGTAAAGCGCTGCGGAATATGTTGGCACTATAGAAATAAAGATTATTATTATTATAGAAGGATGAATGGAAACTGTTTATCATAATATTGGTTTACGAAAATGTATCAGTACGATTTGTCCACTCATCGATTTCTAAGTGCAAATAGATTCTCTGGAAGTTCCGTTGATGATCTTTTTTTTCGTAGTCCCTTTTTCATGAAGGGACTTCCCCATTTGCATTCTTTTTGTAAGTCCCAAAAGTTAAAGTTTTGATACTCTATTTAGGGCAAATAGATTTTTTAGCTGTGTATAACGTGTGTTTCTTCCCTTTTGTTGTAGATATCACCAGAACATATCAAGGTAATTTATTTATTTATTTTTATCCCCAATGATTTATAATGCCTTTTTTTAATTAAAAAAACATGTATTTACCCCTTTAATGCAATACCACCCAGTTCGACATCAATGTAACAGTGCCCGTGTGTGAAAAAGGCTCCGGATAATGAGTTTTCTCCAATGCTGGTATTTCTGTTGAACAGCAGCAGCGGTCGGAGCCAAGTTCTGATCGCTGCTGTTAACCACAAAAAGTAATGCGGTTGCCAGTGCTCGTGCTCACCATTTGCCTTACAAGATGTGTTCATGCCCCCTAAGGAAGCTAAAAAAAATTAAATAAAAATAAATAAATATATTTTAATCAATACCCGTCTAATTTTCACATACCGCTCAGAATGGAGAAGATGGAGGAAATTTTTTTTATTTTTATTATTATTCTTCACATCCGCAAAAAATGGATCCCATGCTGATAACTCTCAGGTCAGAGTCTGATTAGCAAAATCGGACTGTTTTCTCGGATGTAGACAATACAGTTGAGTGATCCCAACCGTAGAATAGGCGATCAATTTTATATTGGTATCCAGACAATTAATTAAGGGATTGGAGATTAGAACAAATAATAATGTTATTTTTTTAACCATAAATGGAGATATTTTTGTTTAAAGACAGTATCTTGTTGTCAAAAACAAGCAAAAAAATAAATATATTACAAAAGTAAAATAATTTAAATTTAAAGTACAAATTAAAACTAGCAACTTTATATATTCTAAAAAGCGGATTGATATTTATGTCTTCGAATTTTCTAGATGGATTTCCCGAATTTCCAGCAGGAATGAGTGAGTGACTTAATTTTTAAATATATTGGATGGTTAATCAAAGTGTTAATTTAGTAAAGCACCTTCATATGCACCAATCAGGACAACCGATGGATGTGTTTAATTTTATAAATAGTTTCCATTTTTTACAGTAAAAAAGATTTCAAGCTTTCCATATTTGTTAGATAGATTTTTGGATGAAAACTATCTCTCCTGTCCATCCTTCCCCAACACACATGAAAACTAGGAGTGTCATGGCTCCAATGCGCAGAGCATTTTTTTTTGTTATGTTCTGCCATGCTCTCCTGCAGAGCCGGTACTTGCTGTTTCTCCACGCAGAGCCTTTTGCAGGTTGCTGGCTCTGCTGTTTGTCTTGAACACCCATTGATGGGTTGTCTCTCTGCTATGGATTCTACGCTGGTCCTGGGAGGTTCCAATGCAGATGCTCCTCGTTCTGGCTGATTGTTCTGCTTCATTGGGGATCAAGCTTGCCCGGAACGTTGCCAGTCGTACTTCCAAGTTACAGTAGTGCTCTGGGCTCCTGTAGTGTTTAGTGATCTTATATTTAGTGATCTTGGCTCTCGACTCTGGAATGTTGTTGACTCTTCCCTGCCTGTCTCCCTATTTTTGTTGTTACCTCCTGGCTTCTGACCTCGGAGCGCCTCCTGACCACATGCCTGCCTGCTCCCTGTATCCTGTACGTACTCTCCCGGAATCCTAACCATCGGCTTGTATCTTGACCTTTTCTCTGTCTGCTCCCAAGTGTCTTGTCGTTACCTCCTGGCTACTGACCTTGGACCTCCTCCTGACCATGTCCCCACCTGCTCCCTGTATCCTATACATACTCTACTAGATTCCTGACCATCGGCTTGTATCTTGACCTCATCTCTGTCTGCTCCCAAGTGTCTTGTCGTTACCTCCTGGCTACTGACCTTGGACCTCCTCCTGACCATGTCCCCACCTGCTCCCTGTATCCTGTACATACTCTCCTGGAATCCTGACCCTCGGCTTGTATCTTGACCTCATCTCTGTCTGCTCCCAGTGTCCTGATGTTACCTCTTGGCTTCTGACTTCGACTTTTCTGACTACCTCTCCATTCACAGCAGACAAATGTGTCTAGTGCCACCTAGTGACGGGCATCACAAGGAGAAGAGTAATATTCTGATGGACAATTAGCTTAGTGGCTATTTTCTTTAGAAACAAAATGATCATGCATTGGAATACAAAATTCTTGATGCTTTTTACCCCAAACATCTGTCCGAGAAGAGTAAGGAGGCCCCTATACACATTAGACGGCTGCATAGTTGGGACAAAATCTAGTTAATATGGAATTCCAAAAATATTCAAAAATTTGTTTCGAAAACATCTTGATTTTTCATTGTTGTGTCAACGGTCTTTACTTTGAATGCAATCATCTCACATTTTGCATATTTTTCTTTTCCTTTTTGCAAAATGTGGGTTTGTAGAATTACAGAGTACCCCTTAAAAATGAAAAATGATGTTGATGTTCAGTGTCCATAAAAGTTTCACTTAAAACTGGTTTAAACTCTAAAACTAGTAATATATGTACAGCTAAAACAAAATGCGGAAACCTGTCATGTGAATAAATGCTATTAACCTGCAGATATGGGGTTAGTCTGCAGATTAATAGCATTTTGAACATCTTTGAGTGCCGCTACTGGAAGGAAAGGAAGGAGTGAACGTCAAGTAGAGAAGCAGTGAGCTCCAGAGGACAAGTTGAGAAAACTCCCTTTAAAGCCATCAACATTAGACTGGCGGAGGACCAGGACCTCAGCCACATAACTGTGTTTAAGGTTGAAGGTAGACTTAAGTCCATTGAGGTCAACCCATGACCTAACTGTTATCATCCAGGACCAGTATTCACTGCTCCAGGGTTTCCCAGATCCGGCCTGGTCAAGTCCGGGGTTAATTCCCCTCAGCCTCGTTCCAGTTTCAAAGAAATTATATCTGGGAGCTGCACTTTCAGTAAAGCGCTGGTTATAGTTTTGCTCTGCAGCATCTGACTGGCTCTGGTGAGATTCCCTGTGTGATCTGACACCTGTTTACCTTGCCTTGACCTGTACCCTCCTGTCATGATTTACTCCTGGCTCAGCTGTAGCTGAGCCTTTTTTTTAGTTTCACTTCTGATTCAGGTCACATTAGGGGTTAATCCTTCCTGCCTCGTTCTGGAGGTCAGGCTACTTTATTAGGGCACTGTTTCTCTGGGACTACGCCAGTGATATTTCTGGCTCTGCTGTGTTCTGCTCGGGAGTGACCTGTTGTCTGCCCTGCCCCCTCCTGACCTCCGTGTTCACCTGTCCTGTTGTTAACCTCCTCGGTTCTCTGTTTCCATCCTGTCAGTGTCTCTCCCGCTGTCTCCCTTCAGCTCCCTGCTCGTCTATCTCCCTGTTCGTTCCTTATCTGTTTACCTTGATTCTGTTCTTGTCTTCCCATTCTCCCTTGCTTCTGAGTTCTGATTTCCTGGCTACTGACTGTTTGCATCCCTTTGACTACGTTTAGACTTTGCCCCTGTGTATTTACAAGACCTCATGTTGTGACACGGCTTTCTGACGATTCTACTGCCATCTGGTGGGCTTGACTAGTATTACCTCTGCTAGGGAGTTCTCTGCTTATACATTTTCTCCACTCTAACGCCCCCTAGTGGTTTACCAGCTAACTACCTTCTCAGGTAGTTTCAGGAATCCTGTCTGTCCCACATTACTGCGCTGTACTGCTATTGTACATTTTAGAGTACAGCATGACACCTCCTCGGTTTGTTCATTCGTCCGTCTGTCCCAGACCCTGACTATCCGCTCCTGTCATCGGTTCACCCCTCTGTGTTTATACCTCCTCGCCCTCCGGTCTTGTCTCCTTTTCTCTGTGCCCTACATTTCAACCTCTGCATACCTTATCTCCCAGCATCCGACTTTGGCTCTGTTTACTGACCTGATCTTGATCCTCCCTCTGTACTGACGAGACATCCCGGCTTGACCCTGACTGCTTGAGTACACTATTGCCCCCTGGTGGTTCGCCTGCTAACTGTCCACTGAAGTTACTCTGCTGTACTTCTGCCTCTCTCCTGGTACAGTGCTATTTTAACTCTCGCCCACTAATCTGCTGCCACCTAGTGGGGATTACGCTGTACTACTTCTTACCATTCCTTTGTACACCGTGACTCTAACATATTGATTCAGAGGAAGGCAAAAAAAAGTCAATGCTACCTCAGGGGCTGAACCTTCAAATCTGTATGTCACCCAGGATGCCACATTAAAAATGAAACAAAAGTAACCATTTGTTTCTTCATTTTCCAAATATAACTGGTGGACAATGGATGATAAATAAAACTATGCGTAAGTACTGTAGCAACAACAAAACAATGGTTAACGATTTTATTTTAAATTGATACATTGGAAAGAAAAATAAAATGAAATCCAAGTAGCAATTTGATAATAGAATGAAAGAATAGATGTAAAATAAATTTACATTATTGAATCTTAAAAGTAAATTCAGGAAGGATTCACTGAGTTTCCAAATATATGTTTCCCATAATTTTAATTTAAAGAAATAGTTGGATCATGAGGGGGTTTATTGTAGAGCAACTTTTGTAATCTTGAAAATTCTTTCTTCCCTTTCAGTCTCGTGCATATGACTCCATACAAAACTTTGCCTGTGGCTTAGGGTATGTGGGCCTAAGGGGGAACATTTCTCCTTGTGGAGGCATAAGGAGACTTATAAGCCATGCAATGCTCTTCTGGGAAAAAAAAAATATGCAGACATCCTCTTCAGAGAGGAAGATGATTTGATTTCTTGCGCCACGTATTGGATGTAGCAATCCTAAAAGTCAATATTGACCCTTTAGACACTCAACTTGCAGACACCTGTTTCGGACTTCTTGCCCCTCATTAGTGCAAAGAATATTTACATATTGAATTTCAGAGAAAAGCATTGCATAGCCTATATGTTTGATTATGCCCAAATTTTCTCCCCTTAGACCCACTGTCCAAGGCCTCTCACTTAGTCAAATCAGACCTCCTGCTTTGCACTGAGGAGGGGAAAAACATCCCAAAACCTGTGTCTGCAAATAGTGATATGGCAAAGCTCATTAAATGTTGGATATTGATTTTTAGCATTGCTATTTCCAATAGGTTGTACTGGATTTCTAGACAGCTTCCTCTCTGAAGAAGATATTTGCATTTTAAGGGGTTTTTTTGTAAAAAAAACCCCTATTTTTTTCGTGGAAACATTCCTTTTGGAGCACTCTCATTTTCTGAAGCAACTTAATTTTTTTACCAGATTTTTTTCTGAAGAGTTTTTCGCAGCCTCTTCATTGGACACTGCCTCGTTTGGAGCAAATATCATCCAGAGCCACTGCAGAGACGCTACATGCATGTTGTTTAGTTTCACTAGATGTTTTTGGAAATTTGAAGTAAAAAAACAACTCAAAAGACTTAATATATAAACACTAAAGAGGTTTTACAATAGAAATTAATAGAAAAAAAAATTCCAGAAAATTTTAAATATTTTTTTAATCAAAGGCGGTTTGAAATAAACTCTTCAAAAACTCCAAGTGCAAATACCCCAATTCCTCCATTTGTAAGTGATTTATTTGCTAAAACCAGTGCACAATTGTAGAACAATGTGGGAACTTCCATTAAAGAAGGAGCCACCATTCACAAAAATCAGAGGAGACGTGTTTTGTCTTATTTGGATTATTTGGAAAACCAGGCGTGGAATGTTTTTAGTATAAAAAGTAACTTTCAATAAAAAGAAAAAATTTGGTAAATTTAAAACTGAGACAAATTTCAATTTATTTTTATATTTTAATTTGTAACGGCTGAGATTGAACTAAGAGTCTTCCAGAAAAGCAAAATCTGTGACTTTATGGAAAACAAAGTGTCAATTAAAAAAAAAAAGTAATATTGATATTTTGTTTTATTTTGGACAGGTTGGAAACCTGGAACACCTGGAGCTGGGGGGCTAATTGGGAATGAACAGCAGACAGGTAGGATATGGTACAAAAGAGCAAATATGGATGAAAAATCAGAGAACATGCAATGAATACAAGATATACCTCAGTACAGTGACTGCCCAGCTACACAATAATAAAAAAATCTACTAGATACCACCATCAATCATTTTTACAGGTAGATTGGACACTCATCCGGTGGCGTATGGCTTTGGGGATGGGGTTTATAGAGCAAGCGGAACAAAACTATTAAATTTTAGTTATTTAATACAAAAAATAGGACAAGTCAATTTGGTATATACTGTTTGATCACATAAAATGAAAGGAATATATAGGCAAAAGAAAATTACTAACCTTAAAGCTTAAGCTTTTAAAAAAGGCTGGATGTTTTCGCCCGTTACACAACATTGTTGGTTAGAAATGACTTAATGACAAAATGTAAAATTTGTGGAGGAAGGTTTAACTGGGCCTTTTTTCAACCTATGTAACTATGTTAATGCAATGGCTTTAGAGTTTATAGGAGGGAGGTACTCCTTAGATAAAATGGACATAACCCACAGAAAGCTGTACCTTCCAAGGACTGACAAAGGACCAAACCTAATTTCTGCTTTTTATTTTATCAAATTTATGCCCATATAATTCCCCTTGATGAGCTCATGTGGGAGATGTTTGTGGGATGTGTTCAGCTCTTCAGAATTTTAAGTAATCCCCTCCAATTTATAAGATGTCTTTGCTCCTAGAGGTCCCAGGTGGAAGATTTTACTGCCATATTCCCTATCATGATTTTACATTTTAGTAGATAGGGAATATGATATATGTCTAGTTATCCATCTGCCCTATATTAATTTAGTGCTCAAAGGCAAGCCTCACAATTATGAAAAAATATGCATGCTCTTCCTCTTGTGATCACGATGCTGAGAATGCACCTCCCATAAATATTGGATTGATGCAAACCCCAATAATCATAACTGTATGCTGGCTCTGAGAAACCTTTGATCCTGCTTTACTAAGGTTTAGCTTTTGGCCTGAAAGGCATAATTGACTGTCTCTGCATAAATGAATCTCAGTCTTGCTGTCTTTTTCCCAAAGCATTGATGTAGTTACCTGTTCACACTAGGAGGTCCCACTTCAATAAAGGCTGAAGTGTCACCTCTCTCTATTTCCCCTGTTTTCATAAAATCCACATATTCAATGTGGTGGTGGATATGTCTCCTCTCTAGAACCAAAAGAGATGTCTTTATTTTTTTACAATTTCTCTATGGCAGATTACAAAAAAAATTTGGATACTCACTTTACGGTCTTCTTTTCTCCCATCAACACTTTTTACATGTTTACTATGCTCTGATGTCTAGAGAGAACTCATAGCATAATAATGTACTTTAAATTTGCGTTTTTTAGGCAAATTTGAGCAAACTTGCAAATTCAAATTTTGGCAGGTTTGATTAAAAAATATATATAAAAAAAATACCCTCTAAAAAATTCTTACAGCTCAATGGAATTCAGGAATGTCACAAATAACAGAAAATCTTTTCATATTTTTTAAAAAAGCTTAATATAACATTGTGCTCTCTATAAATGTTGAGAGATAGTTTTGGTAAATAGAAGACATTCGGGATGGTAAGGAGGGGGATGTAGCTGCAGTTGATTATTTTTCCTCTAAGACATGAGGGGTGAAGAAGAAGGGTGCAGTTATGGAGACCCAATAGGAGGGGAAAGTTCGGGGATGACCTCTTCCCTTTCTTTTACCATGACTTACATTTGATTATTGCATGTGATGTCACTATAATCCAGGGGTCTCAAACTCGGCTGGGTGTATGGGCTGCACAGAGGAAAAAAAATAATTTGGGGGGTCGCATTCTTTGCAGGACAAAGTGACATTTTTATTGGTACCATATATAATATATATTTTATTTTTTTACACACCTTTGGATCACTGATTTTGAACATTTTCACTTGTTTATTATAGCAAACGTGCACATTCTTTGTTTAAATATAAACTTTTTTTTTTACATATTATCCCTTTCTTGTAACTAATAGTCTTACAATTAGCACTATATAGAAATTTTGACCAAGATCTTTTAGTAATGTTCCCCATATTGTTGTAACGTGCTCATCCTTGTCCCCTTGTAGTATTGTACCCCATCCTAGTTCCCATCCCACAGTAATGTGCTCATCCTTGTCCCCATCCTAAAGTAATGTTCCCCATCCTTGTCCCCATTTTGTAGTAATGTGTTCATCTTTGTCCCCATCCTATAGTAATGTCCCCATTCTAACAGTAATGTGCCCATCCTTTAGTAATGTGCCAACCTTGTCCCCGCCCTATAGTAATGTCCCCAGCATTATCCCTATTCTAAAGTAATGTTTCCCATCCTTGTCCCCTTGTAGTAATGTCCCTATCCTACAGTAATGTGCCCACCTTGTCCCCATCCTGTAGTAATGTCCCCAGCCTACAGTACTGTGCCCATCCTAGTCCCCATCCTATAGTGCTGTGCCCATCCTAGTCCCCATCCTATAGTGCTGTCCCATCCTAATCCCTATCCTGTAGTAATGTCCCCATCCTATAGTACTGTGCCCATCCTAGTCCCCATCCTATAGTACTGTGCCCACCTTGTCCCCATCCTATAGTAATGTCCCCAGCCTTGTCCCCATTCTATAGTAATGTGCCCATCCTTGTCCTTATCCTATAGTAATGTCCCCATCCTAGTCCCCATCCTATAGTACTGTGCCCAGCCTTGTCCCCATTCTATAGTCATGTGCCCATCCTAGTCCCCATCCTATAGTACTGTGCCCAGCCTTGTCCCCATTCTATAGTCATGTGCCCATTCTAGTCCCCATCCTATAGTAATGTGGCCATCCTAGTCCCCATCCTATAGTACTGTGCCCAGCCTTGTCCCCATTCTATAGTCATGTGCCCATCCTTGTCCCCATCCTATAGTAATGTCCCCATCCTAGTCCCCATCCTATAGTACTGTGCCCAGCCTTGTCCCCATTCTATAGTCATGTGCCCATCCTTGTCCCCATCCTATAGTAATGTCCCCATCCTAGTCCCCATCCTATAGTAATGTCCCCAGCCTTGTCCCCATTCTATAGTCATGTGCCCATCCTTGTCCCCATCCTATAGTAATGTCCCCATCCTAGTCCCCATCCTATAGTACTGTGCCCAGCCTTGTCCCCATTCTATAGTTATGTGCCCATCCTAATCCCTATCCTATAGTAATGTCCCCATACTATAGTAATAATGTCCCCATCCAATAGTATTTTGCCCATCCTTGTAATGTCCCAATCCTATAGTAATGGCCCCAGCCTTATCCCCATCTCAGTAATGTGCGCACTTTGTCCCCATCCTGTAGTAATGGGTCAGCAGCTCCCCCTTCACCTTCCACAGACGCTAGAGTGAAGCTGAGGGGGCGGTCTTCGGCCCCCAGATCCACAGTGATTGGAGAGATCGTTCACAAGGCCAGCCTCTCCAATCAGAGCTGGGGGCGGGTGAAACACAGGTCACCTAGCTCCAGCCAATGATCAGGGCTACAGCTGCACTGATCTTGGCTGGATTTCAAAGTTTCAGCGATTTTCAATGGCTGAAACATTAGTGGCTGTGATTGGCTGAGCGGCGTTCGTCAGCCAATCACAGCCTCCGTAGGTCCGGGGAGGTGACACCGCCCCTCCTGAGGTCCCCTCCTCCCCAAATCTAAGGTATTTGCAGCGATCGCATCGCAGCCAACGGGTCTGCGATTTCGCCATGACGTACTGGGTACGTCATGGGTCCTTAAGTACCAGGGAGCCATAACGTACCCAGTAAGGTCGCTAACGGGTTAACGTCCAACACACACACACACACACACCATTCTTTTCACCTGTCCCGCGCTCCCTCCGCTGCCTCATCTCTGCTTCGTGCAGCCCCCAGGCCCGTGCCCCCGGTCACTATCGCGGCAGCTGCAGTGTCACTGTCAGTGATTTATGTGAGATGATTGTATTGCCGGCGCGAGAGCACAGCACCGACAACATATTCATCTGACATAAAGCGCAGACAGTGGCTGCGGCCCCTGCACCTGCCGCGATAGTGAACAGGGGCACGGGCCTGGGGGCCGCACAAACTAGCCTGAGGGACCGCATGCGGGCCGCGTGTTTGAGACCCCTGCTATAAACTATACATAAGGTGTAATATTGTACTTCTTTATCCACAGGCATTAGAGATTCAACATCCTCAGGAAAATCTTTTATCACAGCATTTATGCAAAACGACAATTCTGACCAGATCCCCGACAGACAGATCATGGTGACTGCGGCTTCAATACCTGCCAAAGTTTCGGTTACTCTAAACAAGTCTAACTTTTCAAAGCAAGTGACAGTTGAAAAAGGACAAACTGTAGCAATTCCTATAGATATCAAGGAAGAACTGAGGGGGACAATAAACTATGCAAATTCCGTGAGGATTGAGTCGGATGTAGATATCACCGTGATGTCCAGAAATTACAAAGGCGATAGTGGTGACATGGCTCTGATCTACCCTGTAGAGCAACTACGGTTAGAATATTACATCATCACCCCTCCAACTGGACCTGAAGATCAATACAAAGAGTTTTTGGTACAAGCTTGTAAAGAAGAAACAACCGTTATCATCTACCTAAAGGGATCGGTCACCCTAAATGGTACAAATTATTCTAAAGGGGACCAGCTCCCCCTGAACCTGAAGCCTTATGAGGGTTACCAGATTCAGAGTACGGATGACCTCTCCGGTACCAAAGTTGTTGCTAACAAACCTATTGCCGTCATGGCCGGACACACCTGTGCTGAGAACAACAATGGCTGCAGCCATGTCTATGAACAACTCAAGCCCATTGGGAGTTGGGGAACCTCATTCTTTGTCCCAGGCCTGTCCTTCCAAAGTGAATATGACCTGGTGTTTATAACGGCTTCCCAACCCACTACCATGACATACCAGTCTGGAACAGCCAACGAAACCAAACAGATGGCCGCCGGAGATTTCACTCAGATTAAACTAACTGGATCTTCTCCACACTACATCAAAAGTAACCAGAACATCCAGGTTGTCTTTTATAGCCGTGGAGGAACAGACAAAGGCAAACAATTTGGTTCATTCCTTGCACGCATTCCAGATACCGATTCATATGGTCTTGGTTATAGTGTCGTTACAGAAAATGATTTCGACAATTTGGGTGTTATCATAGCTAAGACCGCAAGTGCTCCGGAAATTTTGTTTGACAATAAATCTTCTAGTGATATTGTTTGGAAACAAGTCCCAGGATCCGAATACTCCTGGGCGGCATATGACTATGGCAGTGGCTTTAGCACTCACATGATTCAGCATCCTACAGTTTCCTTTGCAGTCTTAAGCATTGGATATGGCGGGAATAAGGCCTATGGATCTTTGGCTCCCTGCTTTAGAGGTAAGTCACATTAACTAGTGATGGGCTAGCGTAGTCGTCACTACTCATTACTCAATCGAGCATTGGGTTACTCTGACGCAACTTGAGTACCGAGTATAATGGAAGACAATGGGAAACTCGAGTATTTTCAAACTAAGATGCTCGAGGCTCGATCGAGTGATGAGCTGTGGTGAGCACGCTTACCCATCACTAAAATTAACCCATTATATTCTTCTTAGTTGAAGTCTAGTTGACTTAAATTAAGCTTCATGCAAAAAGGTGTTATGCCCAGTACAGGAGCCGAGGGGTGAAGTATGACATGGGATCCAAAGAGCCACTAAATTAAATTAATTCTCCGTGTCACCTTCAGACATGCGACTTCTCCTAAATATACCAGTTTTAATACATCTACTTATTTCCTTTTTGTAGGACTAATAAAACATTGGACAAAAGGTAATTAAATTCTACTTAACAATTTCAGTACTTTGGTCATTAAACAATGCTTTTCTTGACTAAGGAATATTTATTTGTGTTACATTTAGGATCATGGAAGTATCAATACAACACCGAGCCCACAGAATATAAATGGAGTAAGTATAAAATTTCATGCACCGAACAATAGAGAAAGTCTATGTCACGGTTCTTATCCGTTCCCCGGGTCCTGACCTTTGGCTTGTACCCTGACCTCTGCTCCGCTTTTCCCCAGTGCACTTTACATGACTTCCTGGTTTCTGACCTCCAGCTAGTGCTTTGACCTCAGCTCTGCTTCATCCCTGTGCTCCATACATGACCTCCTGGCTCCTGACCTCTGGCTTGTTTGACTTCCGCATCACTAGTTGCATCTGGTGACACCTAGTGGTAGTTCGTCATAGTCTACAGCCAAAAAACACTGGTATGGACCGTGGAGCAGGGTTGAGCGAAGCGATGCACTCATCTCTAATCTCCACCATAAAGTCAATGGTTTGGTCAATGCAAACTTCCAAATTGGGTTTTTCATGGTGTCAGCCATAAGCCTCGATGGAGCCACTGACGAGTGGATAAAACATGATGTGAACATCCCCTTAGTTATGGGATATGTAGCCACCAGACCAGTGAATATCTTTCAAGGAAGCTGTTACGTCACCACCGGAGTCCGCTCCATCGACTACTACTTCGATCGCCAGGTGACGCCGAGTTCCTGTCGTGGATAGTGCTGGTGATGGAAGAGGAGTCTATGCCGGCAGCGCTGGTGGGCGCAGGCTCCTCTCATCCACTGGTCTGGGATTTCTGGGGATCTGCAGTACCACTGGCTAACTGTAGGTGGCGGGTGTCTCCCAGCTAAAGTACCATCATTCAGCTACACCCAATGGGAAGACACCACACCCTTCTTAGTTCCCCTCCTGTCTGCTGACCTCTGCCAGAGATAGTTCTGATTTCCTGGCTCCTGTTCCGTCCTATTCTGTTTAGTGATTCCTGTGTGCTGACTTCTGCATGTTTTCCCTCCTGCCTACTGTGTTTGTACCTCGCTGCCCGATCCGGATTTGCCCTCTGCTATGTTTTTTGATTACGTCCTTGCCTGCCGATTCTGTCCCTGTTCTGCTGTTCCTGGTTTGACCCTACCTGGCGACTACTCTCATCGGACTGCAGCCTTCCACAGGCAGTGATCACCGGGGCCCTGTAAAATTCCAAATCCCTGTATAGGGGTTAAAGGGTTTCAGGGTTCTGGGGGTCCTGCTTGGTGATTGGCTTCCCTCTAGCCTCCCCATCACAGCCCATTTGAGTCTGTGGATCCAGGCAGGTTTCATGAAAATATACCATAGCAATAATTCAGAAGAATGGTGTGAGAGAACAGAATCTATTTTGTTCTTAAAAAAAATATTGTCTTATACCTGAATGATGTCATAGGGTTCGTCGTGTAGTGTCTTATTACACCTGAGTTTTCCTCATCACCTTAATAAAGGAGAATTCTTTGAGTGCAGCATACTAAATGTGTGCTGTATTGATTTCCCAAGCGCTCGTAAAACAAATCTTATTAATTTGGAGTTCAAAAGGCATACAAGAAGTGTATTTCGCTCACAACTGGTTGTTAGATTTGGGAAGTATTTTTATTACAATATTTACATAACAAACTCTTGTAACAAGTGATCCCAACCCCAATTCTCCGATAGAACCTGCTGCTGAAGTCTTGGAAAAACGTTCCTCTCTGGGTGCGAAAATGGGTCAAGTATCATGGAACGGTCACCAAGCCTTTTGTCCTGGGGGGCACAACTTGTCATCATAATGAGAAGCTCATGTTTTCCTATGTATGTACCTAGTACAGAAAATGAGATCTAGGTACACGACCTAAACCCCTTATGTTTATTTGAAGGTTTTCGAAAAATATTTATTTTAGGAATTTCCCATTATTGGCTTCTTCTTGAATAGACAGAAAATGTTTGATCTGTAGGATGTCAACGTTTACGACCTACGGACTATGTTGGTGCCCTACAAATAAAATTATTATTAGGCCAATTAGCTGTGGTTATTGGCAGGTTCTACAGATTAAAATACTACAAAATACCTTTTAAATAAATCATGTAGGTGTTCGACATTTGACATTTTTTGATTTTGTTTTTTTTTTGTAGAAATTGGTGGTGCAATTCCAGGTAATATTATATCATTGTAATATTTAACCTTAAACCCAAATTGTCGTATGATGGAGACAATAGTTTATTAATGTGGAGAATGTATTTTATTTTGCTATTTTAATTGATAAAAAAATTAAATTATGGAAAAAAAATGGGTAACTTATACTTAACACGAAACTGATGTTTATTTCATTCACCGAACAGGAGAATGGCAGACGGGTGTAAAGCAAGGACGATGGACGGTGACCGGTCTAAGTGAGTAGGGTGGTTCTTCAATGGGAATCTTAAGTGTGAATTTTATGAAACCACATTATGTTTTCTTCTTAACAGATGGACAGTCAGGAGAAATAATCCCCGGCCTGGGTAAGTGAGATACACAAGGACAATGCATTCTTTGTGTTTCCATCGATTGCTCAAAAATTCACCTAAAGTTGCACCATGGAATCATATTCAGAAATGATAGGGTCCGAAAGTACAGTTAAGAATGGACCCCACTTCTCACCGGGAGATCCAACAGAAGGAAGAGGTATCAAATATATAATACTCTAATAAAGTGATGTCAACAAAGTCTAAGGAGTACTTTGCACGTTGCGATATCGTTGGGGTCAAATCGAAAGTGACGCACATCCAGCGCCAGTAACGATGTTGGGACGAGTAAAGCCTAGATGCGCCGATAAAGCGTCGTAAATCGGCGATCGGTGTAGCGTTGGTCATTTCCATAATGTCGGGTTGACTGCTGTTACGATGTTGTTCCTCGTTCCTGCGGCAGCACACATCGCTGGAACAAGGAACATCTCCTTACCTGCCTCCGCCGGCTATGCGGAAGGAAGGAGGTGGGCGGGATGTTTACATCCCGCTCATCTCCACCCCTCCGCTTCTATTGGCCGCCTGCCGTGTGATGTCGCTGTGACGCCGCATGACCCGCCCTCTTAGGAAGGAGGCGGTTCGCCGGCCAGGGCGGGTGTGTGTGAAGCTGCCAGAGCAATAATGTTCGCTACGGCAGCTATCACAAGATATCGCATGTGCGACGGGGGCGGGGACTATTGCGCTTGTCATCGCTAGCATCGGCTAGCGATGTCGCAGCGTGCAAAGTAGCCCTGAGAATTAAAAATAAAAACACCAAAAATATTAACATAAAAAAGTAACATGGATTGGTGTTGGGTGTACTCAAAGAGTCAGGAAGACTTTTGAGCACAAGAGGATATCATATTTTTTTTAAATTTGATTTGGAACTTTGTGTGATGATAAACCACTAGGTGTCACTACATGCAACCAGTAGAGGAGTAGTCAAACAAGCCAGAGGTCATGTAAAGTACACAGGGAGAAAGCAGAGACGAAGTTAGGGTATGAGCCGGAGGTCAGGAACCAGTAAGTTACATATGGAACACAGGGAGAAAGCGGAGCTGAGATCAGAGTATGAACCGGAGGTCAGTACCCAGGAAGTCACATATGGAACACATAGAGAAAGCAGAGCCAAGGTCAGGGTATGAGCCAGAGGTCAGTACCAGGAAGTCACGTAAGGTACACAGGAAAAAAGTGGAGCCAAGGTCAGGGTAAAGCCAGGGGGTTAGAAGCCAAAAATTCATTTAAGGTACAAAGGAAGAAAGCGGAGCCATGGTCAGGGTTTGAGCCAGGGGGTCAGAAGCCAGAAAGTCATGTAATGTACACAGGAAGAAAGCAAAGCCAAGGTTAGGGTACAAGCTAGGGGGTCAAAAGCCAGGGGAAAATATCAGAGTCAGGGTTACAAGTTGAAAAGGGTCACAAGTAGTGTTGAGCGGACCCGGATCTGAAAAATCTGGATCCGCACGGTTCGAGGTTCCGATCCGAGTCCGACCAGTACCCGGGATCCGGGGTGCACGATCCGGATCCGTGTTTTTTTTTCTCTCTATCTCTCTCTCTCGTCCCGGATCCGACTGCCCATTCATTTGCATAGCCGTGGATTCCATATCGGATCCGGACTTCAGCGTCAACCCGATCCGGATCCGTCGGACCCGGATTATAGCCGATCCGCTCAACTATAGTCACAAGGGTCTGAGGTAGCAAGACGAGATCAGAACAAAGCACTTACGGGAGCCAGAGCACTCATTGCAGAGCAGGAACTACAACTGGCGGCCTTCTGGTTAAGATCACGACCTAATGAAGCAGGCTCCTCCCAACACCAACGCAGGACCTTAGCCCAGGAATAACCCGTCCACCAGAGAACAATACAAAACAGAGCATCGGCTCTGTAGGAGAGCAGAGCACGGCGGAGCAGAACCATGAAACTGATACATTTTGCCAGGAATTCTGTATACAGTGAATCAATTTATCGCAAATTGAAAGTATTTCCAAGTCTGTCCTTAAAAATCATAGTGTAATGCTCTGAGGTTTCGTAGGATGGTTCTGAACAAACCCCCAAACCCAATTGTAATGACGAAGTGACCTTGATATTTATGCCTATTGGAAAATGGATAATAATATTATAGGTAGAAGTTAGAAATGAGTAAAGTTTTAAAATTTGACTTTGCCAAATTTACCAAAATTTCCTAAGGGATTCGGTTCATGCTAATTGCGGGGAATAAAAGTTACTGAAAAACTAAGAATTGTCTTGGAAAAAAGTTTTTGATACTATTCTGACTTAATTTCTGTGTAGCACACACTATCTGTACAGTTTCTTTAGTGTTTAAAAGTTTTTTCCCTTCTATCTTTATGGCTAAGGTGTTAGCTGTGGTATCATCTCACAAACTGGCTGCTGCATTCCCTGCCTCAGCTTTTATAGTTCCTCCTGACTAGCTGTGATATACTATATGATGTGATAGCTACAAGGCATTATAGAAAAGCCCTGCTGCACCTCAGTTCATGCAATCCTTCATTGGCTGATGCACAAAAGGCAAAAACTGTTTAAATTCCCTTCGATGAATTTCCAAATATTCTACACGAGTTCAATTTGTATCAAACTGTCTGGTTCATCTCTAATCAATACATGAGAGAATCAAGTAAATGACTGACAATTATTGCATATATGTTTGGAGTATTTGTCAGTAGAAATAAAAAAAGTTAAAATTAGCTAAAAGAACAAAAAAAGTTAATTTTTTATAGATGCGTCAGATTGTATAAAAACAAGTTTTCTGGTAAAAAAAATAAAAAAAATAAGCCGCGTAGACCTTGTACTAATGTTTGCATTTACCTTGAAGGTGGACTACTCAATGGACTTGGAGGAACAGTGGAAGGGTTGACTAATGGATTAAGTGAGTGGTCATTACTTTTATTTCAAGGTCATCAAGCTCCAGGAAACTCGGCGGCATTTTTGTTCTAATTTCTAGCGATCCTGATGGTTCTCTTGGACTGATCACTAATGTTGAGCGGACCCGAACTTTAAAAATCCGGATCCGCTCCCCATTGACTTATATAGATCCGAACTCCGGATCGGATCCGGACTTCTGTGTCAACCCGCGGCTGATCCGCCGGACCCGGATTATTGGCAGTCCGCTCAACTCTACTGATCACCCATTGATGACTTGATTAGTCCGGTTTTTCTACTGTCACCAAAATTTTGAGTTGGGCATTTTCTGTTTAGGATCCTGGTCTCCAGAAAGTGATGAGAGTGATTATGGAGAATGTTTCTCATTCTTGAGTATCTAGAAAAGTTGAGCTAAAAGATTTGCCAACCAGAAAAAAATATATATTATAAGGCAGTTAAATTAGTTTTTATAGGGACTACCTAAATTGCTATATATAAAAACATATCTTTATTTCGTATTCATTAAAATAAAGTCACACCGTGAACGCATAACCCAATAAGAACAGGACCACAAAGAGAGTTAATTAAATATAGATAATTGAATATAGATACGTCATTGGAATAATAAACCAGTATTCATTAATAATTTACAATAGATTCGAAGAGGACCCTCGCTAATTCTCTCCACTACCTAGCAATGGAGATATAACTGATGTTACACGCACCCTAAATTGGAATTGGTGCCCCCATTCCTCGGCGGCTGTCCCTCGGTATCTATCCCTATATCTCCCGATAAATAGGGTAATAATATATGATACCAGAAAAAAGTACTTATCTCAGACGTTTTTACAGAGGGAAGAGGGCCCTACCCTTGCGGGATTATATTCTATAGGATTATGGGGAGGAGACAGTAGGTGGGGTGTAGATTGGGCGGCAGCTCCGCACGGTGGTCGGGCGGCAGCTCTGCACGGTGGTCGGGCGGCAGCTCTGCCCGGTGGTGGGGCGGCAGCTCCGCACGGTTGTGGGGCAGCAGCTCTGCCCGGTGGTGGGGCGGCAGCTCCGCACGGTTGTGGGGCGGCAGCTCCACCCGGTGGTGGGGCGGCAGCTCCACACGGTGGTGGGACGTCAGCTCCGCACGGTGGTCGGGCGGCAGCGAGTTCATTGTAGATTGTAGGCATTTCTGAACAGGTGGGTTTTCAGATTCCGTTTGAAGTTTGCAAGAGTAGGGGATAGTCTGACGTGTTGAGGCAGCGAGTTCCAGGAGACTGGGGATGCTCGGGAGAAGTCTTGGATTTGGTTGCGTGAGGAGCAAATGAGAGAGGAGGAGAGAAGGAGATCTTGGGAGGACCGGAGGTGACGTGTTGGAGTGTAGTAGGAGATTAGTTCAGAGATATACCGAGGAGACAGATTATGCACAACTTTGTAGGTCAGCACATGCCTCCCTGGGAGGACGCATATGATAAACAGTGATCACCTTCATTCATCCCACTTAAATACCCCTTCTAATGTGATCATCATTCATCTGTGTAAGTAACGCCCTGTTACCATGGGCACCACCGTTTGTTTATACTTGCTCCCAATCAGTGTTTGTATACCAGGAAGTCATTCCAGTGAGCAGTCACGTGATCATATTGGTTCCGCCCCCCCTTCCCCGCGTTATTAAATGCAACACAGAATCATAACTAGAGCAGAAGAACGGTCTAACGGTCCAAGGGGATCACTTCAATCTCATGTAGATCATATGATTATCATTAGTATTACAAATGCATGGCAGAATAGAGCGCACAATGTGCTCCACCTTCTCAGGGCGTCATGTGAATTCTGGTTCCGCCCCTTTCTCTTCGATCATGTGACCCATTACGTTTTCGGGATGTATTCTCCTAATTTAGTGGAACGCATCATGCATACCACCTCATGCAGAGTAAACAGGAAACCGCAATGGAGTGCATTTATGTTTCACAGGCGCCAGGTTTATACACCTCCCATATGGTGCGCCCTCTCTACTACAAAATAATATTCAAAACACAGGAAAGGGATCTTTAGAGGCTATAATTCTTAAATTGAGATAGATTATAGAACTTCACCATGGGATTCGATTCATACTAATTAGTGTTGAGCGGACCCGAACTTTAAAAATCCGGATCCGCGCGGTTTCAGAGTCCGATCCGGGTCTAACCCGGACCCGGGTATCCGGCTGCACGATCCGGATCCGGGATTTTTTTTTTTCTCTTTCTCTCTCTCTCCCTCTCCCTCCCTCTCTCCCTCCCTCTTTCCCTTTCCCTCCCCCTCCCTCTCCCTCTAACTCTCCCTCTCCCTCTCTCTCTCCCTCCCTCTCCCTCTCCCTCTACCTCTCCCTCTAACTCTCCCTCTCTCTCTCTCCCTCCCTCTCCCTCTCCCTCTCTCTCTCTCTCTCTCTCTCCCTCCCTCTAACTCTCCCTCTCCCTCTCTCTCTCTCCCTCCCTCTCCCTCTCTCTCTCCCTCTCCCTCTCTCTCCCTCTCCCTCTCCCTCTAACTCTCCCTCTAACTCTCCCTCTAACTCTCCCTCTCTCTCTCTCTTTCTCCCTCCCTCTCCCTCTCTCTCTCTCTCCCTCCCCTCTCTTTCTCCCTCTCCCTCTAACTCTCCCTCTCTCTCTCCCTCTCTCTCTCCCTCCCTCTCCCTCTCTCTCCCTCTCCCTTTCTCTCTCTATCTCTCTCCCTCTCCCTCTCTCTCCCCCTCTCTCTCTCTCCCTCCCTCTCCCTCTCCCTCTAACTCTCCCTCTCCCTCTCTCCCTCTCCCTCTCTCTCCCTCTACCTCTCTCTCTCTCTCTCTCCCTCTCCCTCTCCTTCTCCCTCTCTCTCTCCCTCTCTCTGTCCGATTGTATAAAAATAAGTTTTCAGGTAAAAAAAAAAATAAGCCGCGTAGACCTTGTACTAATGATTGCATTTACCTTGAAGGTGGAGTACTCAATGGACTTGGAGGAACAGTGGAAGGGTTGACTAATGGATTAAGTGAGTGGTCATTACTTTTATTTCAAGTTCATCGAGCTCCAGAAAACACGGTGGCATTTTTGTTCTAATTTTTTTGATCCTGATGGTTCTTTTGGACTGATCACTAATTGTTGAGCGGACCCGAACTTTAAAAATCCGGATCCGCTCCCCATTGACTTATATAGATCCGAACTCCGGATCGGATCTGGACTTCTGTGTCAACCCACGGCTGATCCGCCGGACCCGGATTATTGGCAGTCCACTCAACTCTACTGATCACCCATTGATGACTTGATTAGTCCGGTTTTTCCACCATCACCAAAATTTTGAGTTGAGCATTTTCTGTTTAGGATTCTGGGCTCCAGAAAGTGATGAGAGTGATTATGAAGAATGTTTCTCATTCCTGAGCATCTAGAAAAGTTGAGCTACAAGATTTGCAGGATCTTGGTCCTCGTTGGTCGTAGCTCTTATTGATGGAATCCTCTTCTGATTAGTAGATCTTTCATAAGATTAGCAATGTGGCAAGATGCCAAGATATGGCTCAATATGGGAAGATGGACTCACAAATCAAAAGTAGTGCTGGAGATACTAGGTGTTAGTCGTAGCTCTACTCCCTCATCCATGGGCTACCAATGTGGCCACTGGACAAAGACCTTGTAAATCATTTTCCTCATCTCCGGTACCTACCCTGCATTACACAAATTCCCGAACTGTAATGCTTGACTCTACCTTGTGGTGCTGCTGTAGGAAAATTATATATTTACTGCCAGTAATTCCCGCCAAAAATGGCTCATCACTAGGGTCCCAGTGGATACATAATTTTTGACCTGGCAGTTGGCAGTGGACAATTCCTTTAATTGTCTTCCTTAGGCAATTGTCTTTTTAGTTCTTTATTGTTTATTTGAGACCTGTTGTGGTTTTTCACCATATACAGTATGGTAATTTTTATATTTTTTTCTATAGATGTTGGTGGTGGAATATCATTGACAGGTATGTAGAGTAGAGTAATGTTTAGTAATGCTCAAGATTTATGTAAGGAGATAAGGACACTCTGAAAGGAACTTGGCTGAAATAGTTGTATATATTTGCCTAAACTGTACTGCTCCGTCTGCTGATTGTGGCCGCGGCCGGTACTGCACATCCGCCTTCCATTCAGATCAATAGGAAGTAGATTTGCAGTACCCGGCTGCAGCCACTATCAGCAGACGGAACAGCGGCAGAACAGAGCATTTCCAGCCTCCTGCTACCGTTGCCGCCATCGAGAACATCTGATTGGCAGGAATTCCGATTGTCGGACCCCAGCCAATCAGACATTGATGACCTATCCTAAGGATAGGCCAACCGCTTTACTATTATCATGAGATTTTAACACAATTACAAAATAAAGACACCAAAAATATTATCAAAAACAGCAAACACAATCCATAAAAGAAAATCATAGAGTTCTGTCGGGTCCAGTAACATTGTATTCTAGTTTCGGCACCACGGCTGAGAACCCACCATTTACTAATGAGGACCTTCTTCTCTTGGAATAGGTGGCTTACCATCGGTGACCGGGCAAGGACAAGTCTTACCGTCGGGAGCCCTCGGTGAGTGTCATGGGATCACAGGATACAATGTATCATAATATGTATTAAATGTATTAAATGTATATACTGCTCCTTACAAGCTCCGTCCAGTCCTGATCTGTAAGACGTTGCTCCTTTTAGACTATGGGTAACTGTTCCTCAGCCGTTCTACTAAGGTCTTGTACAAGTTCCATGTGATGTTATTTGTGAAAAATGATAGAAGTTAAAGAAGAATGAACCGTTCTGTCGATTGCTGATTCATAATGATTTAACAAAAATTGAAGTGCGAAAGAAGAATTTTTGTTTATGATCATGGAGGATATGCTTATTATTTCTTATATTTTTTCTAAGGAGGAATACTCAATGGTGTCACAGGAACAACAGGAGAGCTGACCGGTGGACTGAGTGAGAAGTTCCAGAAGTCTCTATTTAATGGCACTAATGTTATGATGAGTACAGACGTGACTGCTGAAGTAGTAGTGATGAGCTGGCACTACCATGTTCAGGTGCTCAGTACTCGTAACTAGTGATGAGCGGGCACTACCATGCTCAGGTGCTCAGTACTGGTAACTAGTGATGAGCTGGCACTACCATGTTCAGGTGCTCAGTACTCGTAACTAGTGATGAGCGGGCACTACCATGCTCAGGTGCTCAGTACTCGTAACTAGTGATGAGCAGGCACTACCATGCTCGGGTGCTCAGTACTGGTAACTAGTGATGAGCGGGCACTACCATGCTCAGGTGCTCAGTACTGGTAACTAGTGATGAGCGGGCACTACCATGCTCGGGTGCTCTGTACTCGTAACTAGTGATGAGCGGGCACTACAATGCTCAGGTGCTCAGTACTCGTAACTAGTGATGAGTGAGCAATACCATGCTCGGGTGCTCTGTACTGGTAACTAGTGATGAGCGGGCACTACTATGCTCAGGTGCTCAGTACTGGTAACTAGTGATGAGCGGGCACGACCATGCTCAGGTGCTCAGTACTGGTATCTAGTGATGAGCGGGCACTACCATGCTCAGGTGCTCAGTACTGGTAACTAGTGATGAGTGGGCACTACCATGCTCGGGTGCTCAGTACTGGTAACTAGTGATGAGCGGGCACTACCATGCTCAGGTGCTCAGTACTGGTAACTAGTGATGAGCGGGCACTACCATGCTCGGGTGCTCTGTACTCGTAACTAGTGATGAGCGGGCACTACAATGCTCAGGTGCTCAGTACTTGTAACTAGTGATGAGTGAGCAATACCATGCTCGGGTGCTCTGTACTGGTAACTAGTGATGAGCGGGCACTACTATGCTCAGGTGCTCAGTACTGGTAACTAGTGATGAGCGGGCACGACCATGCTCAGGTGCTCAGTACTGGTAACTAGTGATGAGTGGGCACTACCATGCTCGGGTGCTCAGTACTGGTAACTAGTGATGAGCAGGCACTACCATACTCGGGTGCTCAGTACTGGTAACTAGTGATGAGCGGGCACTACCATGCTCAGGTGCTCAGTACTGGTAACTAGTGATGAGCGGGCACTACCATGCGCGGGTGCTCAGTACTCGTAACTAGTGATGAGCCGGCACTACCATGCTCAGGTGCTCAGTACTGGTAACTAGTGATGAGCGGGCACTACCATGCTCAGGTGCTCAGTACTGGTAACTAGTGATGAGCGGGCACTACCATGCTCGGGTGCTCTGTACTCGTAACTAGTGATGAGCGGGCACTACAATGCTCAGGTGCTCAGTACTCGTAACTAGTGATGAGTAAGCAATACCATGCTCGGGTGCTCTGTACTGGTAAATAGTGATGAGCGGGCACTACCATGCTCAGGTGCTCAGTACTGGTAACTAGTGATGAACGGGCACTACCATGCTCAGGTGCTCAGTACTGGTAACTAGTGATGAGCGAGCACTACCATGCTCGGGTGCTCAGTACTGGTAACTAGTGATGAGCGGGCACTACCATGCTCGGTACTGGTAACTAGTGATGAGCGGGCACTACCATGCTCGGGTGCTCTGTACTGGTAACTAGTGATGAGCGAGCACTACTATGCTCAGGTGCTCAGTACTGGTAACTAGTGATGAGCGGGCACTACCATGTTCGGGTGCTCTGTACTGGTAACTAGTGATGAGCGGGCACTACCATGCTCGGGTGCTCTGTATTGGTAACTAGTGATGAGCGGGCACTACCATGCTCGTGTGCTTAGTACTTGTAACTAGACACAAAAAAAGTAAATTTTTTATAGATGTGTCAGATTGTACAAAAACAAGTTTTCTGGTAAAAAAAAATAAGCCACGTAGACCTTGTACTAATGTTTCCATTTCCTTTGAAGGTGGACTACTCCATGGACTTGGAGGAACAGTGGAAGGGTTAACTAATGGATTAAGTGAGTGATCATTACTTTTATTTCAAGGTCATCGAGCTCCAGGAAACACGGCGGCATTTTTGTTCTAATTTCTAGCGATCCTGATGGTTCTCTCGCATTGATCACACATCGGTGACTTGATTACTCCGGTTGTCCATCGTCATAAACCTCACTATGAAATTTTGAGTTGAGCTTTTCTGTTTCGGATCCTCTTCTCTGGGAAACGATGGGAGAGGTTATGGAGAATGTTTCTCATTCTTGAGCATCTAGAAAAGTTGAGCTAAAAGCTTTGCCGGATCTTGGTCTATGTTGGTCATTGCTCTTACCACTGGAATCCTCTTCTGATTAGTAGATCTTTCATAACATTTTCAATATGGCAAAATATGGACTCTCCCAGATCAAAAGTAGGGCTGGAAATACCAGGTATTATTCGGAGTTTTGCAGAGATCTACTCGGGCTACCAATGTGGCCACAAGACAAAGACCGTGCAAATCATGTCCCTGACCTCGAGTACCTACTCTGTATTACACAAATAACCTAAAACTTTAGGTTGTCCCTGCTGTACTTCAGACTGTGTCCGTCCAGCCCAGCTGAGCTAAGTGTCTCAGCAACATCAGTGGTCCCTGCTACCCTAGTGACTGTGTCAGTTCACCCCGGCCATGCCACCTGCCTCAGCTACCCCGGTGGTCCTTGCTATATTAGTGACTGGGACCGTTTGTTCCCATAGCCCTCCCTACCCTGAGGGTCTGCTGCCACTGTCCCTGGCACTACTCAGGGAGTGGCCCCTGGCATCTGCCTCATGGAGGGCTCTTAGTCAAGCCTGTCCCATTAAAAAGTAAATTCAGGGTCCCCCTGTGGTCCAGTGGGTCAACTCCTGTTCGCCGCTTTACCATCTCCTGTGGCTAGCGTTGCACCCTTTAATTGTCTTCATTAGGAAATTATATTTAGTGCTTTGTTTATCTATCCTGATGAATCACAATCCTGTTAATTATCTTCTTTTGAAATTGTCTTTAGTTCTTTATTGAGTGTTTGAGACCTGTTGTGGCTTTTTACCATATACAATATGGTCACTTTTATATTTTTTTCTATAGATGTTGGCGGTGGGATATCATTGACAGGTAAGTGCGGTAGAGTCGTGTTTATAATGCTCAAAATTTTACGTAAGGTGATAAGGACACTCTGAAATAAATTTGGCTGAAATAGTTCTATATCTTTGCCTAAACTTTACTGCTCCGATTCCTGATAGTGGCCGCGGCCGGTACTGCACATCCGCCTTCCATTCAAATCAATAGGAAGTGGATTTGTAGTACCCGGCCACGTCCTCTATTAGCAGACGGGACAGCGGTGGAACTGAGCATTTCCAGCCTCCTGCTAAAGCCGCCACCACCGAGAACATCTGATTGGCAAAAATTCCCATTGTCGGACCCCAGCCAATCAGACATTGATGACCTATCATAAGGATAGGCCAACCGCTTTACTATTACCATGATATGTTTTCACAATTACAAAATAAAGACCCCAAAAATATTATCAAACACAATCTATAAAAGAAAATCATAGAGTTCTGTCTTATCCAGTAACATTGTATTCTAGTTTCGGCCGCAACGGCTGAGAACCCACCATTTACTAATGAGGACCTTCTTCTCTTGGAATAGGTGGCTTACCATCGGTGACCGGGCAAGGACAAGTCTTACCGTCGGGAGCCCTCAGTGAGTGTCATGGGATCACAGGATACAATGTATCATAATATAGAGGAATAACTGTGCAACAACTAAGAACCAAACCATCCAGATCCAAATCCAACAGATCTAAAGTCAATAATTGTATAAATAATATAATTTACCCGGTATGGACGCACACTCTCTGGACAGGAGTGTTTCAGCTGCATACAAATACATGCAGCAGACCTGCTCCTGTCAGGAGAGAAGCCAGCCACGCCGGGTGATGCCGATCCGATAATCGTGCTGGTCTTACGTTCGTCTGAGCGCATCCTATGTCTGACACGCTGCAATTGAGACTCACAAAAATACTTTCCGAATAATGTGATGGCAACAGAGCCTTATACTAAAAAATGGAGACAAAAAAATATTAAAATCAGAGAAGATCGTATCGGTTTGAGGAGAATTTAATTTCCCTCAAAGGTTGCAAAAAATTCCGATTCCGTAGAATTTTATTTTATTTTTTTAAATGTTTTTTTCAGCAAAATGCCAGAGAGAAGGGTCTGTTTATAGAAGGCTGAAAAGAAGATAATTAACATAAAAAATAATAATAATTGAGATCTATATAGTAGAAATTGCAGCTAAAAACTGAAGAGAATCTACCGGCGCCATTTACTAATTATAATGTTCTTCTCTTGGAATAGGTGGCTTACCCTCCGTGACCGGGGGCCTAAGTGAGTGTCATAGGGAAGACATGAGTATGATAAGAATAATACAATGTGTCATAATGTAAAGTAACAACTAAGAACCTAAACAATACAACAATCCAAAGTCAATTATTTACCTAATTGTAAACATATTATATTATGATTTTTTTTGCAGTCTCTACTGTGTTTCCCCAAAATAAGACAGGGTCTTATATTATTTTTTTCTCCAAAAAAATAAGCTAGAGCTTATTTTCAGGGGATGTCTTAATTTTTTCATGAACAAAAATCCATATTTTTTCCTGAACAAAAAAAATCCAACGTTTATTCAACTATAATCAAGTCATCACACACACATCTGTATACACACACTGCACATACACATGTATACATATATACACCAATAAAGCCAACCCTGACTGTAACTAGCTCTTATTTTTGTAGTACAGCTTATATTGCAAGCAGTCTTTAAAAATCCTGTAAAATCATGCTAGGGCTTATTTTTTGAGGAGGTCTTATTTTTAGAGAAAGTTTTATTTTTAGAGTAGGTCTTATTTTTAGAGGAGGTCTTATTTGTATATTAGGTCTTATTTTTAGAATAGGTCTTATTTTTAGAGGAGGTCTTATTTTTATATTAGGCCTTATTTTTAGAGTAGGTCTTATTTGTATATTAGACCTTATTTTTAGAGTAGGTCTTATTTGTATATTAAGTCTTATTTTTAGAGTAGGTCTTATTTGTATATTAAGTCTTATTTTTAGAGTAGGTCTTATTTGTATATTAGGTCTTATTTTAGAGTAAGTTTTATTTTTAAAATAGGTCTTATTTTTAGAGGTCTTATTTTTAGAGTAGGTCTTATTTTTAGAGGTCTTATTTTTAGAGTAGGTCTTATTTGTATATTAGATCTTAATTTTAGAGTAGATCTTATTTTTAGAGTAGATCTTATTTTTAGAGGTCTTATTTTCAGTGTAGGTCTTATTTTTAGAGTAGGTCTTATTTTTAGAGTAAGTTTTTTATTTTTAGAGTAGATCTTATTTTTAGAGTAGGTGTTATTTTTTAGAGTAGGTCTTATTTTTAGAGTAGGTCTTATTTTTAGAGTAGGTCTTATTTTTAGTGTAGATCTTATTTTTAGAGTAGGTGTTATTTTTTAGAGGAGGTCTTATTTTTAGAGTAGATATTATTTCAGAGTAGATCCTTTTTCAGAGTAGATCTTATTTTCAGAGTAGATCGTATTTTTAGAGTAGATCTTATTTTCAGATTAGATCTTATTTTTAAAGTAGATCTTATTTTTCAGGGAAACATGAAAGATATTATTATTATTATTATTATGTATTCACCTGTACACATTGACAACATTTGAATAAATATGTATAAATATGAAAAAAATTGCTAACTTAAAACTGTACTTTTTTTTCAGATGCTGGAGTTGATGTGTTAAAAAGTGCAGGTAATCCAAGGGTAGCTAACTATATTCTAATGAAAAAGAAAAAAAGAGGAGGCTTAGGCTTACCTAATATTTACAGTTATTTCTATACTAATTTAATTAGACAAAGTCAAATTTGGTTTAAAGATAATCTTACTACTACATGGAAAGAGATTGAAACTGACTTACATAATAATATTCCTTTATATTCATTAATCATTCATAATCTAATGAATCCTCATCAACCTCTTCCTGAATCTCCCATTTTATGTGCAACTATAATAACATGGAGAAAATTAGCGGCTTTAAATCAAATAAATAATAAATATGCTTAATTTTTTCTTTTTTTTCTAAGGAGGAATACTCAATGGTGTCGGAGAAGCGGCAGGAGGGCTGACCGGTGGACTGGGTGAGTAGTTCCAGAAGTTTCTGATTAGTGGCAGAAGTATTAGAAGTATCATCCCCACAGGAGTAGCATCACGCTCGTCTCTGTAAGAGTTTAGTGACAGGTTCTGGGTTTCAGTCTCACTTTTCTTTGGGAGACTCTGCTATTTAAATGTATTCTCTTTCCTTTGAGGGTTAATGTCAGTATTCCCTGCCAGCAAGCAGTCTCATTATGATCTCACAGGTGTTTCCGGTTTGGACTAATCCCAGTCCCTTTATATATATATATATATATATATATATATATATATATATATATATATATCCCCTGCTACCAGCAGATGGTGCCACTGGTTATCCTTGATTCATTTGGATGCTTGCCCAGGAGGTGAAAGCAACTGTTGGAACCCTCTCTTGAAGTTGCTATGATGGCTCCAGTCTTGGGTCTGACTGCTGTAGTCTGTCGTGGTGTTTTCCCCCCATCTGTCTTCCTTCACTGGTGTGTTGTTTCAGTGCGGTGGTGGGACTAGTGATCCTTACCTACCCCCACCCTAGCCAGGGCTATTGTAGGGTCACTCAGCGCTTCCATGCTCGGGTGCTCTGTACTGGTAACTAGTGATGAGCGGGCACTACCATGCTCGGGTGCTCTGTACTGGTAACTAGTGATGAGCGAGCACTACCATGCTCGGGTGCTCAGTACTGGTAACTAGTGATGAGCGGACACTATCATGCTCAGGTGCTCAGTACTGGTAACTAGTGATGAGCGGGCACTACTATGCTCAGGTGCTCAGTACTGGTAACTAGTGATGAGCGGGCATTACTATGCTCGTGTGCTCAGTACTGGTAACTAGTGATGAGTGGGCACTACCATGCTCGGGTGCTCTGTACTGGTAACTAGTGATGAGCGGGCACTACCATGCTCGGGTGCTCAGTACTGGTAACTAGTGATGAGCGAGCACTACCATGCTCGGGTGCTCAGTACTGGTAACTAGTGATGAGCGGACACTACCATGCTCAGGTGCTCAGTACTGGTAACTAGTGATGAGCGGGCACTACTATGCTCGTGTGCTCAGTACTGGTAACTAGTGATGAGTGGGCACTACCATGCTCGGGTGCTCTGTACTGGTAACTAGTGATGAGCGGGCACTACCATGCTCAGGTGCTCAGTACTGGTAACTAGTGATGAGCGGGCACTACTATGCTCGTGTGCTCAGTACTGGTAACTAGTGATGAGTGGGCACTACCATGCTCAGGTGCTCTGTACTGGTAACTAGTGATGAGCGGGCACTACCATGCTCGGGTGCTCAGTACTCGTAACTAGTGATGAGTGGGCACTACCATGCTCGGGTGCTCTGTATTGGTAACTAGTGATGAGCGGGCACTACCATGCTCGTGTGCTTAGTACTCGTAACTAGACACAAAAAAAGTAAATTTTTTATAGATGTGGCAGATTGTACAAAAACAAGTTTTCTGGTAAAAAAAAAAAGCCGCGTAGACCTTGTACTAATGTTTGCATTTCCTTTGAAGGTGGACTACTCCATGGAGTTGGAGGAACAGTGGAAGGGTTAACTAATGGATTAAGTGAGTGGTCATTACTTTTATTTCAAGGTCATCGAGCTCCAGGAAACACGGTGGCATTTTTGTTCTAATTTCTAGCGATCCTGATGGTTCTCTCGCATTGATCACACATCGGTGACTTGATTACTCCGGTTGTCCATCGTCATAAACCTCACTATGAAATTTTGAGTTGAGATATTCTGTTTCGGATCCTCTTCTCTGGGAAACGATGAGAGAGGTTATGGAGAATGTTTCTCATTCTTGAGCATCTAGAAAAGTTGAGCTAAAAGCTTTGCTGGATCTTGGTCTATGTTGGTCATTGCTCTTACCACTGGAATCCTCTTCTGATCAGTAGATCTGTCATAACATTTTCAATATGGCTCAATATGGCTCAATATGGCTCAATATGGCAAGATATACTCCCAGATCAAAAGTAGGGCTGGAAATACCAGGTATTGTTCGGAGTTTTGCAGAGCTCTACTCGGGCTACCAATGTGGCCACTGGACAAAGACCATGTAAATCATTTCCCTGACCTCGAGTACCTACTCTGTATTACACATATAACCTAAATATTTAGGTTGTCCCTGCTGTACTTCAGACTGTGTCTGCCCAGCCCAGCTGAGCCAAGTGCCTCAGCAACATCAGTGGTCCCTGCTACCCTAGTGACTGTGTCAGTTCACCCCGGCCATGCCACCTGCCTCAGCTACCCCGGTGGTCCTTGCTATACTAGTGACTGGGACCGTTTGTTCCCATAGCCCTCCCTGCCCTGGGGGTCTGCTGCCACTGTCCCTGGCACTACTCAGGGAATGATCCCTGGCATCTGCCTCATGGAGGGCTCTTAGTCAAGCCTGTCCCACTAAAAAGTAAATTCAGGGTCCCCCTGTGGTCCAGTGGGTCAACTCCTGTTCGCCGCTTTACCATCTCCTTATGATTAAGGACTCCACATGTTTTTAAAAATGAAGTCTGAAACGCGTTAAGGCCCCCCTTTTTTGTTATCAATATCTAGGTCTTCACATTGTTACTATTTTTAACCTTTTCAAATAAAGCCTTGATGTTTTTACCTAAATAAGAAAAATCGTGCTGGATCCTCAATTTTCTTTTTCCTTGACGTAAATTCAGGGTCCCCCTGTGGTCCAGTGGGTCAACTCCTGTTCACCGCTTTACCATCTCCTGTGGCTAGCGTTGCACCCTTTAATTGTCTTCCTTAGGAAATTATATTTAGTGCTTTGTTTATCTATCCTGATGAATCACAATCCTGTTAATTATCTTCTTTTGAAATTGTCTTTAGTTGAGTGTTTGAGATCTGTTGTGGCTTTTTACCATATACAATATGGTCACTTTTATATTTTATTCTATAGATGTTGGTGGTGGGATATCATTGACAGGTAAGTGCGGTAGAGTCGTGTTTATAATGCTCAAAATTTTACATAAGGTGATAAGGACACTCTGAAATAAATTTGGCCGAAATAGTTCTTTATCTTTGCCTAAACTTTACTGCTCCGATTCCTGATAGTAGCCGCGGCCGGGTACTGCACATCCGCCTTCCATTCAAATCAATAGGAAGTGGATTTGTAGTACCCGGCCACGTCCTCTATTAGCAGACGGGACAGCGGTGGAACTGAGCATTTCCAGCCTCCTGCTAAAGCCGCCACCACCGAGAACATCTGATTGGCGGAAATTCCCATTGTCGGACCCCAGCCAATCAGACATTGATGACCTATCATAAGGATAGGCCAACCGCTTTACTGTTACCATGATATGTTTTCACAATTACAAAATAAAGACCCCAAAAATATTATCAAACACAATCTATAAAAGAAAATCATGGAGTTCTGTCTTGTCCAGTAACATTGTATTCTAGTTTCGGCCGCAACGGCTGAGAACCCACCATTTACTAATGAGGACCTTCTTCTCTTGGAATAGGTGGCTTACCATCGGTGACCGGGCAAGGACAAGTCTTACCGTCGGGTGCCCTCGGTGAGTGTCATGGGATCACAGGATACAATGTATCATAATATAGAGGAATAACTGTGTAACAACTAAGAACCAAACCATCCAGATCCAAATCCAACAGATCTAAAGTCAATAATTGTATAAGTAATATAATTTACCCGGTATGGACGCACACTCTCTGGACAGGAGCGTTTCAGCTGCATACAAATACATGCAGCAGACCTGTTCCTGTCAGGAGAGAAGCCAGCCACTCCGGGTGATGCCGATCCGATAATCGTGCTGGTCTTACGTTCGTCTGAGCGCATCCTATGTCTGACACGCTGCAATTGAGACTCACAAAAATACTTTCCGAATAATGTGATGGCAACAGAGCCTTATACTAAAAAATGGAGACAAAAAAATATTAAAATCAGAGAAGATCGTATCGGTTTGAGGAGAATTTAATTTCCCTCAAAGGTTGCAAAAAATTCCGATTCCGTAGAATTTTATTTTATTTTTTAAATGTTTTTTTCAGCAAAATGCCAGAGAGAAGGTTCTGTTTATAGAAGGCTGAAAAGAAGATAATTAACATAAAAAAATAATAATAATTGAGATCTATATAGTAGAAATTGCAGCTAAAAACTGAAGAGAATCTACCGGCGCCATTTACTAATTATAATGTTCTTCTCTTGGAATAGGTGGCTTACCCTCCGTGACCGGGGGCCTAAGTGAGTGTCATAGGGAAGACATGAGTATGATAAGAATAATACAATGTGTCATAATGTAAAGTAACAACTAAGAACCTAAACAATACAACAATCCAAAGTCAATTATTTACCTAATTGTAAATATATTATATTATGATTTTTTTTGCAGTCTCTACTGTGTTTCCCCAAAATAAGACAGGGTCTTATATTATTTTTTTCTCCAAAAAAATAAGCTAGAGCTTATTTTCAGGGGATGTCTTAATTTTTTCATGAACAAAAATCCATATTTTTTCCTGAACAAAAAAAATCCAACGTTTATTCAACTATAATCAAGTCATCACACACACATCTGTATATACACACACTGCACATACACATGTATACATATATACACCAATAAAGCCAACCCTGACTGTAACTAGCTCTTATTTTTGGAGTACAGCTTATATTGCAAGCAGTCTTTAAAAATCCTGTAAAATCATGCTAGGGCTTATTTTTTGAGGAGGTCTTATTTTTAGAGAAAGTTTTATTTTTAGAGTAGGTCTTATTTTTAGAGGAGGTCTTATTTGTATATTAGGTCTTATTTTTAGAATAGGTCTTATTTTTAGAGGAGGTCTTATTTTTATATTAGGCCTTATTTTTAGAGTAGGTCTTATTTGTATATTAGGTCTTATTTTTAGAGTAGGTCTTATTTTTATATTAGACCTTATTTTTAGAGTAGGTCTTATTTGTATATTAAGTCTTATTTTTAGAGTAGGTTTTATTTGTATATTAAGTCTTATTTTTAGAGTAGGTCTTATTTGTATATTAGGTCTTATTTTAGAGTAAGTTTTATTTTTAAAATAGGTCTTATTTTTAGAGGTCTTATTTTTAGAGTAGGTCTTATTTTTAGAGGTCTTATTTTTAGAGTAGGTCTTATTTGTATATTAGATCTTAATTTTAGAGTAGATCTTATTTTTAGAGTAGATCTTATTTTTAGAGGTCTTATTTTCAGTGTAGGTCTTATTTTTAGAGTAGGTCTTATTTTTAGAGTAAGTTTTTTATTTTTAGAGTAGATCTTATTTTTAGAGTAGGTGTTATTTTTTAGAGTAGGTCTTATTTTTAGAGTAGGTCTTATTTTTAGAGTAAGTCTTATTTTTAGTGTAGATCTTATTTTTAGAGTAGGTGTTATTTTTTAGAGGAGGTCTTATTTTTAGAGTAGATATTATTTCAGAGTAGATCCTATTTCAGAGTAGATCTTATTTTCAGAGTAGATCTTATTTTTAGAGTAGGTCTTATTTTCAGAGTAGATATTATTTTTAGAGTAGATATTATTTTCAGAGTAGATATTGTTTTTAGAGTCGATCTTATTTGCAGAGTAGATCGTATTTTTAGAGTAGATCTTATTTTCAGATTAGATCTTATTTTTAAAGTAGATCTTATTTTTCAGGGAAACATGAAAGATATTATTATTATTATTATGTATTCACCTGTACACATTGACAACATTTGAATAAATATGTATAAATATGAAAAAAATTGCTAACTTAAAACTGTACTTTTTTTTCAGATGTTGATGGTGATGTGTTAAAAAGTGCAGGTAATCCAAGGGTAGCTAACTATATTCTAATGAAAAAGAAAAAAAGAGGAGGCTTAGGCTTACCTAATATTTACAGTTATTTCTATACTAATTTAATTAGACAAAGTCAAATTTGGTTTAAAGATAATCTTACTACTACATGGAAAGAGATTGAAACTGACTTACATAATAATATTCCTTTATATTCATTAATCATTCATAATCTAATGAATCCTCATCAACCTCTTCCTGAATCTCCCATTTTATGTGCAACTATAATAACATGGAGAAAATTAGCGGCTTTAAATCAAAAAAATAATAAATATGCTTAATTTTTTCTTTTTTTTCTAAGGAGGAATACTCAATGGTGTCGGAGAAGCGGCAGGAGGGCTGACCGGTGGACTGGGTGAGTAGTTCCAGAAGTTTCTGATTAGTGGCAGAAGTATTAGAAGTATCATCCCCACAGGAGTAGCATCACGCTCGTCTCTGTAAGAGTTTAGTGACAGGTTCTGGGTTTCAGTCTCACTTTTCTTTGGAAGACTCTGCTATTTAAATGTATTCTCTTTCCTTTGAGGGTTAATGTCAGTATTCCCTGCCAGCAAGCAGTATCATTATGATCTCACAGGTGTTTCCGGTTTGGACTACTCCCAGTCCCTTTATATATATATATCCCCTGCTACCAGCAGATGGTGCCACTGGTTATCCTTGATTCATTTGGATGCTTGCCCAGGAGGTGAAAGCAACTGTTGGAACCCTCTCTTGAAGTTGCTATGATGACTCCAGTCTTGGGTCTGACTGCTGTAGTCTGTCGTGGTGTTTTCCCCCCATCTGTCTTCCTTCACTGGTGTGTTGTTTCAGTGCGGTGGTGGGACTAGTGATCCTTACCTACCCCCACCCTAGCCAGGGCTATTGTAGGGTCACTCAGCGCTTCCATGCTCAGGTGCTCTGTACTGGTAACTAGTGATGAGCGGGCACTACCATGCTCGGGTGCTCTGTACTGGTAACTAGTGATGAGTGAGCACTACCATGCTCGGGTGCTCAGTACTGGTAACTAGTGATGAGCGGGCACTACCATGCTCGGGTGCTCTGTACTGGTAACTAGTGATGAGTGAGCACTACCATGCTCGGGTGCTCAGTACTGGTAACTAGTGATGAGCGGGCACTACCAGGCTCGGGTGCTCTGTACTGGTAACTAGTGATGAGCGAGCACTACCATGCTCGGGTGCTCAGTACTGGTAACTAGTGATGAGCGGACACTATCATGCTCAGGTGCTCAGTACTGGTAACTAGTAATGAGCGGGCACTACTATGCTCAGGTGCTCAGTACTGGTAACTAGTGATGAGCGGGCACTACTATGCTCGTGTGCTCAGTACTGGTAACTAGTGATGAGTGGGCACTACCATGCTCGGGTGCTCTGTACTGGTAACTAGTGATGAGCGGGCACTACCATGCTCGGGTGCTCAGTACTGGTAACTAGTGATGAGCGGGCACTACCATGCTCGGGTGCTCTGTACTGGTAACTAGTGATGAGCGGACACTACCATGCTCAGGTGCTCAGTACTGGTAACTAGTGATGAGCAGGCACTACTATGCTCGTGTGCTCAGTACTGGTAACTAGTGATGAGTGGGCACTACCATGCTCGGGTGCTCTGTACTGGTAACTAGTGATGAGCGGGCACTACCATGCTCAGGTGCTCAGTACTGGTAACTAGTGATGAGCGGGCACTACTATGCTCGTGTGCTCAGTACTGGTAACTAGTGATGAGTGGGCACTACCATGCTCAGGTGCTCTGTACTGGTAACTAGTGATGAGCGGACACTACCATGCTCGGGTGCTCAGTACTCGTAACTAGTAATGAGTGGGCACTACCATGCTCGGGTGCTCTGTATTGGTAACTAGTGATGAGCGGGCACTACTATGCTCGTGTGCTCAGTACTGGTAACTAGTGATGAGTGGGCACTACCATGCTCAGGTGCTCTGTACTGGTAACTAGTGATGAGCGGGCACTACCATGCTCGGGTGCTCAGTACTCGTAACTAGTGATGAGCGGGCACTACCATGCTCGGGTGCTCTGTATTGGTAACTAGTGATGAGCGGGCACTACTATGCTCGTGTGCTCAGTACTGGTAACTAGTGATGAGCAGGCACTACCATGCTCGGGTGCTCAGTACTGGTAACTACTGATGAGCGGGCACTACCATGCTCAGGTGCTCTGTACTGGTAACTAGTGATGAGCGGGCACTACCATGCTCAGGTGCTCTGTACTGGTAACTAGTGATGAGCGGGCACTACCATGCTCGGGTGCTCAGTACTCGTAACTAGTGATGAGCGGGCACTACCATGCTCGGGTGCTCTGTATTGGTAGCTAGTGATGAGCGGGCACTACCATGCTCGTGTGCTTAGTACTCGTAACTAGACACAAAAAAAGTAAATTTTTTAAAGATGTGTCAGATTGTACAAAAACAAGTTTTCTGGTAAAAAAAAAAAAAAGCCACGTAGACCTTGTACTAATGTTTGCATTTACTTTGAAGGTGGACTACTCCATGGAGTTGGAGGAGCAGTGGAAGGGTTAACTAATGGATTAAGTGAGTGGTCATTACTTTTATTTCAAGGTCTTCGAGCTCCAGGAAACTCGGGGCATTTTTGTTCTAATTTCTAGCGATCCTGATGGTTCTCTCGCATTGATCACACATCGGTGACTTGATTACTCCGGTTGTCCATCGTCATAAACCTCACTATGAAATTTTGAGTTGAGCTTTTCTGTTTCGGATCCTCTTCTCTGGGAAACGATGAGAGAGGTTATGGAGAATGTTTCTCGTTCTTGAGCATCTAGAAAAGTTGAGCTAAAAGATTTGCCGGATCTTGGTCTATGTTGGTCATTGCTCTTACCACTGGAATCCTCTTCTGATTAGTAGATCTTTCATAACATTTTCAATATGGCTCAATATGGACTCTCCCAGATCAAAAGTAGGGCTGGAAATACCAGGTATTATTCGGAGTTTTGCAGAGATCTACTCGGGCTACCAATGTGGCCACAAGACAAAGACCGTGCAAATCATGTCCCTGACCTCGAGTACCTACTCTGTATTACACAAATAACCTAAAACTTTAGGTTGTCCCTGCTGTACTTCAGACTGTGTCCGTCCAGCCCAGCTGAGCCAAGTGTCTCAGCAACATCAGTGGTCCCTGCTACCCTAGTGACTGTGTCAGTTCACCCCGACCATGCCACCTGCCTCAGCTACCCCGGTGGTCCTTGCTATATTAGTGACTGGGACCGTTTGTTCCCATAGCCCTCCCTGCCCTGGAGTCTGCTGCCACTGTCCCTGGCACTAATCAGGGAGTGGCCCCTGGCATCTGCCTCATGGAGGGCTCTTAGTCAAGCCTGTCCCATTAAAAAGTAAATTCAGGGTCCCCCTGTGGTCCAGTGGGTCAACTCCTGTTCGCCGCTTTACCATCTCCTGTGGCTAGCGTTGCACCCTTTAATTGTCTTCATTAGGAAATTATATTTAGTGCTTTGTTTATCTATCCTGATGAATCACAATCCTGTTAATTATCTTCTTTTGAAATTGTCTTTAGTTCTTTATTGAGTGTTTGAGACCTGTTGTGGCTTTTTACCATATACAATATGGTCACTTTTATATTTTTTTCTATAGATGTTGGCGGTGGGATATCATTGACAGGTAAGTGCGGTAGAGTCGTGTTTATAATGCTCAAAATTTTACGTAAGGTGATAAGGACACTCTGAAATAAATTTGGCTGAAATAGTTCTATATCTTTGCCTAAACTTTACTGCTCCGATTCCTGATAGTGGCCGCGGCCGGTACTGCACATCCGCCTTCCATTCAAATCAATAGGAAGTGGATTTGTAGTACCCGGACACGTCCTCTATTAGCAGACGGGACAGCGGTGGAACTGAGCATTTCCAGCCTCCTGCTAAAGCCGCCACCACCGAGAACATCTGATTGGCAAAAATTCCCATTGTCGGACCCCAGCCAATCAGACATTGATGACCTATCATAAGGATAGGCCAACCGCTTTACTATTACCATGATATGTTTTCACAATTACAAAATAAAGACCCCAAAAATATTATCAAACACAATCTATAAAAGAAAATCATAGAGTTCTGTCTTATCCAGTAACATTGTATTCTAGTTTCGGCCGCAACGGCTGAGAACCCACCATTTACTAATGAGGACCTTCTTCTCTTGGAATAGGTGGCTTACCATCGGTGACCGGGCAAGGACAAGTCTTACCGTCGGGAGCCCTCAGTGAGTGTCATGGGATCACAGGATACAATGTATCATAATATAGAGGAATAACTGTGCAACAACTAAGAACCAAACCATCCAGATCCAAATCCAACAGATCTAAAGTCAATAATTGTATAAATAATATAATTTACCCGGTATGGACGCACACTCTCTGGACAGGAGTGTTTCAGCTGCATACAAATACATGCAGCAGACCTGCTCCTGTCAGGAGAGAAGCCAGCCACGCCGGGTGATGCCGATCCGATAATCGTGCTGGTCTTACGTTCGTCTGAGCGCATCCTATGTCTGACACGCTGCAATTGAGACTCACAAAAATACTTTCCGAATAATGTGATGGCAACAGAGCCTTATACTAAAAAATGGAGACAAAAAAATATTAAAATCAGAGAAGATCGTATCGGTTTGAGGAGAATTTAATTTCCCTCAAAGGTTGCAAAAAATTCCGATTCCGTAGAATTTTATTTTATTTTTTTAAATGTTTTTTTCAGCAAAATGCCAGAGAGAAGGTTCTGTTTATAGAAGGCTGAAAAGAAGATAATTAACATAAAAAATAATAATAATTGAGATCTATATAGTAGAAATTGCAGCTAAAAACTGAAGAGAATCTACCGGCGCCATTTACTAATTATAATGTTCTTCTCTTGGAATAGGTGGCTTACCCTCCGTGACCGGGGGCCTAAGTGAGTGTCATAGGGAAGACATGAGTATGATAAGAATAATACAATGTGTCATAATGTAAAGTAACAACTAAGAACCTAAACAATACAACAATCCAAAGTCAATTATTTACCTAATTGTAAACATATTATATTATGATTTTTTTTGCAGTCTCTACTGTGTTTTCCCCAAAATAAGACAGGGTCTTATATTATTTTTTTCTCCAAAAAAATAAGCTAGAGCTTATTTTCAGGGGATGTCTTAATTTTTTCATGAACAAAAATCCATATTTTTTCCTGAACAAAAAAAATCCAACGTTTATTCAACTATAATCAAGTCATCACACACACATCTGTATACACACACTGCACATACATATATACACCAATAAAGCCAACCCTGACTGTAACTAGCTCTTATTTTTGTAGTACAGCTTATATTGCAAGCAGTCTTTAAAAATCCTGTAAAATCATGCTAGGGCTTATTTTTTGAGGAGGTCTTATTTTTAGAGAAAGTTTTATTTTTAGAGTAGGTCTTATTTTTAGAGGAGGTCTTATTTGTATATTAGGTCTTATTTTTAGAATAGGTCTTATTTTTAGAGGAGGTCTTATTTTTATATTAGGCCTTATTTTTAGAGTAGGTCTTATTTGTATATTAGGTCTTATTTTTAGAGTAGGTCTTATTTTTATATTAGACCTTATTTTTAGAGTAGGTCTTATTTGTATATTAAGTCTTATTTTTAGAGTAGGTCTTATTTGTATATTAAGTCTTATTTTTAGAGTAGGTCTTATTTGTATATTAGGTCTTATTTTAGAGTAAGTTTTATTTTTAAAATAGGTCTTATTTTTAGAGGTCTTATTTTTAGAGGTCTTATTTTTAGAGTAGGTCTTATTTGTATATTAGATCTTAATTTTAGAGTAGATCTTATTTTTAGAGTAGATCTTATTTTTAGAGGTCTTATTTTCAGTGTAGGTCTTATTTTTAGAGTAGGTCTTATTTTTAGAGTAAGTTTTTTATTTTTAGAGTAGATCTTATTTTTAGAGTAGGTGTTATTTTTTAGAGTAGGTCTTATTTTTAGAGTAGGTCTTATTTTTAGAGTAGGTCTTATTTTTAGTGTAGATCTTATTTTTAGAGTAGGTGTTATTTTTTAGAGGAGGTCTTATTTTTAGAGTAGATATTATTTCAGAGTAGATCCTTTTTCAGAGTAGATCTTATTTTCAGAGTAGATCTTATTTTTAGAGTAGGTCTTATTTTCAGAGTAGATATTATTTTTAGAGTAGATATTATTTTCAGAGTAGATATTGTTTTTAGAGTCGATCTTATTTGCAGAGTAGATCGTATTTTTAGAGTAGATCTTATTTTCAGATTAGATCTTATTTTTAAAGTAGATCTTATTTTTCAGGGAAACATGAAAGATATTATTATTATTATTATTATTATGTATTCACCTGTACACATTGACAACATTTGAATAAATATGTATAAATATGAAAAAAATTGCTAACTTAAAACTGTACTTTTTTTTCAGATGTTGATGGTGATGTGTTAAAAAGTGCAGGTAATCCAAGGGTAGCTAACTATATTCTAATGAAAAAGAAAAAAAGAGGAGGCTTAGGCTTACCTAATATTTACAGTTATTTCTATACTAATTTAATTAGACAAAGTCAAATTTGGTTTAAAGATAATCTTACTACTACATGGAAAGAGATTGAAACTGACTTACATAATAATATTCCTTTATATTCATTAATCATTCATAATCTAATGAATCCTCATCAACCTCTTCCTGAATCTCCCATTTTATGTGCAACTATAATAACATGGAGAAAATTAGCGGCTTTAAATCAAATAAATAATAAATATGCTTAATTTTTTCTTTTTTTTCTAAGGAGGAATACTCAATGGTGTCGGAGAAGCGGCAGGAGGGCTGACCGGTGGACTGGGTGAGTAGTTCCAGAAGTTTCTGATTAGTGGCAGAAGTATTAGAAGTATCATCCCCACAGGAGTAGCGTCACGCTCGTCTCTGTAAGAGTTTAGTGACAGGTTCTGGGTTTCAGTCTCACTTTTCTTTGGGAGACTCTGCTATTTAAATGTATTCTCTTTCCTTTGAGGGTTAATGTCAGTATTCCCTGCCAGCAAGCAGTCTCATTATGATCTCACAGGTGTTTCCGGTTTGGACTAATCCCAGTCCCTTTATATATATATATATATATATATATATATATATATATATATCCCCTGCTACCAGCAGATGGTGCCACTGGTTATCCTTGATTCATTTGGATGCTTGCCCAGGAGGTGAAAGCAACTGTTGGAACCCTCTCTTGAAGTTGCTATGATGGCTCCAGTCTTGGGTCTGACTGCTGTAGTCTGTCGTGGTGTTTTCCCCCCATCTGTCTTCCTTCACTGGTGTGTTGTTTCAGTGCGGTGGTGGGACTAGTGATCCTTACCTACCCCCACCCTAGCCAGGGCTATTGTAGGGTCACTCAGCGCTTCCATGCTCGGGTGCTCAGTACTGGTAACTAGTAATGAGCGGGCACTACTATGCTCAGGTGCTCAGTACTGGTAACTAGTGATGAGCGGGCACTACTATGCTCGTGTGCTCAGTACTGGTAACTAGTGATGAGTGGGCACTACCATGCTCGGGTGCTCTGTACTGGTAACTAGTGATGAGCGGGCACTACCATGCTCGGGTGCTCAGTACTGGTAACTAGTGATGAGCGGGCACTACCATGCTCGGGTGCTCTGTACTGGTAACTAGTGATGAGCGGACACTACCATGCTCAGGTGCTCAGTACTGGTAACTAGTGATGAGCAGGCACTACTATGCTCGTGTGCTCAGTACTGGTAACTAGTGATGAGTGGGCACTACCATGCTCGGGTGCTCAGTACTGGTAACTAGTGATGAGTGGGCACTACCATGCTCAGGTGCTCTGTACTGGTAACTAGTGATGAGCGGGCACTACCATGCTCGGGTGCTCAGTACTCGTAACTAGTAATGAGTGGGCACTACCATGCTCGGGTGCTCTGTATTGGTAACTAGTGATGAGCGGGCACTACTATGCTCGTGTGCTCAGTACTGGTAACTAGTGATGAGTGGGCACTACCATGCTCAGGTGCTCTGTACTGGTAACTAGTGATGAGCGGGCACTACCATGCTCGGGTGCTCAGTACTCGTAACTAGTGATGAGCGGGCACTACCATGCTCGGGTGCTCTGTATTGGTAACTAGTGATGAGCGGGCACTACTATGCTCGTGTGCTCAGTACTGGTAACTAGTGATGAGCAGGCACTACCATGCTCGGGTGCTCAGTACTGGTAACTAGTGATGAGCGGGCACTACCATGCTCAGGTGCTCTGTACTGGTAACTAGTGATGAGCGGGCACTACCATGCTCAGGTGCTCTGTACTGGTAACTAGTGATGAGCGGGCACTACCATGCTCGGGTGCTCAGTACTCGTAACTAGTGATGAGTGGGCACTACCATGCTCGGGTGCTCTGTATTGGTAGCTAGTGATGAGCGGGCACTACCATGCTCGTGTGCTTAGTACTCGTAACTAGACACAAAAAAAGTAAATTTTTTAAAGATGTGTCAGATTGTACAAAAACAAGTTTTCTGGTAAAAAAAAAAAAAAAAGCCGCGTAGACCTTGTACTAATGTTTGCATTTACTTTGAAGGTGGACTACTCCATGGAGTTGGAGGAGCAGTGGAAGGGTTAACTAATGGATTAAGTGAGTGATCATTACTTTTAATTCAAGGTCATCGAGCTCCAGGAAACTCGGGGCATTTTTATTCTAATTTCTAGCGATCCTGATGGTTCTCTCGCATTGATCACACATCGGTGACTTGATTACTCCGGTTGTCCATCGTCATAAACCTCACTATGAAATTTTGAGTTGAGATATTCTGTTTCGGATCCTCATCTCTGGGAAACGATGAGAGAGGTTATGGAGAATGTTTCTCATTCTTGAGCATCTAGAAAAGTTGAGCTAAAATCTTTGCCGGATCTTGGTCTATGTTAATCATTGCTCTTACCACTGGAATCCTCTTCCGATTAGTAGATCTTTCATAACATTTTCAATATGGCAAAATATGGCTCAATATGGCTCAATATGGCAAGATATACTCCCAGATCAAAAGTAGGGCTGGAAATACCAGGTATTGTTCGGAGTTTTGCAGAGCTCTACTCGGGCTACCAATGTGGCCACTGGACAAAGACCATGTAAATCATTTCCCTGACCTCGAGTACCTACTCTGTATTACACATATAACCTAAATATTTAGGTTGTCCCTGCTGTACTTCAGACTGTGTCCGCCCAGCCCAGCTGAGCCAAGTGCCTCAGCAACATCAGTGGTCCCTGCTACCCTAGTGACTGAGTCAGTTCACCCCGGCCATGCCACCTGCCTCAGCTACCCCGGTGGTCCTTGCTATACTAGTGACTGGGACCGTTTGTTCCCATAGCCCTCCCTACCCTGAGGGTCTGCTGCCACTGTCCCTGGCACTACTCAGGGAATGGTCCCTGGCATCTGCCTCATGGAGGGCTCTTAGTCAAGCCTGTCCCACTAAAAAGTAAATTCAGGGTCCCCCTGTGGTCCAGTGGGTCAACTCCTGTTCGCCGCTTTACCATCTCCTTATGATTAAGGACTCCGCATGTTTTTAAAAACAAAGTCTGAAACGCGTTAAGGCCCCCCTTTTTTGTTATCAATATCTAGGTCTTCACATTGTTACTATTTTTAACCTTTTCAAATAAAGCCTTGATGTTTTTACCTAAATAAGAAAAATCGTGCTGGATCCTCAATTTTCTTTTTCCTTGACGTAAATTCAGGGTCCCCCTGTGGTCCAGTAGGTCAACTCCTGTTCGCCGCTTTACCATCTCCTGTGGCTAGCATTGCACCCTTTAATTGTCTTCCTTAGGAAATTATATTTAGTGCTTTGTTTCTTTATCCTGATGAATCACAATCCTGTTAATTATCTTCTTTTGAAATTGTCTTTAGTTGAGTGTTTGAGATCTGTTGTGGCTTTTTACCATATACAATATGGTCACTTTTATATTTTTTTCTATAGATGTTGGTGGTGGGATATCATTGACAGGTAAGTGCGGTAGAGTCGTGTTTATAATGCTCAAAATTTTACATAAGGTGATAAGGACACTCTGAAATAAATTTGGCCGAAATAGTTCTTTATCTTTGCCTAAACTTTACTGCTCCGATTCCTGATAGTAGCCGCGGCCGGGTACTGCACATCCGCCTTCCATTCAAATCAATAGGAAGTGGATTTGTAGTACCCGGCCACGTCCTCTATTAGCAGACGGGACAGCGGTGGAACTGAGCATTTCCAGCCTCCTGCTAAAGCCGCCACCACCGAGAACATCTGATTGGCGGAAATTCCCATTGTCGGACCCCAGCCAATCAGACATTGATGACCTATCATAAGGATAGGCCAACCGCTTTACTATTACCATGATATGTTTTCACAATTACAAAATAAAGACCCCAAAAATATTATCAAACACAATCTATAAAAGAAAATCATGGAGTTCTGTCTTGTCCAGTAACATTGTATTCTAGTTTCGGCCGCAACGGCTGAGAACCCACCATTTACTAATGAGGACCTTCTTCTCTTGGAATAGGTGGCTTACCATCGGTGACCGGGCAAGGACAAGTCTTACCGTCGGGTGCCCTCGGTGAGTGTCATGGGATCACAGGATACAATGTATCATAATATAGAGGAATAACTGTGTAACAACTAAGAACCAAACCATCCAGATCCAAATCCAACAGATCTAAAGTCAATAATTGTATAAATAATATAATTTACCCGATATGGACGCACACTCTCTGGACAGGAGCGTTTCAGCTGCATACAAATACATGCAGCAGACCTGTTCCTGTCAGGAGAGAAGCCAGCCACACCGGGTGATGCCGATCCGATAATCGTGCTGGTCTTACGTTCGTCTGAGCGCATCCTATGTCTGACACGCTGCAATTGAGACTCACAAAAATACTTTCCGAATAATGTGATGGCAACAGAGCCTTATACTAAAAAATGGAGACAAAAAAATATTAAAATCACAGAAGATCGTATCGGTTTGAGGAGAATTTAATTTCCCTCAAAGGTTGCAAAAAATTCCGATTCCGTAGAATTTTATTTTATTTTTTAAATGATTTTTTTCAGCAAAATGGTAGAGAGAAGGTTCTATTTATAGAAGGCTGAAAAGAAGATAATTAACATAAAAAAAATAATAATAATTGAGATCTATATAGTAGAAATTGCAGCTAAAAACTGAAGAGAATCTACCGGCGCCATTTACTAATTATAATGTTCTTCTCTTGGAATAGGTGGCTTACCCTCCGTGACCGGGGGCCTAAGTGAGTGTCATAGGGAAGACATGAGTATGATAAGAATAATACAATGTGTCATAATGTAAAGTAACAACTAAGAACCTAAACAATACAACAATCCAAAGTCAATTATTTACCTAATTGTAAACATATTATATTATGATTTTTTTTGCAGTCTCTACTGTGTTTCCCCAAAATAAGACAGGGTCTTATATTATTTTTTTTCTCCAAAAAATAAGCTAGAGCTTATTTTCAGGGGATGTCTTAATTTTTTCATGAACAAAAATCCATATTTTTTCCTGAACAAAAAAATCCAACATTTATTCAACTATGATCAAGTCATCACACACACATCTATATATACACACTGCACATACACATGTATACATATATACACCAATAAAGCCAACCCTGACTGTAACTAGCTCTTATTTTTGTAGTACAGCTTATATTGCAAGCATTCTTTAAAAATCCTGTAAAATCATGCCAGGGCTTATTTTTTGAGGAGGTCTTATTTTTAGAGTGTTTTATTTTTAGAGTAGGTCTTATTTTTAGAGGAGGCCTTATTTGTATATTAGGTCTTATTTTTAGAATAGGTCTTATTTTTAGAGTAAGTTTTATTTTTAAAGTAGGTCTTATTTTTAGAAGAGGTCTTATTTTTAGAGGAGGTCTTATTTTTATATTAGGCCTTATTTTTAGAGTAGGTCTTATTTGTATATTAAGTCTTATTTTTAGAGTAGGTATTATTTGTATATTAGGTCTTATTTTTAGAGTAGGTCTTATTTTTATATTAGGTCTTATTTTCAGAATAGGTCTTATTTGTATATTAGGTCTTATTTTTAGAGTAGGTCTTATTTTTATATTAGACCTTATTTTTAGAGTAGGTCTTATTTGTATATTAAGTCTTATTTTTAGAGTGAGTCTTATTTGTATATTAGGTCTTATTTTTAATGTAGGTCTTATTTGTATATTAGGTCTTATTTTTAGAGTAAGTTTTATTTTTAAAATAGGTCTTATTTTTAGAGGTCTTATTTTTAGAGTAGGTCTTATTTGTATATTAGATCTTAATTTTAGAGTAGATCTTATTTTTAGAGTAGATCTTATTTTTAGAGGTCTTATTTTCAGTGTAGGTCTTATTTTTAGAGTAGGTCTTATTTTTAGAGTATTTTTTTATTTTTAGAGTAGATCTTATTTTTAGAGTAGGTGTTATTTTTTTAGAGTAGATCTTATTTTTAGAGTAGGTCTTATTTTTAGAGTAGGTCTTATTTTTAGAGTAAGTTTTTTATTTTTAGAGTAGATCTTATTTTTAGAGTAGGTGTTATTTTTTAGAGTAGGTCTTATTTTTAGAGTAGAGTAGGTCTTATTTTTTAGAGGAGGTCATATTTTTAGAGTAAGTTTTATTTTTAGAGGAGGTCTTATTTTTAGAGTAAGTTTTATTTTTAGAGGAGGTCTTATGTTTAGAGTAAGTTTTATTTTTAGAGTAGATATTATTTTTAGAGTAGGTCTTATTTTTAGAGTAGATAATATTTCAGAGTAGATCCTATTTAAGAGTAGATCTTATTTTTAGAGTAGATCTTATTTTTAGAGTAGGTCTTATTTTCAGAGTAGATATTATTTTTAGAGTAGATATTATTTTCAGCGTAGATATTGTTTTTAGAGTCGATCTTATTTGCAGAGTAGATCGTATTTTTAGAGTAGATCTTATTTTCAGATTAGATCTTATTTTTAAAGTAGATCTTATTTTTCAGGGGAAACATGAAATATATTATTATTATTATTATGTATTCACTTGTACACATTGACAACATTTGAATAAATATGTATAAATATGAAAAAAATTGCTAACTTAAAACTGTACTTTTTTTCAGATGCTGGAGTTGATGTGTTAAAAAGTGCAGGTAATCCAAGGGTAGCTAACTATATTCTAATGAAAAAGAAAAAAAGAGGAGGCTTAGGCTTACCTAATATTTACAGTTATTTCTATACTAATTTAATTAGACAAAGTCAAATTTGGTTTAAAGATAATCTTACTACTACATGGAAAGAGATTGAAACTGACTTACATAATAATATTCCTTTATATTCATTAATCATTCATAATCTAATGAATCCTCATCAACCTCTTCCTGAATCTCCCATTTTATGTGCAACTATCTTAACATGGAGAAAATTAGCGGCTTTAAATCAAAAAAATAATAAATATGAGCAAATCAAGAATATCCCCCTTACCTTTTTCAATTGGCTCCCAGAAGTCAAAACTCCAGAATTATGGAGGAAGAGAAATCTAAAAAAAAAATTTTGGATCTACATGATAGGACTAATTTTATTTGTTTTCAAATTCTAAAAAAACAACATGATTTACCAGATATTGATTTCTACAGCTATTTATCCATCAGAAAAATTATCTCCGCTTTACTAAAAGACAACCATTTATTAACTGAAGAATCTTGTCATCTTCTCTGTAATGCCAATAATAATAATATTATTTGGCAACCTGTATGAAATATTCAACAGAGACATTCTCTTTGAAAAAAGGCCATTTATGATAAAATGGGAAAAAGAGTTAAAAAACACCTTTTCCTTGGAAAAGTGGAATAGGTGTATTAGAGGTACATACTCCTCTAATATATGTTTAACACTTCATGAAGCTTATTATATATTGCTTTCTAGGTGGTACTTTACTCCTCATAATAAGCTATCGCTCTTTTCAAGTAATAATTCCCATTTATGCTGGAGAGGATGTAATTTAAAGGGAGATATTCTTCACATATTTTGGTCTTGTCCCAAATTGAGATGTCTCTGGAGGGAGGTTAACTTTTTAATAAATCAAATTCTTGGAAATAGTATCACTATTACGCCTCAAATGGCTCTTCTTTCATTAGATTTAGATAGTATTACCAAAGACAAATACCTAATTATTCACATTTTTTTAATTGTCAAAATTCATATACCGGCCAAATGGAAAAAGACAGATATACCATCTATTACAGAAATTAAAGACACGATAATGCTTCATAATAATCATGAGAGAAGTTTCGCCACCTTTAATAATCTATACCCAAAATACCAAAAAATTTAGGAAAGATGGAATAACCTAATGATAAACAACTCTATTTAAACCTGTTTTTTTTTCCCCTATCCCAGTTATATATTTAATAATTTATGTTTCTAAAATATCCTTGTGGTTATGATTGATCGATATGTTGTGATTTGGTGATTTTCACTCCAATAAGTAAAGAAGACAGATTAAAAGTTGATGTATTTTATTGTTATAGAAGTTTAGTATGTAGTGGTTAAATTTAAAAGTAACATTCTATAACTTAGAATATTGACATGTGAGTTGTTTACTAAAATCAGAAATGTATATTTTCATAACATGTCTGGTTATATTCATATTACTTTGTGTTAAATTAATAAAAACATTTAAAAGAAAAAGTGCAGGTAATCTTACTTGATGGTTGTATCCTTAATAGTGTATGATATTTCATATGTATGATAGTATTACTGCTCGTTACAAGCTTTATACAATACCGATCTGTAAGAAATCGGTCTAGTTAGACTACGGACAAGTCTCTTCCTCAGTACGGTGCTACATTTGTACTGAGGTTTTGTAAAAATTCCATGATTTGCTATTTTTGAGAAATGAGAGAAGTTAACAAACAATGAAATGTTGCAGTTGTGTTGATTGTTGATTGATGCTAATTTTAAAAAATTCAAGTGCAAAAGGAGAATTATTGTATACATTCATAGAAGATATAGTTATTATTTCCTTTTTTAAGGAGGAATACTCAGAGGTGTCGGAGAAACGGCAGGAGGGCTGACCGGTGGACTGGGTGAGTGGTTCCAGAAGTTTCCGTTTAGTAGCGCATGTGTTAGAAGTATCATCCCCACAGTAATACTTGTATTAGAAGCAGAGTAGTGATGGCTGATAGTAATACACAGTGAGTGATTGTGATATATACGCACCTATATACACATCTACATCTAATATATAAAGCTGAATGTGTGTATGTATGTGTGTGTATGTATGTATGTCTGGGATTGGCATCTGCACCGTCGCAGCTACAGCCACAAAATTTTGCACACTCACACGTCTGGACCCCGAGAGCGTCATAGGCTATGTTGTGAGTCAAAATTTTAACCCCGCGCGTTCCAATTTACCAATAATATCTACATAATGGGGAAAAAGTGAAACGAAAAGTGTATCCGCACCGTCGCATTTCCAATCACGAAATTTTGCACAGACACCTCATGTGACCCAGGGAACGTCATAGACTATGTTTTGACAGGAAAATGTAACCCCGCGCTTTACAGTTACTCTCCAAAAAGCATGCCTCCATTAAAGTAAATGGAGACTGGAACTACAGGTTATTTGTAGCAGCTGTGATTGGTTGCTATAGGAACAAAAGACATTCATAGTATAAGAAGCTTATATGTGAGGTAATAAGATGTTGGTGGGGAGACAGACAGAGAGAGATAAACAGAGACAGAGAGACAGACAGAGAGACGGACAGAGAGACGGACAATGAGACAGACAGGGAAAGAGACAGAGAGCTAGAGATAGACAGGGAAAGAGACAGGCGGAGACAAACAGTGAAAGAGACAGAGATAGACCTGGAAAGAGACAGACCTGGAAAGAGACAGAGACAGACCTGGAAAGAGACAGACCTGGAAAGAGACAGACCTGGAAAGAGACAGATGGGGAAAGAGACAGATAGGGAAAGAGACAGATGGGGAAAGAGACTGACAGACATGCAGACAGAGACAGACAGACAGGGAAGGAGGAGACAGCCAGAGAGACAGAAAAAGATAGATGGGGAAAGAAACAGACCTTGATAGAGACAGACGGGGAAAGAGACAGAGAAATAGAGACAGACAAGGAAAGAGACAGGCAGACAGGGAAAGAGACAGACAGGAAAAGACACAGACAAAGAGACGGGGAGACAGACGGGGAAAGAGACAGACCTGGGAAAGAGACAGACCTAGAAAGAGACAGATGGGGAAAGAAACAGAGAGATAGAGACAGACAAAAACAGAGACAGACAGAGACAGGCAGATAGGGAAAGAGACAGACTGGGAAAGAGAGAGACGGGGAAAGAGACAGACCTGGAAAGAGACAGACGGAGCACATTACTTGGCCAATTTAGTTAAATCTGTGTGGAATATCTGTGGTGTTGAAATATATGTTGTGAAATGCTTCTATTAGCTTAGTTTTTGCCTTTTAATAATTACATTTCTATCTATTTGTTTTGTGGTGTTTGTGTGCAGAATACATTTCTGTTAATACATTCTATTTTGTTAACAACAGTTATTAACCCGGGCGGAGCCGGGTAGTACAGCTAGTACACATATAAATACACACAATGAACATACACACTTATATACACATCTACATACACATATAAATACACACACTACACATACACACCTATATACACATTTAAATACACACACTGCACACACACACACATCTATATACACATCTACATACACATATAAATACACACACTACACATACACACCTATATACAAATATACATACACATATATATACACACACTGCACATAGACATGTATATACACACCCTGCACATACGCATACATATGTATATGCACATCGGCTGTCGTCCTCCCGGAGGGACTCGCATCCAGGTCACCTCCCGCTGATTTTACCTGCACTTATGGAGAAAATTCCTAAATAAATTTTTCCGCCACAGCAGCTGTATGCAGTCAGGTTTCCTTCTTCTTTATACGGATTATCGAGATTGATTTTTTTTCCTGACATGCACGTTGCACCCGAAGCTTACCAAGCGCTGTAAACCCCATCCCCTGCACGTGTGTGAAAACCACAAGGTAACCTGAAGGCTGGCGGTGCAGGACTTTTCCTTTATGTGAACCATATGGTTCCTGCGTGAGCTGGGATAGCACTGACAACAGAGTAAACTATGGCCGCTCAGACCTATTCTGCCTGATTGGCCATCGAGCGCTTCATGTTCCTACAAAAGAACCGGTGGACAGAGCAGAGTGCACATTACCTACAGAAGGGGAGGTGTGCTGAGATAGAAAGTGAGCCCAGAGTGTGCAAAACAATGGAAAACAAAATGCAGAATATGATGCCCACTTTATAACAACAGACAGAAGGTTGGTGCAGAGTAGAGAATAGAAACAGGAGAGATATCTTTAGCTGGTCTTACACTAACTGGCAGAAGCAAACAGAAATCCAAATGAGAATAAAATCAGCAGGAACTTCAGAAAGCGGGAATATATGTAAAGCTGAACCCAAAAGGTGATCGTGCAGACAAATGAGTAAATGCAAGTACACCTGACTGGCATAAACAAGCAGCAGCATGGCTGGACATCCAAATGAGATTATAATCAGCAGGAACTTCCCACAGCAGGAATATATTTAAAGCCTCACCTGAATGTGATTGGGCAGACAAGTGAGTAAATGAATATACTTGTTACTCTAATAGAACTAAAGGAAGAATAACAGAAACTTGTAAAAAGATGTACCTGCTGTGGTCCAGCAGACAGAGGAGCCGTCCACAGACTCAAGGATTTCAATCCAGATGCATCACTGGAAGTCAACAAAGGATGATTGATACTGCGTTGATTGATACTGAGTTTTCAAAAATTCAAGTGCAAAATATTTTTTTTTGTTTCATCTATAGATGATATGATTAATTTTTTCTTTTTTTTCTAAGGAGGAATACTCAATGGTGTCGGAGAAGCGGCAGGAGGGCTGACCGGTGGACTGGGTGAGTAGTTATAGTTGATTCATTTGGATGCTTGCCCAGGAGGTGAAAGGAACTGTTGGAACCCTCTCTTGAAGTTGCTATGATGGCTCCAGTCTTGGGTCTGACTGCTTTAGTCTGTCGTGGTGTTTTCCCCCCATCTGTCTTCCTTCACTGATGTGTTGTTTAAGTGCGGTGGTGGGACTAGTGATCCTTACCTACCCCCACCCTAGCCAGGGCTATTGTATTGTCACTCAGGGCTTCAGGTTCCTTCTTGGCAACAGGTGAGGAACCTGTATAGGGACTTATGAGACATATGGATATTCTTTAGGATACAATGTAGTAAAGAAAAGCGTAGACATAGTAATATAGGAGTCCAGAAATAAAAAAATATTGAGTAAATGAACAACATTGTCATAAATACAATTAGCATGAGTAGACATGAGGTTGTATATAAATGACAAGCTGCATATGGGACTCATCAATATGCTTCATTAATAATGGGATGTCAACAGAACCTTATACTAAAAAATAGAGTAAAAAAATATTAACACAAGAAATGAGCGAATAATCTCGAAAACAAATTTTACAAGAAGTTCTGATTCCCTAGAATGTAATTTTTTGTGTATTGTCTTTGTGCAAATTCATTAATCCAGTGGGAATTTTGCTGTTTATAAAAAGATATTAAAGGGATTATCCACTTCTTAGACAACACCTGCTGAATTGCTAAATTTCCCTGTGTAACGTAAAAGCAGCCTGTACTCACCTCCTGCGTTGCTGAACCATGAGCTCCGGGTCTCTTGGAGAGACATGGTTATGCCACTTAAGCCAAGTGCCCTGGAACCAAAAGAGTCTCATAAAAAGACCACTGATAAGAAAAACCTGCAATAATTGGGGATGTTGTTGGAACTTTTGCATTGCTGCACATGAGTCCATTTCCTTGTGATCCTCCTTGAGATGATTCTACTCCTTCATTGGAGTCCAGCTGTGTGTAATTAAACTGATAGGACTTGATTTGGAAAGGCGCACACCTGTCTATATAAGACCTTACAGCTCACACTGCATGTCACACCAAATGAGGATCATGAGGTCAAAGGAACTGCCCAAGGAGCTCAGAGACAGAATTGTGGCAAGGCACAGATCTGGCCAAGGTTACAAAAGAATTTCTGCAGTACTCAAGGTTCCTAAGAGCACAGTGACCTCCATAATCCCTAAATGGAAGACGTTTGGGACCACCAGAACTTTTCCTAGACCTTACCGTCCAGCCAAACTGAGCAGTCCTAGGAGAAGAGCCTCAGTGAGAGAGGTGAAGAAGAACCCCAAGATCACTGCGGCTGAGCTCCAGTGATTCAGTAGGGAGATGGGAGAAAGTTCCATAAAATAACTATCACTGCAGCCTCCACCAGTCGGGCCTTTATGGCAGAGTGCCCTGATGGAAACCTCTCCTCAGTGCAAGACATATGAAAACCGCATAAAGTTTACAAAAAAACACATGAAGAACTCCCAGACTATGAAAAATAAGATAAGATTCTCTGGTCTGATGAGATGAAGATAGAACTTGTTGGTGATGATTCTAAGTGGTATGTGTGGAGAAAACCATTCACTGCTCATAACCTGCCCAATACAGTCCCCACAGTGAGACATGGTGGAGGCAGCATCATGCTATGGGAGAAGGGGCAGGATGACTGGTTGCAATTGAAGGAAAGATGAAGGTGGCCAAGTACAGAGATCCTGGAAGAAAACCTCTTCCAGATGCTCTGGACCTCAGACTTGGCCGAAGGTTCACCTTCCAACAAGACAATGACCCTAAGCACACAACTAAAATAACAAAGCAGCGACTTCAGAACAACTCTGTGACCATTCTTCACTGGCCCAGCCAGAGCCCTGACCTAAACCCAATTGAGCATCTCTGGAGAGACCTGAAAATGGCGTCCACCAACGTTCACCCTCCAACCTGACGGAACTGGAGAGGATCTGCAAGAAGAATGGCCGAGGATCCCCAAATCCAGAATCCCAAGAAGACTCATGGCTGTACTAGCTCAAAAGGGAGGGGGGCCTCTACTCAATACTGAGCAAAGGGGCTGAATACTTATGTCCATGTGATATAATAAGCAAAGGGGCTGAATACTTATCACCATGTGAGATTTCACGTTTTTCTTGTTTAAAAAATTTGCAAAAATTTCTAATTTCTGTTTTTTTCTGTCAAGATGGGGGATGGGGGATGGGGTGCTGAGTGTGCATTAATGAGGAAAATGTACCAAAAGGCTGCAATGACACAAAGAGGGTAAAATTGAAAGGGGTGTGAATACTTTCCGTACCCACTGTATACACACACTGCACATACACATGTATACATATATACAGCCCCCAGTGCCAGCCCTGACTGTAACAAGCGCTTATTTTCAGAGTAGATCTTTTTTTAGAGTAGGTCTTATTTTTGGAGGAAATATGAATATAATAATATAATAGTAATATTTATTCACTTATATGGCACCATTAATTCCACAGAGCTTTACATACATTGACAACATATGTATAAATATTAAAAAAATGCTAACTTAAAACTGTATTTTTAAATGCAGGTAAAGTTACTTGATGGTTATATCCTGAACAGTGTATGATATCTAATGTGTATGATCGTATTACTAACAATGTTCTTTACAAGATGTGTCCGATACTGAACTGTAAGACATCGGCGGTCCTGATAGACTACGGATGAGGCTGTTCCTCAGTTCGGTGCTACATTTGTACCGAGGTCTTGTACAAGTTCCATGATTTGCTATTTGTAAAAATGATAGAGGTTAACAAAAAATGAACTGTTACAGTTGTGTCAATTGCTGATTGATACTGATTTTAAAAATATTCAAGGGCAAAAGAAGAAATTTTGTATCAACTCGTTATTTCATTTTTTTTCTAAGGAGGAATGCTCAAAGGTGTCGGAGAAACGGCAGGAGGGCTGACCGGTGGACTGGGTGAGTGGTTCCAGAAGTTTCTCTTTAGTGGCGGAAGTATTAGACGTATCATCCCCACAGGAGTAGTTGCATTAGAAGCGGAGTAGTGACTGTTAGGCCGGAGTCACACTTGCAAGAGACTCGCGCGAGTCTTGCATCACATCACCCAGCATGACCACACACTCTCCGGACTGGAGCGTCTCAGCTGCATAGAAATACATGCGAATGACCTGCTCCTTTCAGGAGAGTGTGCAGCTGTGCCGGGTGATGCGATGCAAGACTCGCGTGAGTCTCTTACAAGTGTGACTCCGGCCTTAGTAAAATGATCATGGTGAAGACACGAGTGTGATAAGAGGATACAATGCGTAACAATTTACTGAACAATATTGTGTCAACTTCTTGGTCAACACTTTCTTAACATCTCATTGTTTATAGAGGATGGGAACAAGAGTGTAAAAAAATATATATTAAAGGGATTGTCCACTACTTGGACACCCCTTTCTTAATTGCTAAATTTTCCTTGTGTAAAATAAAAGCAGCCTGTACTCAGCTCTGGTGCCAGTGTCATTCTGCAGCGTTGGTGCCGGGTCTCTTGTGGCATGCGTGAAATAGTGATGCCACTTAAGTAGTGTTGAGCGGACCCGGACCGGCAAAATCCGTATCCGTGCGGTTTGAGCGGCGGATCCGAGTCCGACCAGGACGCGGGATTCCGGGAGCACAATCTGGATCCGGATCCGTTTCTTTTTTTTTTTTCTCTCTCTCGCTCTCTCTCTCTCTCTTCTCATTCTCTCTCTCTCTCTCATTCTCTCTCTCTCTTTCATTCTCTCTCTCTCTCTCTTTCCGCTCCCTATTGACATATATGGGTCCGGATTCCAGATTGGATCCTGACTTCTTTGTCAACCCGCCGGTGATCCACCGGACCCGGATTATTTACAGTCCTCTCAACTCTACACTTAAGCCAATCTGCGGCCCCTTCCTTCAGACATCATTTAATCTGAGGAGAAGTCAGAGAGCAGCGGCACCTCTTACTCCTCTCTGTTGTTCGTTTTGTTGAGGATAAGAATTGAGTAACCAAAAATACTTAATTCAGCCATTTCATAGACTCAAATATATAGTTTAGTAGATGTAACCTAACACACATATTTATGAATGCTTTTGTTTTTTAGTAACACGTATATTATATATATATATTACATATTTAGTGGTTTTCCTTAATATAGTATACCAGTACATGTAACTTAAAGATGGCTTCTGCATCTTGGACAACGCCCAAAAAAGTTAAGGAACAAAGGAATTCCTAAAGTTTGGAACAACTAATCCAGCAGAGACCATGCAAATTCCTATACATCCTGAGTCCAGCCTGTGATACCTGATTGAACTGTATTTTGTCTACACCCTTGACTTCTCTAAATCTATAAAAAAGTTTCAAACAGTAAAGAGAGCCAGAAGCTCTGGCGTCTGTCATGGAGATAGTTATAACTGACTCGTAGTCTGTTATTTTAGTCTCGTGTGCACACATGACATTTTAGTTTGAAATCGGCAATTAGACCTTAAGAGAACCTTTGTAGTCTCACTTCAACAGTTTCATCCAAAGGAAGTGAGACTGGATGCCTGTTAGTGGACTGTCTGCAGGGGTCACATTGGATAACAACATTGTGTGTTACTCGGGAGACCCGGTGCACTCATTGCTGGAATGGCACCAACACCCTGGGGCGTAACTACAATAGGTGCACAGTCTACTCTGGAGTCGAAAAAGTCCACTATATAAAAAGATCAATGCTACTAAAAACTTCCAATAATTGGGGACCTTGTTTTAGCTTTTTGCATTGGCGTTCATGAGTTTCAATTTCATCAGATAATCTACAAGCGCCATTTACTAATGATGATCTTCTTCTCTAGGAATAGGTGTTGTACCATCCGTGACCGTGCAAGGAGAAGGCTTACTGTCGGGAGCCCTGAGTGAGTGTCATGGGGAAGACATGAGTATAAGAGGATACAATGTGTCGTAATTAGAGATGAGCTGACCCATTGACGTTGAGGTTCGCCGACTTCTGTCTTTACAGAAAGTTAAATTCGAGACCTTGATTTGAACTAAAATAGATCCCGGAGCCCAAACCTCATTGGAAGTCACTAATTGGGCAATTTGGCTCTCTGCTAACATACAGACAGCCATAAATAGAGCATTTCCGGAGGGAGGGTGGGGTTTTTTTTGGAACACACTACATCTCGGAAAACTTTTATTATCCCCCCTTCCCAGTGAGAGCAACTCAGAAACCACAAGTTGCTCCCACTGAGCCAAAAATTGAGTGTACCTGAGCACTAAGATGCTCAACCAAGTGGTTAGCATATGTACTGCACCTAAACTCAAATTCGGGAACTGATTTTTTGTAAAGTCCGTGTCCGGTATAATTTGATATATATTTCATCTCTAGTCAGAATATAGAAGAATAACCAAGCCGACAACTAAGAATCAAAGTTTACAGATCAAGGTCCAAATGCAACAAATCTAACAAAAAGGATTTACTTACTGTAGTTGTAAATATTATATATTATAGGTGATTTTTTTTTTTAGCCTAAAAAAAAAATAATTTAAAAAGTTACTAACATAAAAAATTGTATTTTTCAGATGCTGGACAACAAGTTTTAGGAACTGCAGGTAAATCAACTCTGGCAGTGAATGTGATGGTACATGTTGGAACAATCAGCTGCCGGATGGAGAGGAAACGGCTCATTTATATATTCAGGAGATCTTCAGAGCCCGGTGCTCCCTAATAAACGGCCATGAGACATTTTTATTATACTTTTGTATTCCTTCTTCTCTGGTTGCTCTATGAATTCTATATATCTGAAACTTTTTCATCACTTTTGATTTTCAACAAAAAGTTTTCAAAACTTTTGCAAAAAGTTAAAGTTTTTTTAAACAAAGAATGAAGTTAAGTTTTTGAAAGAAGTAAGACATGCAGAAATAAGTTGTGCCGAAATGATCGATGGTGTTCTGTATTTTGTGTCCATAGGTGATATACTGCACGGAATCGGGGGAACGGCAGGAGGAGTAACCAATGGATTAAGTGAGTGGTGATTGTTACATTGTTTCCAACACAACAACATGAACAAAACTAATAATCAAGAGCATAAACTCCACATTTCATAGAAAGGGGCTGAGCAGCGGCTCCACCACAGTCACCGGGAAGCTTCTAAAACTAAAGGGGCAGTGGACTCCTACACATGCTGCCGATTTTCTCACTGCCATGTACAATAAAATATTTTTTTTATATATTTTAGATGTTGGTGGTGGAATATCAATAACAGGTAATTGCACCCAACCAATGTCTAGTAATGTTAAGCGTTTAGTGGGGAGACATATGAACATTCTTTAGGATACAATGTAGCAAATTACTTCGGAATGCCTTTGCCGGAACTGAAAGTTAAACCATAGACATAATAATAACGTAAAATATTGAGAGTTAACGAACGACATTGTCAACTTTATAAATTAAATTCTCAACTGACACCCTGCAATTGCGATTCACAAATTTTGTTCTCTACCGATGTCATGTTATCAAAACCGTATGTTAAAAAATACAGACACCAAAATATTAATACTGATGAAGAGCCTATCCAAGGGAGAATTGAATTTCCCTTAAACTTTACCAAAAATTCTGATTCCCTACAATTTAAATTTCTTATGATTGACTTTTGTGCGAATTCAGAAAAATGGCGGAGAGAAGCTTCCATATTGCTACTTATAAATGGTTTGGAACAAAATAATTAACATAAGAAATATTAAATCTAGAAAAAAAAATTGAGAGACAGATTATGTAGAATGTACATCTACAACTGTATTTCAAATGTAAAAATGGCTATTTTGAGTTCATACATTATGTTAAACATATTGCTGATTCAGACAGACAATGTGTTCACTGTAACAAAACCCTGTCATTTATTTAACCAAAATATCTGCTCTTGATGTCATTCTTGAGGGTTTTTGTGCATTTGCTTTATATATATACAGATAGACAGTGTATTCATTGTAGCAAAACTTTCTTTAACCCAAATATCTTTATTCTTGGGGTTTTGAATTGTGTGGGCTCATTGCCCCATTGTCTGATGTTTGAGTTGTATCTCTGATTCATCTAATCCCAAAGGCCGGCCACTGGAGGGCAAAGGTGAACTAGACCTACAACACATTTACAAGGCTTGTGTAATATAGTGAAAGCCACTATTTAAACTCAGAGAAATATGGCAATGACAGAAGCTCTTTGTGAACCTGTGGGACTTCCAGGAGTTCTCTGTCTTTGTCGTGCTTCTCCGATTGATGTTCCAGACAGATGATGTTCACAAGCTCCTTGGTGATGTATATATTAAACCTTTGTATGTTGAATATACAAAAGTGTACGTAATATCATACTTTTTCTTCAATATTGTATTTTATATTAACCATTATAATAAAACTAGCTGTGGTACCCGGCGTTGCCCGGGATAGTAACTAAGTGTCTCTCTCTCTCTCTCTCTCTGTCTCCCTCTCTGTCTGTCTCTGTCTCTCTGTCTGTCTCTCTCTGTCTGTCTCTCTGTCTCCCTCTCTGTCTCCCTCTCTGTCTGTCTCTCTCTCTCTGTCTCTCTCTGTCTCCCTCTCTGTCTGTCTTTCTTTCTCTGTCTGTCTCTCTCTGTCTGTCTCTCTCTGTCTGTCTCTCTCTGTCTGTCTTTGTCTCTCTCTGTCTGTCTCTCTCTGTCTGTCTTTGTCTCTCTCTGTCTGTCTCTCTGTTTCTCTCTGTCTGTGTAAATCAATGTCTGCCTGTCTCTCTCTATCATTCTCTCTCTGTCTCTCTCTCTATCTCTGTATCCGTTTCTCTGTCTCTCTCTGTCTGTTTCTCTCTATCTCTGTCTCCCTGTCTGTCTCTCCGTCTGTCTCTCTCCCCATCCCTCTGTCTGTCTCTCTCCATCTCACTCTATCTCTATCTGTCTCTCTTCCTGTCTGTCACTCTCTCTTTTTCTCTCTGTCTGTTGGTTTCTGTCTCTCTATCTCTCTGTCTGTATCTGTTTCTCTCTTTGTCCCTGTCTGTCTCTCTCTGTCTCTCTGCCTGTCTGCCTCTGTCTGTCTCTCTATCTGTCTGTCTGTCTCTCTCTCTGTCTGTCTCTCTCTTTGTCTCTTTCACTGATTGTCTTTCTCTGTCTGTCTCTTTCCCTGTCTGTCTCTCTCTGTCTGTCTGTCTCTCTGTCTCTGCCTCTCTCTCTGTCTGTCCCTCTCTGTCTAATTGTCTCTCCATCTGTCCATCTCTCCACCGACATCATATTACCTCACACATAAGCTTCTTATGTGTCTTATATTATAGGTGTTATATTATTCGTTTCCTATAGCACCAATCTCAGCTCCTATTAATGACCTCTAGCCCCCAGCTCCCTTGACTTTAATGTGAGAAGGTTTTTGGTGAATAACTGTAAAGCGCGGGGTTACATTTTCCCCGCAAAACATGGTCTATGACGTTCCCTGAGTCACATGAGGCGTCTGTGCAAAATTTTGTGATTGTAAATGCGATGGTGCGGATTCCTTTAACGGACATACACAAAAATACATGCACACACACACATACACATACATACATACACACACACATACATACACACATACACATACATACATACAAATACATACATACACATACATACATACAAATACACACAAATATACATAATACATACACACATACATACACACATTTTACATACATAATACATACTCACATACATACACACACATACACTCAGCTTTATATATTAGATTACATAATTGCTTTTTCTAAAGTTGTATCTGAACCATAGTGTTAAAAATTTGGCAAAACAACAATTTCAGCTAAAATAGCAACAAATCTACTGGAGCCATTTACTAATGATGATCTCCTCTTGGAACAGGTGGCTTACCAACCATCACTGCAACCGGGCAAGGACCAGGCGTAGTGTCCGGACTCCTCAGTGAGTGTCATGGGAAAGACACTGGATGTGATAAGAGGATACAATGTGTGACATAAATGTAGATTAATAAATAAATGCTGTATAGAAATAATGCGCAATAGGATCTTATCCAAATATAACAAATACAAGAGGGGTCTAAGAAAGACACAACCACTATCGTAGCATAAATGTCTGCGGCAAAGACTCAAATGGAGTATAATCAATAGTGAAGACAAAAGGGTTAAAAAATGCACTGCCGTAGTGGTGAGATCAATGAAATGATCATGATTTAATTGTCAACGCGTTTCAGAGCCATCTTCAGGTAAAAATCATAAACTGTGGTGACACATAGAGAATGTGTACATATAGAGTGGAAAATAGGCATGCTCATCACATTCAAAAAGAGTGTGCATGTTACGGATCTGATGTAACACCACATGGATAAAACACCCTAAGTTACAATCAGTTAATAATAAAACACCCTAAGTAACAATAAGTTAATAATAAAAAACGATAAGTTACAATCAATTAATAATAAAACACCCTAAGTAACAATCAGTTAATAATAAAGCACCCTAAGAAACAATCAGTTAATAATAATAAAACACCATAAGTAACAATCAGTTAATAATAAAGCACCCTATGTAACAATCAGTCAATAATAAAACACCCTAAGTAACAATCAGTTAATAATAAAGCACCCTAAGTAACAATCAGTTAATAATAATAAAACACCATAAGTAACAATCAGTTAATAATAAAGCACCCTAAGTAACAATCAGTTAATAATAATAATAATAAAACACCATAAGTAACAATATGTTAATAATAAAACACCATAAATAACAATCAGTCAATAATAAAACACCCTAAGTAACAATCAGTTAATAATAATAATAAAACACCATAAGTAACAATATGTTAATAATAAAACACCATAAATAACAATCAGTTAATAATAATAAAACACCATAAGTATCAATTATTAATAATAAATCAATCTAAGTTACAATCAGTTAATAATAAAGCACCCTAAGTAACAATAAGTTAATAATAAAACACCATAAGTTACAATCAATTAATAATAAAACACCCTAAGTTACAATCAGTTAATATTAAAACACCCTCAGTTACAATCAGTTAATAATAAAAAACCCTAAGTAACAATCAGTTAATAATAAAACACCCTAAGTAACAATCAGTTAATAATAAAACACCATAAGTAACAATCAGTTAATAATAAAACAATTTAAGTTATAATCAGTTAATAATAAAACACCCTAAGCAACAGTTAATAATAAAGCACCCTAAGTAACAATCAGTTAATTATAAAGCACCCTAAGGAACAATCAGTTAATAATAAAATACCATAAGTAACAATCAGTTAATAATAAAACACCCTAAGTAACAATCAGTTAATAATAAAACACCCTAAGTAACAATCAGTTAATAATAAAACACCCTAAGTAACAATCAGTTAATAATAATAAAACATCATAAGTAACAATCAGTTAATAATAATAAAACACCCTAAATTACAATCAGTTAATAATAAAACACCATAAGTTACAATCAGTTAATAATAATAAAACACCCTAAATTACAATCAGTTAATAATAAAACACCATAAGTTACAATCAGTTAATAATAAAACATCCTAAGTAACAATCAGTTAATAAAGCACCATAAGTAACAATCATTTAATAATAAAGCACCCTAAGTTACAATCAGTTAATAATAAAGCACCCTAAGTTACAATCAGTTAATAACATGTTCATAAGAACTATAGAACAGAATTTAAAACATAAAAAATAAGTATTAATAAAAATCATATTGTATCTTAGGTTCCCTGAATGGAAAAAAAGGTAAGAGTAGAGGCATACTCTTTCGAAGAAGCGGAGAAAACCCAGGTGCCCCAAGGAAATCCTGAAACAAGTTACGAGAAGAGCAGGAGAGAATCATTTTTCAGATAATTCATTAAAAAAAAAAACAAGTGGAAATAATAAAATTAATAATATTAAAACAAAAATTTGTTTATTCATGGATTTATTTGGGATTGATGGGGTAGTAAATAAAGTGGAAAATAATACTGATATATAAAATGACAGGCGATGAAAGGGAACCCAAAGGATATATGCATGTGGTTAATATGTCAGACCGCTATACTAATGTTCATTGGGGGATATAGAGAGAAATATTCCTCTAATGGTGAGTAAAGAAGCCGATGTGTAGGATCACAATAACATAAAGCATAGCATAAAGTGGTGACAAGGTATTGGAAGAAAGGAAGAAAGAGTAAAGATGTATCAAATGCAACCCCGGACAGGAGGAATTCCACTCTATATGTATACTCTCTATATGTGTTACCACAGTTTATGATTTTGTCCTGAGGAAGGAGCCTAGATGTCTCCGAAACGCGTTGACAATTAAATCCTCACAGTGCCGAGTTCTTAACCCTTTTCTCTTCACTATTGATTATAAATGTAGAGTAACAACAAGAATCAAAACATCCGGATCTAAATCCAAATGTAACAATCTAAAGTCAATTATTTACCTAATTGTAATCATATTATTTGTGATTTTATTTAGTCTCTGAAAATAAGACAGGGTGTTATATTATGTTATTTCTCTGAATGATGTGCTAGGGATTATTTTCAGGGGGTGTCTTTTTTTTCCATGGACAACAATTGACATTTATTCTTGAACAAAAAAAAAATTACAAAAAAATTTATGCCAAAATCATCATCAAAAACTCATCTATATACACATGTAAATACACACTGCGCATACACACACACCTATATACACATCTACATACACGTGTATATACGCACACTGCACATACACACACACACACACATCTATATACACATGTAAATACACACTGCACACACACACATCTATATACACATCTACATACACATGTATATACACACACTGCACATACACATACATCTATATATACATCTACTTACACATATATATATATATATATACACACACTGCACATACACACACACATCTATATACACATCTACATACACATGTATATACGCATACTGCACATACACATACATCTATATATACATCTACTTACACACATATATATATATATATATATACACACTGCACATACACATACACATCTATATACACATCTACATACACATGTATATACGCACACTGCACATACACATACATCTATATATACATCTACTTACACACATATATATATATATATATATATATATATATACACACTGCACATACACATACACATCTATATACACATCTACATATATATATATATATATATACGCACACTGCACATACACACATCTATATACACATCTACATACACATGTATATACGCACACTGCACATACACACACCCACACATCTATATACACATGTACATACACATGTAAATACACACACATCTATATACACATCTACATTCAAATGTATATACACACTGCACATACACATACATCTATATATACATCTACTTACACATATATATATATATATATATATACACACTGCACATACACATACACATCTATATACACATCTACATATATATATATATGTATATATACGCACACTGCACATACACACATCTATATACACATCTACATTCAAATGTATATACACACTGCACATACACATACATCTATATATACATCTACTTACACATATATATATATATATATATATACACACTGCACATACACATACACATCTATATACACATCTACATATATATATATATGTATATATACGCACACTGCACATACACACATCTATATACACATCTACATACACATGTATATACGCACACTGCACATACACACACCCACACATCTATATACACATGTACATACACATGTAAATACACACTGCACACACACATCTATATACATATCTACATTCACATGTATATACACACTGCACATACACATATACATCTATATATACTTCTACTTACACATATATATATACACACACACTGCACATACACACATCTATATACACATCTACATACACATGTATATACACACACTGCACATACACATACACGCCTTTATACACATCTACATACACACACACATATATATATATATATATATATATATATACACACACACTGCACATACACATCTTTATACACATCTACATACACACACACATACAGTTAGGTCCAGAAATCTTTGGCCAGTGACACAATTTTCGCGAGTTGGGCTCTGCAGCCACCACATTGGATTGGAAATGAAACCTCTACAACAGAATTCAAGTGCAGATTGTAACGTTTAATTTGAAGGTTTGAACAAAAATCTCTGATAGAAATTGTAGGAATTGTCACATTTCTTTACAAACACTCCACATTTTAGGAGGTCAAAAGTAATTGGACAAATAAACCAAACCCAAAAAAAATATTTTTATTTTCAATATTTTGTTGCGAATTCTTTGTAGGCAATCACTGCCTTAAGTCTGGAACCCATGGACATCACCAAACGCTGGGTTTCCTCCTTCTTAATGCTTTGCCAGGCCTTTACAGCCGCAGCCTTCAGGTCTTGCTTGTTTGTGGGTCTTTCCGTCTTAAGTCTGGATTTGAGCAAGTGAAATGCATGCTCAATTGGGTTAAGATCTGGTGATTGACTTGGCCATTGCAGAAGGTTCCACTTTTTTGCACTCATCAACTCCTGGGTAGCTTTGGCTGTATGCTTGGGGTCATTGTCCATCTGTACTATGAAGCACCGTCCGATCAACTTTGCGGCATTTGGCTGAATCTGGGCTGAAAGTATATCCCGGTACACTTCAGAATTCATCCGGCTACTCTTGTCTGCTGTTATGTCATCAATAAACACAAGTGACCCAGTGCCATTGAAAGCCATGCATGCCCATGCCATCACGTTGCCTCCACCATGTTTTACAGAGGATGTGGTGTGCCTTGGATCATGTGCCGTTCCCTTTCTTCTCCACACTTTTGTCTTCCCATCATTCTGGTACAGGTTGATCTTGGTCTCATCTGTCCATAGAATACTTTTCCAGAACTGAGCTGGCTTCAGGAGGTGTTTTTCAGCAAATGTAACTCTGGCCTGTCTATTTTTGGAATTGATGAATGGTTTGCATCTAGATGTGAACCCTTTGTATTTACTTTCATGGAGTCTTCTCTTTACTGGTGACTTAGAGACAGATACACCTACTTCACTGAGAGTGTTCTGGACTTCAGTTGATGTTGTGAACGGGTTCTTCTTCACCAAAGAAAGTATGCGGCGATCATCCACCACTGTTGTCATCCGTGGACGCCCAGGCCTTTTTGAGTTCCCAAGCTCACCAGTCAATTCCTTTTTTCTCAGAATGTACCCGACTGTTGATTTTGCTACTCCAAGCATGTCTGCTATCTCTCTGATGGATTTTTTCTTTTTTTTCAGCCTCAGGATGTTCTGCTTCACCTCAATTGAGAGTTCCTTAGACCGCATGTTGTCTGGTCACAGCAACAGCTTCCAAATGCAAAACCACACACCTGTAATCAACCCCAGACCTTTTAACTACTTCATTGATTACAGGTTAACGAGGGAGACGCCTTCAGAGTTAATTGCAGCCCTTAGAGTCCCTTGTCCAATTACTTTTGGTCCCTTGAAAAAGAGGAGGCTATGCATTACAGAGCTATGATTCCTAAACCCTTTCTCCGATTTGGATGTGAAAACTCTCATATTGCAGCTGGGAGTGTGCACTTTCAGCCCATATTATATATAGAATTGTATTTCTGAACATGTTTTTCTAAACAGCTAAAATAACAAAACTTGTGTCACTGTCCAAATATTTCTGGACCTAACTGTATATATATATATATATATATATATATATATACACACACACACACACTGCACATACACACACACATCTATATACACACATCTACATACACACATATATATATATATATATATATATATATATATATATATATATACACACACTGCACATACACACACACACACACACATCTATATACACATCTACATACACCATACACATCTATATTTACATCTACATACACATGTATATACACACATTGCACATACACATCTTTATACATATCTACATACACATATATTTGTGTGTGTGTATGTGCAGTGTGTATATATATATATATATATATACATACACACTGCACATACACACACACATCTATATTCACATCTACATACACATCTATATACACATCTACATACACATGTAAATGCACACTGCACATACACACACATCTATATACACATCTACATACACATGTATATACACACACTGCACATACACATCTACATACACATACACATGTATTTAAATACACACAGCCACAACGCCAGTCCTAACTGTAACTAGGGCTTACTTTTTGGGGTAGGGCTTATGTTGCAAGCATTCTCCAAAAATCTTGTAAAATCATGCTAGGTTATGTTATTTTTGGAGGGAAACGTGAATATGAATACATATGTATAAGTATGAGAAAAGTTTCTAACTTTATACTATATTTTTTCAGATACTGGAGAAAATCTGCTCGGAAAAGCAGGTAAACTTACTTGATGGTTGTATCCTGACCGGTGTATGATACCTCATGTGTATGATCGCATTATTAAGCTCTAGCCAGGAGGGATCTGTAAGACATCGGTCCTGATACACTATGGATACGTCTGTTCCTGACGTTTTGCACAAGTTCCATCATTTGCTATTTGGGAAAACTTCTAGAAGTGAACAAACAATAAAATGTTGCAGATGTCTCGATTGTTGATTGATACTAATTTTAAAAATATTCAAGTGCAAAAACATATTTTTTGTTTAAATTATTTAAATATGCTGAGTTTTTCCTTTTTTTTCAAAGGAGGAATGATCAAAGGTGTCGGAGGAATGGCAGGAGGGCTGACCGGTGGACTGGGTGAGTACTGTATTTTCGGTTTATAAGAGACACCAGATTATAAGACGCACCCGAAATTAAGAGGAAAAAAAGGTGAAAAAAAGTGGGGTTCGTCTTACAATCTGGTGGTCTCTTACTGGGGGTGGATGGGAGGGTCACAGGAGGCAGGGGCTGTGGTGGAGTAGGGCAATGCTGCAGGCGGTGCAGAGGGCGGTGGGTGTCCCAGATGCTGTGAGGTAAGCAACATACAGAAACTGTCGGTGGTGCAGGCTTCACCAAAATGGTGCCTGGAGTAGGTGCATGCACAGATTGAGCTATCGGCTTAACAACAAGCCAAGATCTAATCTGCGCATGCACCACCTCCAGGCACCATTTTCCTTAAGTCCGCTGCTGGGAGATGAATGGGCCAGAAGTAGAGCATGCACAAGTGAGATCTTGAGCCGAGAGCTGTATCTGTGCACGCGCCACCTCTGGGCGCCATTATTTGAACCCCCCACTTGCGACATTTTCAGGATGCTCCTGCCTCACAGCCCGCCGCCGAACCGGCATCATTCCTGCTGTGTTGGTACTGGGTCTCTTGGGGTATATGTGATGCCACTTAGGCCAAGAAGCGGTCACTTCCTTCAGACACAATTGACACTCAGAGGATGTCAGAGAGCAGCGGCAGCTTTCACTCCTCCTACAATGTGTGACATAAATGTAGAGTAACAACTAAGAACCAAAACTTCCGTATCTAGATCTAAATGTAAAGTCAATTATTTACCTAATTGTAAACATATTACAAATTATTTTTATTTTATCCTCTAGTAAAATATATAAAAAAAGTTGGTGTCACACTGCACTAGGAGATGCTGAAGCTACAAGCAATGTAACTTCAGAGTGAAGTTAGCAAGTAAACCACCAGAGGGCAATAGAGTAGTCAGAATACTGGGTCACCAGCAGGAGATCTCGTTAATAGCATAGGGATAAACAAATCGTGGTCAGGTGATAGCCGAGGGTCAGAAGCCAGGAAGTCACAGATACAACCAAAGGGAAAGATGGAGGTCGGGGTTAGGAACGTGGATACAGGTCAGATGCCGGGAAGTTCAAGTACAATCAAGGGAGGAGGACAAAAAGGTCTACATTGGGATAAGACAGACAGGAAAGGATACATAGTAGACAGGAGCGGGTGATCAGGGACCGGGACAGACGGACGATGGAGGATGGTACAAGTCAGAACCAGGTAGCAGGAAAGCAGGACAGATCGTAAAACTCACCAGAGCCAGTAAATCACGCTGCAGAGCATAAACTATTACTGGCACTGAACTGGAGGTACAGCACCAGGATATAGTGTCCCGGTAATCAGAGTGAGGCAGGGAAGAATTAACCCCTAACATGACCAGGCCGGAGCTGGGTGAAACCACAACAGCAGATACTTTTTTTTGAGAATTAGATACAGAAATAATTTGGAAATGGAAGAAAACAGTCATTCGTATTCTAATGTTTATATTTACGTTGAAGGTGGAATACTTCAAGGAATCGGTGGAACAGCCAGAGGGTCGACTCAAGGATTCAGTGAGTAGTCGTCACATTTATTTAGAACACAATATGAAAAAACTAATAGGCAAAATGGATGAACTTCCACGGATCTACTCATCTCTACTCTTCTTCCATATGACACTGTGAGGTTTCCTAGGACTTTATCCAACCTCTTTCAAGTTTCTTAAAGCAAACACAGTCTTAGAAATGTAAAAATGGCCTGTCATATACTATCCATTCACTTTATTCAGATTTATGGCTGAACTATCAGCTTATTTGTCACTATCCTAAATCACCTTAAAAATGTCTGCTGCAGTCTCTGCCTTGGCTTTTATACTGGAATCTCCTGGTGGAATATAGCCTTCAAATGTCATACACTATCCGTTCAGTTTATTTAGTTTTATGACTTTCTTTCCCTATTTCTATGTCTAAACTATCAGCTTAAATCACCTTAAAAAAGTTTGCTGCATTCCCTGCCTTAGCTTTTATACTGGCTCTGATAGCATCTGATAGCATCCTGGTGGAATTTACCCTTCAAATATCACACACTATCCATTCAGTTTTATGTCTTTCTTTCCCTATTTCTATGTCTAAACTATCAGCTTATCTGTCACTATCCTAAATCCCCTTAAACATGTCTGCTGCATTCTCTGCCTTGGTTTTTTTACTGGCTCTGATAGCATTTCCTGGTGGAATATACACTACAGATGTCACACACTATCCGTTCAGTTTATTCCATTTTATGGCTTTCTTTGCCTATTTCGATGGCTAAACTATCAGCTTAAATCACCCTAAAAATGACTACTGCATTCCCTACCTCAGCTTTTATACTGGCTCTGATAGCTTTTCTTGGTGGAATACACCCTTCAAATGTCACACACTATCCATTTAGTTTTAGGGCTTTCTTTCCCTATTTCTATGTCTATACCAGTGGTTCCCAAACTCCAGTCCTCACGTCCCCCAACAAGTTATGTTTTCAGAATTTCCTTAATATAGCACAGATGATGCCTTGATCACCTGTTCAATAGTAAGGAAATCCTGAAAACATGACCTGTTGTGGGCCATGAGTACTGGTCTAAACTATCAGCTTATCTGTCAATATCCTAAATAACCTTAAAAATGTCTGCTGCATTCCCTGACTTGGCTTTTATACTGGCTCTGATAGCATTTCCTTGTGGAATATACCCTTCAAATGTCACACACTATCCTTTCAATTTATTCAGTTTTATGACTTTCTTTCCTTTTTTCTATGTCTAATCTATCAGCTTATCTGTCACTGTCCTAAATCACCTTATACATGTCTGCTGCATTCCCTGCCTCGGCTTTTATACTGGCTCTGATAGCATTTCATTGTGGAATATACTCTTCAAATGTCACACACTATCCTTTCAATTTATTCAGTTTTACGACTTTCTTTCCTTTTTTCTATGTCTAATCTATCAGCTTATCTGTCATTATCCTAAATCACCTTATACATGTCTGCTGCATTCCCTGCCTCGGCTTTTATACTGGCTCTGATAGCATTTCATTGTGGAATATACTCTTCAAATGTCAAACACTATCCTTTCAATTTATTCAGTTTTATGACTTTCTTTCCTTTTTTCTATGTCTAATCTATCAGCTTATCTGTCACTATCCTAAATCACCTTATACATGTCTGCTGCATTCCCTGCGCCGGCTTTTATACTGGCTCTGATAGCATTTCCTGGTGGAATATATCCTTCAAAACAAAGTGAATCCCGTCTTTGGTCCTGTGAGCTTTCTATGGCTGATGTAATGTCTTGCAATGTCTAAATGTTAGTAGCTATTTTTGTCAGTTAGCAACTGTCAAATTTCAAATTTTTTGAACTTGCAAATTTGAATTCATTCCTAAACGTTCAACACAAAATGGAATTGATTCACTCATCTCTAATAGTGAACACAAAAAGTTCAGGAATGGTGACATATCGTCTATATTGTATCTTGCAGATATTAATCCTGGCATACCCCTAACTACAGGTAACTAACATACAAGTTATTTATCTTTTTATCTATTTTATGAATATCTATTTTTTATGTGTATATATTATCTACCTAAGAATATAAGGCATTGAGATTGCTTAACATATAGCTTATTCTATTATCATGTGTAACTTTTTTTTATTGTTAATTTATCAGAAAACTGTACTTTGTATTATTTATTTTGTAGTAACTGGATTTCCGAGCACAAAGCAGATGCAAATCAGTAAGTCCACAAAAGTTTAGTTTTGTAAAGTAAAAAAAAAATTTGAAGCTGAAGTATACAACCGATAAAAAATATTCTTATTTCAGGTGGAAAAGGAGGATTTCCTATGACAGGTAAAGTATAAACGTAAAAATGAATGTGTGTAAATCATTGCGGAGCTTTGAGTTTGAAAGTAGGTCACAAGTATAGGCCGTTTTAATTTTACAGTGGGTAATATAGCAATTGAGAAGGAGTTGTCTGTCACGGTTCCAATGTGCGGAGCATCTTGTGCTCTGTGATATTCTGCCATGCTCTCTTCCAGAGCCGATACTTGCCTGCTCCATTGCGCAGCGCGTTTTGTAGGTTTAGATGCTCTGCTGTTTGTCTTGAGCTCCTGTGGATGGGTTGTTTCTCAGCACTGAGTACTACGCTGGTGCTGGGAGGGGCTTTCTCAGATGCTCTGCTTGGGAGCATGTTCACCCAGAATGTTGCCAGTTGTTTTCCTGGTTCCGCAGTAAGTGCTCTTGGCTCCCGTTTGTGTTCAGTTATCTGATGTTGGCTTTTTGACCCTGGACTGTAGTTGACTTTGCTCTGCCCCAATGACTTTGTCATTATCTCCTGGCTTCTGACCTCGGACCTTGCCTGACCACATCTCCTCCTACTCCCTGTATCTTACTCTCCTGGATCCTGACCCCCAGCCTGTATCTTGATCTTGTCTCTGCCTGCTCCCTGTTCCTGTCGTGTTATCCTGGTTCCTGATTCTGACTTGTTTGACTACCTCTCCGTTCATGGCACGCAAGTAGTATCTAGTGCAACCTAGTGACTAGCATCACACTATGCCACATAGTGTCGAGCATTACATTGTCCAAGTAGTAGACAACCCCTTTAATTCTTATTCAACTGTCCCACCTCTAAGCTGTGACCGGTCTCTCCTTTCCTTTGGTGCTCCATTTCCGGCATATTTTCTATGCTCCAGAGCTCCCAACAATCAGTAGATCTCTGGCACATGGCCGGTTTCTTTTTTCCTCCGGTGCTCTATTTCCGGCATATTTTCTATGCTCCAGAGCCCTCAACAATCAGTAGATCTCTGGCACATGGCCGGTTTCTTTTTTCCACCGGTGCTCAATTTCCAGCATATTTTCTATGCTCCAGGGCTCTCAAGAGTCAGTAAATCTCTGGCACATGGCCGGTTTCTTTTTTTTCCGGTGCTCCATTTCCGGCGCATATTCTATGCTCGGGAGCTTCCAGCAGGCAGTAGATCTCTTGCACATGACCGGTGAAGGACAATAGGAACATTATTTTTTTTTTCACCCAATATTTATTCGGCTCAGGGTTCCGGTGACACCAAAACATAACAAGGAATATATGATTCTCATTGAAATTATTTAATGGAAGTCAAATTTCCCGGCTAAATTTGAGTGAACTGAGAATTTAAAATTGTACAAATTCACTCATCACTAAGTAACAATAAAAAACATGAAAAATTATTGAGATCTGTATTATGTAGAAAATAAAGAGTCAGAGAATCAATGTGTGACATAAATGTAAAGTAAAATCTAAGAACCAAAAGATCTGGATCTAGAACCAGATGCAACAATCTAAAGTCAATTATTTACCTAATTGTAAACATATTACAAACAAGCAGTGGAGATGACGTTACACGGTGGCTAAATCACCGGTGGAATGTAGAGGAAATGGATAATTCATGTATTCCGAGAGATCTGGAAATGGTGTCAAGGGAGGAATTTTGGGTGAAGACTGCTAATGATATCTTTATACAGGGAATCCAGAGACAGTGCCGTATTAGCTGTATATCAGTGCCAATATATCAATGTATCAGACAATGAACACACAGACATGTTCTCTCATTCAGCCAGCGTCATCAACTGACTCGTGTATTTTGAAAGAAACTTAATTATACAAAATGCCACTTTGGCCTTGAAGCTAAACAGGGAGTAAGGAGTATTTCACTCCTTAATTTCTCTTAGCATGTTATGAAACACATCTTTGTTCGTTAAAACATTCTTTCTGTGTGAACACTACTGATAAGACCTTTACTCATCATTAAAAGACTTCCATCGTTTGTACATCTGTTCACTTATTCTTGGTAACCTCTTCATGACTATACAGCTTTGAATTATATAATAGGTCTGTGCAATTGCTACATAGACAGACAGATAATTATGCGACTACATCTATATTTTTATTATTGACATACACAGATATTCTTATTACGTTTAAACAAACAAACTATAGCTCAGACCACCTTCACAATGGTAGACGATCCTAATAAATAACCATGAGCTGACATTTTTTATTATGGTATTTTATTCCTTATCATCTCAGGAAAGTTAGCATAGTCCAAAACTCGATATATTGAAGAACTCTTCATTTTCACATTAATCAACTCGTCAACTTTCCGGCCACTTGAAATCCAAAGGGAAAGAACATGAGCACTCAATAATTACTGAGGATCTTTAGAGTTAAATTTAAATGTTTTACAAGTTTTTCAAAAAGTTTGTTTTACTTTAATGAATGAAATAAATTTTTAAAAAATAGTAATAGATACAAAAATACGGTATTTTTCGATTTTGAAGACACACCCAAAATTTAGAGAAAAGAAAGGTGAACAAAAATGGGGTCTGTCTTCTAATACGGTGGTGTACAGTCATGGCCAAAAGTTTTGAGAATGACACCAAAATTATATTTTCACATGATCTGTTGCCCTCTGGTTTTTAATTGTGTTTGTCTGATGTTTACATCACATACAGAAATATAATTGCAATCATATTATGAGACCAAAAGGTTATATTGACAGTTAGAATGAGTTAATGCAGCAAGTCAATATTTGCAGTGTTGACCCTTCTTCTTCAGGACCTCTGCAATTCTCCCTGGCATGCTCTCAATCAACTTCTGGATCAAATCCTGACTGATAGCTGTCCATTCTTGCATAAGCAATGCTTGCATTTTGCCAGAATTTGTTGGTTTTTGTTTGTCCACCCATCTCTTGATGATTGCCCACAAGTTCTCAATGGGATTAAGATCTGGGGAGTTTCCAGTCCATGGACCCAAAATCTCTATGTTTTGTTCCATGAGCCATTTAGTGATCACCTTTGCTTTATGGCAAGGTGCTCCATCATGCTGGAAAAGGCATTGTTGGGCGCCAAACTGCTCTTGAACAGTTGGGAGAAGTTGCTCTTGGAGGACATTCTGGTACCATTCTTTATTCATGGCTGTGTTTTTAGGCAAGACTGTGAGTGAGCCGATTCCCTTGGCTGAGAAGCAACCCCACACATGAATCGTTTCAGGATGCTTAACAGTTGGCATGAGACAAGACTGGTGGTAGCGTTCACCTCTTCTTCTCCTAATAAGCTGTTTTCCAGATGTCCCAAACAATCGAAAAGGGGATTCATCTGAGAAAATGACTTTCCCCCAGTCCTCAGCAGTCCACTCCCTGCACCTTTTGCAGAATATCAGTCGGTCCCTGATGTTTTTTCTGGAGAGAAGTGGCTTCTTTGCTGCCCTCCTTGAAACCAGGCCTTGCTCAAGCAGTCTCCGCCTCACAGTGTGTGCAGAAGCACTCACACCAGCCTGCTGCCATTGCTGAGCTAGCTCGGCACTGCTGGTAGTCCGATCCCGCAGCTGAAACAGTTTAAGATATGGTCCTGGCGTTTGTTGGTCCTTCTTGGGCGCCCTGGAGCCTTTTTGGCAACCATGGAACCTCTCTCCTTGAAGTTCTTGATGATGCGATAGATTGTTGACTGAGGTGCAATCTTTGTAGCTGCGATACTCTTCCCTGTTAGGCCATATTTGTGCAGAGCAGTGATGGCTGCACATGTTTCTTTAGAGGTAACCATGGTTAACTGAAGAGAAACAATGATACCAAGCACCAGCCTCCTTTTAAAGTGTCCAGTGGTGTCATTCTTACTTAATCATGACTGATCGCCAGCCCTGTCCTCATCAACACCCACACCTGTGTTAATGGAACAATCACTTAAACAATGTTAGCTGCTCCTTTTAAGGCTGTAATGCAATGATGTTGAAATGTGTTTTGGGGGTTAAAGTTCATTTTCTTAGCCAATATTGACTTTGCAAGTAATTGCTGTTAAGCTGATCACTCTTTATGACATTCTGGAGTATATGCAAATTGCCATTAGAAAAACTTAAGCAGTAGACTTTGTAAAAATTAATATTTGTAGCATTCTCAAAACTTTTGGCCATGACTGTATTACTGGGGGGTGGAAGCGGTGGTGGAGCGTGGTCACAGAAGGCAGGGGTGGTCGTGGACCAGGGCGATGCTGCGGGAGGTGCGGTGGGTGTCTCATATGCTGTCAGTTTTGCGGGCTTCAAAGAAATGGTGCCCGGAGTTGGCACGTGCACAGATTGAGCTATCAGCTCAATGATAAGCCAAGATCTTATCTGCACATGCGCCATTACCGGTTGCCATTTTCCTTAAGTCCACTGCCTGGAGATCAATTGGTCGGAGGCGGCGCAAGTGCAGATGAGATCTTCAGCCAAGAGCTCCATCTGGGCACTCGCCGACCCCAGGAGCCATTATTTGAAACTTTTACCACCCGCAGTCTTGTAATACGGTGGTGTCTTACTGGGGCGGGGTGGAAGCGGTGGTGGAGCGGGGTCACAGAAGGCAGGGGCGGTGGTGGACTAGGGCGATGCTGCAGGCGGTGTGGCAAGTTTTCCCAGAAGCTGTCGGCAAAGAAATGGCGTCCGGAGTTGGCACGTGTGCAGATTGAGCTATTGTCTCAATGAGAAGCTGAGATCTCATCTGCGCATGCGCCACCTCCGGGTACCATTTTCCTTAAGTTCGCTGCTTGGAGATCAGTGGGCCAGAGGCGGCGTGTGTGCAGACGATATCTTGAACCAAGAGCTTCATCTGTGCACTCGCTGACCCCAGTTGCTGTTATTTGACACCTTCACCGCCCACAGCACAGCAGCCCGCAGCCCCATCACAGCCGCCTGCAGCACAGCAGCCTGCAGCCCCAGCACAGCGGACGCAGCACAGCACCTGCAGCAATTGCCCATACGTCCTGCTACCCCTGTCCACTATCTCCCGGTAAGCTACATTCAGAGTATAAGATACACATTTCATTTTCCTCCCAAATTTTTGGGAGAAAAAGTGCATCTTATAATCCGAAAAATATGGTTGTAAAAGAAGTTTCTGTTTAGTGGCTGAAGTATTAGAAGTATCATCCCCACAGTACCAGTTGTGTGCTAGTTCAAGAAAGCAGTCATTCATATTGTAATGTTTCCATTTATGTTTAAAGGTGGAATAATTAAAACTATAAATAAGACAGCATTGTATTACACACCCAATCATGTTCTAATGTTGCCATTTATTTTTAAGGTGGAAGACTTCAAGGAATCGGTGGAGGACTTCAAGGAATCGGTGGAGCAGCCGAAGGGACGACTCAAGGATTCAGTGAGTAGTCATCACATTTATTTTGAACACAATATGAAAAAAACTAATAAGCAGAATGGATGAACTTCCACGGATCTGCTCATCTCTACTCTTATTCCATATGACACTGTGAGGTTTCCAAGGACTGTATCCAACCTCTTTCAAACTTTGTAAAGCAAACACAGTCTTAGCAATGGAAAAATGGCCTGTCATATACTATCCGTTCAGTTTATTCAGTTTTATGACTTTCTTTCCCTATTTCTTATGTCTAAACTATCAGCTTATCTGTCATTATCCTAAATTACTTTAAAAATGTCTGCTGCATTCCCTGCCTCGGCTTTTATACTGGCTCTGATAGCATTTGCTGGTGGACTATACCCTTCAAATGTCACAGACACTATCTGTTCAGTTTATTCCGTTTTATGGCTTTCTTTCCCTATTTCTATGTCTATACTATTAGCTTAAATCACTTTAAAAATGTCTGCTGCATTCCCTGCCCTGGCTTTTATACTGGCTCTGATAGCATTTCCTGGTGGAATATTCTTCAAATGTCACACACTATCTTTTCAGCTTATTCCATTTTATGGTTTTCTTTCCCTATTTCTATGTCTATACTATTAACTTTAATCACCTTAAAAATGTCTGCTGCATTCCCTGCCTCGGCTTTTATACTGGTACTGATAGCATTTCCTGCTGGAATTAACCCTTCAAATGTCACACACTATCTGTTCAGTTTATTCAGTTTTATGGTTTTCTTTCCCTATTTCTATGTTTATACTATTAACTTTAATCACCTTAAAAATGTCTGCTGCATTCCCTGCCCTGGCTTTTATACTGGCTCTGATAGCATTTCCTAGTGGAATATACCCTTCCAAACAAAGTGAATACTGTCCCTGGTAACGTGAGCTTTCTCTGTCTAATGTAATGCTGTGCAATGTGTAAATGTTAGCAGCCGTTTTTGTCAATTTGCAACTGTCAAATTTAAAATTTCAAATTTGAATAAATTTCTAAACGTTCAACACAAAATTTAATTGATTCGCCCAATTGCAATAGTGAACACAAAAGGTTCACTAATGCTGACATATCGTCTATATTGTATCTTGCAGTTTTTAATCCTGGCATGACCGTATCTACAGGTAACTCACATTCAATTAATTTATTTTCCAATCTATTTTCTGATGAATAAATATATATATATATATATATATATAAATATATATGTGTAAGTCATTGAGATGCTTAAAATGTAACTTTTATTCTATTATCATGTGTAATATTTTTTCTATTATTAATTAATAAGAAAAAACTGCAATTTGTACTCTTTATTTTGTAGTAAATGGATTTCAGGGCACACCAGGACAGCAGCAGATGCAAATCAGTAAGTCCATAAAAGTTTAGCTTTGTAAAGGAAAAATCACATATCTTTTTTTAAAAAAAAAAATGTATGAAGTTCAGGTATACAACCGATAAAAACGTATCTTATTTCAGATGGAATGGGAGGATTTCCTATGACAGGTAAAGTATAAATGTAAAAAAATGTATAAATCATTGAGTTTTTCCTGTAATACCCTCTCTGACCACACGGAGTGCTGTAAGGCGGAAATATTTTTACCCGCTAATTACTGATACTTTTCTTTCCTGTTTATAGGGAGATGGACATTCCAAATTGGCGGAAGTGAGATGCAAAATGGTGAGGTTTCTAAAATACCAATTAATGAATGTTTATGAATACAAACCTTGTTAGGTCATATTTTACACAATATATTTCAAAATGACTCTAAATCAAAGCAAGGTTGTGTGAGTTACATAATTTATACCTTGTATGTTTTTTGTTTCCATTTTTTATTTTACGTAATTTTTTTTTACTTTTGGACCTATTTAGGGTCTTGTTTTTTTGCAGTGGTGAGCTGACGTTTTTCTGGATATCGTTTTTGACTTGAATTTTAATTACGTCACTAGTTTTATCATGAGTCCAATAATTTAGGGCAGATAGAGTGACCTTACTAGCAATTAGGTCAAAGACTGCACCCCAAAACTTACAATTTACTATGCAAGGAGAACAAGGGGGCTAAAGTTGTCAAAGTCATAAGAAACTTGGTAATAAACAGATCACAAAAACCTCATTTCAAAAAATAGAAACGTTTTATTATTAAACTAGCTGTACTCTCCGGCTTCGCCCGGGTTAATAACTGCTGTTAACAAAATAGAATGTATTAAAAAAAAAAATTCTTCACACAAAAACCACAAAACAAATAGATATAAATGGTCTGTCTCCCCCTCTGTATATATCTCTCTGTCTCTCTATCTCTTTGTCTTTCTCTTTACCTGTCTGTCTCTGACAGTCTCTGTCTCTCTCTTCGTCTGTCTCAATCTCTCTCCCTGTCTGTCTATCTATCTCTTTCCCTGTCTGTCTATCTATCTCTTTCCCTGTCTGTCTATCTCTGTCACTTTCCCTGTCTGTCTCTTTCCCTGTCTGTTTCTTTCCCTCTCTTTCCCTCTCTTTCCCTGTCTGTCTCTTTCCCTATGTCTCTTTCCTTGTGTCTGTCTCTTTGTCTGTCTCTTTACCTGTCTGTCTCTTTTCCTCTCTTTCCCTGTCTGTCTGTTTCCCTGTGTCTGTCTCTTTGTCTGTGTCTGTCTCTTTACCTGTCTGTGTCTGTCTCTTAACCTGTCTCTCTCTTTCCCTCTCTTTCCCTGTCTGTCTCTTTCCCTGTCAGTCTGTCTCTTTCTCTTTTCCTGTCAGTCTGTCTCTTTGTCTGTGTCTGTCTCTTTGTGTCTGTCTCTTACCCTATGTCTGTTTCTTACCCTGTCTGTGTCTGCCTCTTTCCCTGTCTGTGTCTGTCTCTTTCCCTGGCTACATTGTGACATGCCAACATTCCATTTAAGGGCGTGGCTGCACATTCTTCTGAAGTTCTGGCTGCACTGATGCTCCCAGCTCCATTCGCTTTAATGGAGGCAGGTTTTTTGGTGAATAACTGTAAAGCACGGGGTTAAAATTTCCCCTCAAAACATAGCCACATAGCCTATGACGCTCTCGGTGTCCAGACGTGTGAGTGTGCAAAATTTTGTGGCTGTAGCTGCGACGGTGCAGATGCCAATCCCAGGCATACATACATACATACATACACACATACACACACACACACACACGCACACACACACACACACACACACACATTCAGCTTTATATATTAGATATCTAACAGCAAGAGCGAATATAGAAATTACAAATAATTTACATGAATGTAAAGGTCAAGTGCAAAGAAGAATCCCTAAAAACAAATACTGAGCGGAAAAAATGTAAAATGAGTGCCTACATCACAAGGGATAATATGCAGATATTTTATAAAATAGAGTAAAGTCCAAAAATACCATTCAGTGCCACTGGATGGTACTAGAGATCCCAAACAAAACAATGCCCTGGTAATGCATAATGATTGGACACTAAGTACAACGATTGTAAACATATCATTTATGAAAATAGATATAAAGCGGGCATCTCACACTCACCCATAGCGGGCCAACTGCACAGTGTAACGTGCCCCAACACGCATGTTTCATGGTCTTCTTCATGTTGAACTGGCCACATCATGGAAAAAGGAATCAAATATTTAGTTTTATTACATTTGTCACCTCTATTGCAGAATTATTAGCAAGTAAATGTAGTCAGTATGTTTTCTCATGAGATTTGAAGAGTATCATGTCATCACGCTGTAAACGCCTCACTCCTGACATTTTTTGATAGTTTTTATTACAATTTATGATTGTCCTGTTAAGTCCTGCTTGTGGTCCTCATTAGGGCCCCAATTCCCATGATAATAAATTGAGGCCGAATATGCTGGTAGATGACCCACCCAACTAGATCTGTGATCCCAGCACTTGCAATCAGTTGTTATTAGAGCTGAGCCACCACCCTAGTGTTCGAGATCGGTTCGTCGAACGGCGGGTGTGTTTGTCGAACGTTCGTCGAACACCTTCGAACACCATTGAAAATAATGGCAGGCAAACACAAACACATAGAAACATGCCCAAACACGAAACGCAAACACACATATTATGCTCACCTTACCTTCCGTTCCATCGCTGGCCTCCTGTGACTTGCAGTTCACCGGTATAAGATGTGTATCAGGTAACCATCGTGATCGATGCCGGAACTTCTGCTGCCAGAGCGCTGACGTCAAAGGCAGGAGCTGCTTGCCTCCGATTGGCCAGCGCGCTGCCTTTGAGTAGCGTCAGTAGTCCTTTGGCGCGGTTGTGATACCCGTCTCTACTACTCTTTGAGTAGCGTCTGACAGAGGAAGTTCCTCCCTCGTCGCGATGGTTACCCAATACACGTAGTTCGCCGCTACAGGATGTGTATCGGGTAACCATCGCGACGAGGGAGGAACTTCCTCTGTCAGACGCTACTCAGAGGCAGCGCGCTGGCCAATCAGAGGCAAGTGGCTCCTGACTTTGATGTCAGCGCTGTAGCAGCGGAAGTTCCGGCATTGGACGCGATGGTTACCCGATACACATCTTGTACCGGCAAACTGCAAGTCCCAGGAGGCCGGCGATGGAACGGAAGATAAGGTGAGCATAATATGTGTGTGTGTGCGTGTATGTTTGTGTATGTTTGTGTGTGTGTTTGTGCATGTGTGGAATGGCACAATAGGGGACCAGGATGGGACATTTAACAAGTTGTGGAACGAATTGTCTGCATTGCAATGATTTCTTATGGGAAATCTTGCTTTGCTGAACGAGTAATTTGGTTAACAAGCCACTCCCAGAACGGATTGTTCTCATTAACCAAGGTTCCACTGTATTAACATTGAATGACAGTATTACTGTGAAAAGCCAGTTACGCTTTTGGTGATCGCACCGTTATCGAACATAACTTTGAACTGTCGAACTTGAAGCTAATTGTTCGCGTTCGTCGAACGACTCGAACATCGCCTAAAACAGGTCGAATTTGAGATTGGCGAACAGTTCGATTCGAACACCGCTCATCTCTAATTGTTAGTTACATGTCTTGTGTTGTGGAGGAGTTGCAAAGACAAAGGAGGACAATGTGGACTTTCCCTTTAAGATGTTGACCTTGGATAAGTAAAGTCTTTGGCTTCAGATTTTCTTGGCTTCATTGACCAAAAAAATTGACCCCGAACTGTAAATCTAACTCCAAATTTCGTTTTTAGGCTGGAGGAAAATCACCGCCCAAGGAAAACAATTCGTTACGATGTTTTTGCAGAACTTAGTGGACAATACAAATCTACAGTGGAGCATCCTGATTACTGGGACTTCATCTTCCACCTCCGTAACGATATTAAATAATAATTCTGATTTCAAGAAGGTTATGAGTGTTGGGAAAGGAGAAACAGTGACATTCGATCACCCAAAGCCCAGTCAGATCTCCGGATCAGGGACAGGTTTAGGAAGCATTATCATTACAGCCGACAATGACATCACCGTGATGAGCCGAAACTACGAAGGAACCAGCGGAGATGTTGCTTTGATTTATCCAGTTGAGCAGTGGGGAACTGAATATAACATATTCACCCCAACCGATGGACCATCCAAACACTATGCAGAATTTTGTGTTATTGCTTATGCAAGTTTGACAACAGTCACCATGGTCCTCACCGGAGCTGTGCAGTACAACGGGAAGAATTATAAAAAGGGGGACACAATGACCCTGGATCTGAAGCCGTTCCAGTTCATCAAATTGCAGAGTAAAGATGACCTTTCCGGAACGAGGGTGACCTCCCAATACCCTGTGGGTGTCATATGTGGCCATTCATGTGTTCCTGGTGTCAAAGGTTGTAACCACGTATATGAACAGCTCCTGCCTGAAGATAATTGGGGAATTTCCTTCTTTGTTCCAGGCTTTACCTTCCAGCCTAATTACGATGTAGTTTACGTCTTGGCTTCTAAACCTACTTGTCTTGAGTATCAATTAGGTGAAAAGAAACTTAAGACCAACCTAGAAGCAAGAAAAGTGATGAAGTTTAAGGTTTCTGCAGCCGAGCCCTTATCCATCCACAGTACAGAGAAAATCCAGGCCTTCCTTTATGGCACTGGTGGAATTTTCCAAGGCAAACCCTTCGGATCTTTTATGACCAGAGTCCCAGACATTGAATCCTACGACCTTACTTACGACATCATTGGACAGAATAATTTTTCCAATAACATGGCCATTATTATGGCGAAGACCTCAAGTGTGCCTGGATTTTTATTCAATGGAAAACCTCTACCAAATGCAAAGTGGCAGACGTTCCCTCAATCCGAATATTCCTGGTTGGAATACAACTATGGTGGAGGCTTCAGCTCCAACATAATGCAACATCCCATAACACCTTTCTGTCTCCTAACTATTGGGTACTCAAAGGATATGGCATATGGGTCAGTGGCACCGGGAATACAAGGTGTGTATGTCCTATCCTTCAATATTTCATAGCCATTGTGTCTTGTTCTTGGACTTGTCTTACTCTTGACCATTTTTGACTTTCTCTTCCAGCCCCAAGTGCTCCATCAACTGAAATACAAGGTAATTCACATTTACACTTAATAATGTCCCAAAATAAAAACGATTTTACATATGAAAATAGAAAAATACTAAGTAATAACGAATTACAACCAACACCTCCATCATCGTCATCCGGCATCCCAGCCGGTGATACCTGAGACCTCCGAAGGTTAGGCGGATACTGTTATATCTCATTGGTGATGTATAGCCTTCAGATATGGCTTCTAGCAGAGCTGAGTGCAGGATCAAATGATCGATCTTATCGGATACTGGACATTGTGTTCCCAAGACATGATGAAGACCTCAAATCTGGCTCCCAAAATTTCCAAATGGGATTTCTGAAAAAGTCTGCGAAAGGTTTTATTTTTTCCACTTTTAGAAAACTGAATTCAATTGATACTCACCCTAACTCACTCCATTGCCAACTCCCTACCCCTGTGTTTTGACAAAAGACAACTTCACCGCTGCAGCCAATCACTGGGCTTATATGCTTTGCTGATGTAGATGGTTAGAGCGAATAACCGCCGTCATTGGCAGAGACTAGAGCAGCGGTGAATACATTATGATATGATACATTATTGAAAATCAATTGGGTCCATTTTTTAAAAATTCGAAAATCCTTTGACATGACTCAGAATAGTAAATCAATCGAAAAATTAACCAATCCTGAATGAATTCTCTTCTTTTAGCTCCAGTGCCGATTCCGGTGCCAACAAAGATTGCCGGTATTCCTTTTATACATGGACTGGAGAGATTGTATATAAATCGAGAATAGACCTTGCTTAGACATTATAATGTATATTCAATGAATCTAGACTCACGTAGAATCATCGACCCTCATGTAGATACCTGGTCGAGTAATGGATCATTCATCTGATACCCAGTTTGTATACCTGGGGTGCACTAAGATCAGGTGTGCTACAGATGAGTACATTTTACAAAATTCGGTCACAAAATTTGATTTCCATTGAATGCATCCAAACTGGCATAAAATAACAAACCAAAAAAATAATTATTATGGATTTCGGTCTCATGAGGAGTTAAAAAACAATTAAAAGTCATACTCATCCAGCCCGTCAACTGTCTCTTCCACCACAGCTCCCCGCCGGTTCTCCACTTGGTAGCACTTGATGTTGGTCTCCTTGTCATTCTTTGCCGGTTCTTCTGACATCATGATGTCAGGACATGTATATCACTACTCAATCATTCGGGGCAGAACATGTATTGAGGCTTAGCTGGAGCTCAAAGCTTTGGTGTAGACCAGTGTTTCCCAAAGTCCAGTCCTCATGGCCCCCAACAAGTCATGTTTTCAGGATTTCCTTACTATTGAACAGCTAATGGAATCATTATCAAGGCATCACCTGTGCTATATTAAGGAAATCCTGAAAATATGAACTGTTGGGGTTCGTGAGGACTGGAGTTTGGGAACCACTGGTGTATAGGAATTAGCAGATTGGTGCCAGAGTAAGGACTTACGGAGATGAAAAGGACCAGTAAGGGACTGTAACCACAGGGGGTTGGTCACTATTATTTTTAAGCCCTTTCCATCCACTAAGAATTCAGCAAAATGGTGCGCTAATATAATGCTCACAGCCAGTTTAGGGGCAGCGAACAAGGTTAGTGGACCCACTGGACCACAAGGGTGACCCGGGCCTACCCTTTAGATGGAGGGGCTTAATTAAGTGTCCCATCTGCTTCCACAACAGCTCTGGTCTCATCTGCTTCCACACTAGTGCTAGTCTCATCTGCTTCCACACTGGCACCGGTCTCATCTGCTATCACACCAGCATATTTCTCATCTGCTTCCACACCGGCACTGGTCTCATCTGCTTCCACACCGGAACTGGTCTCATCTGCTTCCAGACTAGTGCTAGTCTCATCTGCTTCCACACCAGCACTGGTCTCATCTGCTTCCACACCGGCACCGGTCTCATCTGCTTTCACACTAGTGCTAGTCTCATCTGCTTCCACACCGGCACTGGTCTCATCTGCTTCCTGACTAGTGCTGCTCTCATCTGCTTCCACACCGGCATTGGTCTCATCTGCTTCCACACCGGCACTGGTCTCATCTGCTTCCTGACTAGTGCTGCTCTCATCTGCTTCCACACCGGCATTGGTCTCATCTGCTTCCACACCGGCATTGGTCTCATCTGCTTCCACACCGGCATTGGTCTCATCTGCTTCCACACCGGCACTGGTCTCATCTGCTTCCTGACTAGTGCTGCTCTCATCTGCTTCCACACCGGCATTGGTCTCATCTGCTTCCACACCGGCATTGGTCTCATCTGCTTCCACACCGGCACTGGTCTCATCTGCTTCCTGACTAGTGCTGCTCTCATCTGCTTCCACACCGGCACTGGTCTCATCTGCTTCCACACCGGCACTGGTCTCATCTGCTTCCACACCGGCACTGGTCTCATCTGCTTCCACACCAGCTCTGGTCTCATCTGCTTCCACACCGGCACTGGTCTCATCTGCTTCCAGACTGGCGCCAATCTCATTTGCTTTCTCACCGGTGCCAGTCTTGTTTTTACTCTTCTCTAGCATTTTTTAAATCTTGTCAGAATGTGTGTTGTGCCACTTAATCACTTGAGCCATCAAATCAGAACATGCGTGGAGGTTTAGCTGGGAGAGAGTGAGGAGGATATTGGTCTAGGAACAAAGTAGAATTGGTAGGATGTCCACCTCTCCAGCCGGTCTCCAGCAGTTTGTGACCTGCCAAATTTCTCCAGTGTTTGCTGGAGCAAGCTGGGGGTCAATTCTCAATACAAGTCTATAAGAACCTTATTCTGGCACTCATAGACTTGTATTGAAAGCTTGTGACTGTTACCTCTGACTGCCTCTAAAGAAGCAGGTGATAGAGTAGAAAGATAGAGTAGAAAGAAGGAAGGAGAGGGAGGGGAGAGGAGGGGTATGAAGCTGGAGTTTATCACCCTTTTACATGATATCCAGATGAAGCAGATGTAGAAATGAAGAGATTTAGAATTGAGAGATAAATTGTGAGAAAATTTAGGAGAAGCTGGGGGGGTCCAAAGTTGAATCACTGTCTAGAAATAATTTTTTTCAATAAAGATTAAGAAATCCTGATTGTAATCTCATGTTTCATTTTTTCCCATATAACCAGCAATTGTAGCACCCGTCAAACCAGGTAATTATTATATTTATATTATTATGAAGAATTTATTTTATTCCACTTCTAATTCTTCACAATAGTGATCTTAATCTCAGCCCACCGCTGCCACCAATCACTGAGCTCAGCAGCTCTGATGATATAGACAGCTGGAGCTGCTAATCTGTGTGATTGGCTGCAGTGGTGATGTGAGCTGCATCCAAAACACAGAGAGCAGAGCAGCGGTGGGGACTCAGCACCAGAATGGGAGGGGGGGGGGGGTAATATTATCTGTATTTGTTATTTGACATTTTTGGAATTGTTTAAGGTCGACTTTCCTGAAAAAGTGAAAACCCCCTTCAACACCTGAATCACAAATGATTGAAAAACGAATTAATCCTGAATTAAATCTCTTTTTTTAGTTCCAGCGCCGAAGCCGAAGCCCGTGCCATACAAGAATCGCGGTAATGCTTTAGCACATGTGACATGAAGCTGAGTAGATTGTGTATACATTTGTATTGTAACTCTGTATCTCCACTAAATGTAGATTGTATGATCACTGAGTGTAGCATCATACAAAAATGTTCCCTCATTTGGATACCTTGCTCAGTAATGACCCCCAATGATTAAATCTGGGGTGCTGTAAAATCAGATGGACAATTCAAATTTGGGAGAATTTTGCCGGTTCTCCATCTGCTTCCATACAGGCACATTTCTCATCTGCTTTCACATCGGCACCGGTCTCATTTGCTTCCACACCGGCACTGGTCTCATCTGCTTCCGCATCAGCGCCGGTCTCATCTGCTTCCACACCGGCGCCAGTCTCATCTGCTTCCACACCAGCACCGGTCTCATCTGCTTCCACACTGGGTCTGGTCTCATCTGCTTCCACTTTGGCACCAGTCTTAGTCTTATCCGCTTCCACACTTGCACTGGTCTCATCTGCTTCCACACCGGCACTGGTCTCATCTGCTTCCACACCGGCACTGGTCTTATCTGCTTCCACACTGGGTCTGGTCTCATCTGCTTCCACTTTGGCACCAGTCTTATCCGCTTCCACACTTGCACTGGTCTCATCTGCTTCCACACCGGCACTGGTCTCATCTGCTTCCACTTTGGCACCAGTCTCATCTGCTTCCACACCGGCACTGGTCTCATTTGCTTCCACACCGGCACTGGTCTCATCTGCTTCCACACCGGCACTGGTCTCATCTGCTTCCACACTAGTGCTAGTCTCATCTGCTTCCACACCAGCTCTGGTCTCATCTGCTTCCACACCGGCACTGGTCTCATCTGCTTCCACACCGGCACTGGTCTCATCTGCTTCCACACCGGCACTGGTCTCATTTGCTTCCACACCGGCGCCGGTCTCATCTGCTTCCACTTTGGCACCAGTCTTATCCGCTTCCACACTTGCACTGGACTCATATGCTTCCACACCGGCACTGGTCTCATCTGCTTCCACACCGGCATTGGTCTCATCTGCTTCCACACCGACACTGGTCTCATCTGCTTCCACACCAGCACTGGTCTCATCTGCTTCCACACCAGCGCCAGTCTCATCTGCTTCCACACCGGCACTGGTCTCATCTGCTTCCACACCGGCATTGGTCTCATCTGCTTTCACACCGGCATTGGTCTCATCTGCTTCCACACCGGCATTGGTCTCATCTGCTTCCACACCGGCACTGCTCTCATCTGCTTCCACATTGGCGCCGATCTCATCTGCTTCCACACTTGCACTGGTCTCATCTGCTTCCACACCAGCGCCAGTCTCATCTGCTTCCACATCGGCACTGGTCTCATCTGCTTCCACACCAGTGCTAGTCTCATCTGCTTCTACACCGGCACTGGTCTCATCTCCTTCCACACCGGCACTGGTCTCATCTGCTTCCACACCGGCACTGGTCTTATCTGCTTCCACACTGGCATTGGTCTCATCTGCTTCCACACCGGCATTGGTCTCATCTGCTTCCACACTCGCACTGGTCTCATCTGCTTCCACATTGGCACCGGTCTCATCTGCTTCCACATCAGCGCCGGTCTCATCTGCTTCCACACCAGCACTGGTCTCATCTGCTTCCACACCGGCATCGGTCTCATCTGCTTCCACACCGGCACTGGTCTCATCTGCTTCCACACCAGCACCAATCTCATCTGCTTCCACACTCGCACTGGTCTCATCTGCTTCCACACCAGCACTGGTCTCATCTGCTTCCACACCGGCATCGGTCTCATCTGCTTCCACACCAGCACTGGTCTCATCTGCTTCCACACCGGCATCGGTCTCATCTGCTTCCACACCAGCACCAATCTCATCTGCTTCCACACTCGCACTGGTCTCATCTGCTTCCACATTGGCACCGGTCTCATCTGCTTCCACACCGGCACCGGTCTCATCTGCTTCCACACCGGCATCGGTCTCATCTGCTTCCACACCGGCACCGGTCTCATCTGCTTCCATATCGGCGTCGGTCTCATCTGCTTCCAAACTTGTCTTTTCTGCTTCCACACTGGTGTCGGTCTCATCTGCTTCCACACTGGCACTGGTCTCATCTGCTTCCATATCGGCGTCGGTCTCATCTGCTTCCACACCGGCACTGGTCTCATCTGCTTCCACACCGGCACTTGTCTCATCTGATTCCACACTGGCACTGGTCTCATCTGCTTCCACACTGGCACTTGTCTCATCTGATTCCACACTGGCACTGGTCTCATCTGCTTCCACACTGGCACTTGTCTCATCTGATTCCACACTGGCACTGGTCTCATCTGCTTCCACACTGGCTCCTGTCTCATCTGCTTTCACTCTTGTGCTGGTCTTGTCCTTACTCTTTTCCTCCAGTTTTGACATCATGATGTCAGAATGTGTGTTGCTCCACTCAATCACTTGAGCCATGACATCAGAACATGCATTGAGGTTCAGCTGGGAAAGATTGAAAAGGATACTGGTCTAGAAACACAAAGTAGAACCGGCAGGGTGTACACCTCTCCAGTTGGTCTCCAGCAGTTTGTGACCTGCTGAATCTCTCCAGTATTTGCTGGAGTGAGCATTGCAAGTCTATGAAGGTCTTGTTCTGGCTCTCATAGACTAGTATTGAGAGCTGGTGACTGTTACCTCTGACTACCGAACAGTCAGAAGTTGAGATCACAAGACGGCAGCATGGGACCGGTAGGGTACCGAGGGAAGAGCTGAAGAAAGGGGGTGGTGAAAATGAGACTAGGTGTTAGTAGCACCATTCGGAGCCTCAAATCTCCTTGTAATCCATATATTCTGTTATACTAAACTTGGTCATTATAATTTTATCTCACCATCTACAATTTCATTTCCAGGGAGCAGCAGCAGCTCTGAAGAAAAACACAAAAATAAAGGTAAGTATAAGCCAACCACTCCGGCCGGGGCTCCCGTCATATCTATAGACTGTGTGCGGTGCCGGGAGTCACATAGTCATGATAGTTCACGATCATAAAAAAGGCAAATCTATCCATGGATGGTGAACTTCAATATATGTGTAATAGGGTCCGGGGCACTACTCAGCACTGTTTATGCCTTTTTCTCACAAAAAGTCCTTTTCCACAATAGCATGAATCAATGCAGCTCAGGGGTGCACATTAGTGTGAAGACAATGTATCATTTACTTTGTAAGAGAGAATGGCACTCACCCGATTTTTGCTGTGCAGGAAACAATTTTATTCACGCTTGGAAGTTACATGTGTTGGGCGGGCAGGAGGGGAGGGGGCGCTAGACACGTCCGACGACGGCCGTTTCGCACTTACAAAGTGCTTCGTAAGTGCGAAACGGCCGTCGTCGGACGTGTCTAGCGCCCCCTCCCCTCCTGCCCGCCCAAAACATGTAACTTCCAAGCGTGAATAAAATTGTTTCCTGCTCAGCAAAAATCGGGTGAGTGCCATTCTCTCTTACAAAGTAAACTATCCATGGATGGAACATCTGGAACCTTGAGGCTGATGTAGCAGACTATATGAGATGAGGGGGTCTAGGCTTGTCGTTTGGCACAATGCGATGATAGATATATTCTATATGTAGTGAATTTGGGGATTTTTAACATTATCTCCACATTTTACATTTCAATTTCAGAAAATAAAGGAAAATACACATATAAATCAAGTGAGTATAAACCAGCTCCAACGGCAGGTCCTGACTTATCGATGGACGCCGCATTGTGTGGGCGATCACTTATCTTAGTCGAATCTTCAGAGTAAAAGAATGGGTCATTTGGTCGATAATCTTGTTTCAGAAGAAGTGGGATTATTTATTTATTTATTATTATTTATTTTATATATATTTATAATTTATTATTTATTTATTTTTTTATTATTTATTATTTATTTATTTTTATTTATTATATATTTATTATTTATTATTTATTTTATATATATATTTATTTATTATATTTATTATTATTTATTTATTTATTATTTGTCTAATTTATCTCACATATTCCATTTCGTTTTCAGGCAGCAGCAGCTCTGAAGAAAAGAAGCATAAAAAGTCCAAGTAAGTAGAAAGCAGCGAACTATAAGCTGTCCAGCTGTACTGGAGGGGCTGCCCAGTCCCCTAGGTATTGTGTCGGCCGTCACCTATTTTAGGGTTCCTTCTATTTAAATTCTTAATAAAAATCTCCAGGAGAACATATAATTTATCTCACCAGGGGTCGGTCTCATCTTCTCTTACAACCTACAGTTTCCCTTTTCTGCTGGCAGCCTCTCTGTAAATGAAATAAAGGAGAGGAAAGAGAGGGAGAGGAGGGGTGTGCAGCTGCAGATATACTCCACAATGTCAATATGGTTGCATGTAATGAGTTGGGAGGAGGGGGTAGGAGATCTAATTTCAGAGATCAGTCATGAAAGGGAACCTGTCACCTACTCACCTGCGGGGGGGGGGGGAGGGTCTGATGTGATCCGGAGCTCTGACTTCAGTGATCAGTCATTAAAGAGAACCTGTCACCTACTCACATGCAGGGTGGTCCGATATGATCCAGAGGAAGAGCAGGAGCTCTGACTTCAGAGATCAGTCATTAAAGGGAACCTGTCACCTACTCACCTGCGGGGCGGTCCGATACGGTCCGGAGGAAGAGCAGGAGATCTGACCTCAGAGATCAGTCATTAAAGAGAACCTGTCACCTACTCACATGCAGGGTGGTCCGATACGGTCCGGAGGAAGAGCAGGAGATCTGACCTCAGAGATCAGTCATTAAAAGGAAGCTGTCACCTACTCACCTGCGGGGCGGTCCGATACGGTCCGGAGGAAGAGCAGGAGATCTGACCTCAGAGATCAGTCATTAAAAGGAAGCTGTCACCTACTCACCTGCGGGGCGGTCCGATACGGTCCGGAGGAAGAGCAGGAGATCTGACCTCAGAGATCAGTCATTAAAAGGAACCTGTCACCTACTCACCTGCGGGGCGGTCCGATACGGTCCGGAGGAAGAGCAGGAGATCTGACCTCAGAGATCAGTCATTAAAAGGAAGCTGTCACCTACTCACCTGCGGGGGGGGGGGGATCTGATGTGATCCGGAGGAGGGGCCGGAGCTCTGACTTCAGAGATCAGTCATTAAAGGGAACCTGTCACCTACTCACCTGCGGTGGGGTCTGATACGGCTCGGTCTGATGGGCATCACTGTTCTTGAGTCTGACGCCTCTTCTATCCTTGCTCCTCTCTTTTGTCCATTGTTATCCTCCTTGGTTCATATGGATGACACATCCAGTGTCATCCACACAGTGCCCTCCACTGTGCTGAGGGCAGAGTAAAGTACTGTAATGCACAGGCACGAGCGTTCTTTGGCCTTTTCTCGCAAAGCAAGAGGTGGGCAGAGCAAAGTGCACATGTGCAGGAGTGCAATGCCGGCCTGTGTGGAAGACGTAGGACGGTGATCCACATGAAGCAAGGAGGACGGCATTCGCAAGGATAGAGGAGGCGCCAGACCTAGAACAGCAAGGATAGAGGAGACACCGGACATGAGAACAGCAAGGATAGAGGAAGTGCCAGACCCAAAACAGCAAGGATAGAGGAGACACCGGACCTGAGAACAGCAAGGATAGAGGAAGTGCCAGACCCAAAACAGCAAGGATAGAGGAGGTGCCAGACCCAAAACAGCAAGGATAGAGGAGGTGCCAGACCCAAGACAGCAAGGATAGAGGAGGTGCCAGACCCAAAACAGCAAGGATAGAGGAGGTGCCAGACCCAAAACAGCAAGGATAAAGGAGACACCGGACCTGAGAACAGCAAAGATAGAGGAGACACCGGACCTGAGAACAGCAAAGATAGAGGAAGTGCCAGACCCAAAACAGCAAGGATAGAGGAGGCGCCAGACCCAAAACAGCAAGGATAGAGGAGGTGCCAGACCCAAAACAGCAAGGATAGAGGAGACACCGGACCTGAGAACAGCAAGGATAGAGGAAGTGCCAGACCCAAAACAGCAAGGATAGAGGAGGCGCCAGACCCAAAACAGCAAGGATAGAGGAGGCGCCAGACCCAAAACAGCAAGGATAGAGGAGGCGCCAGACCCAAAACAGCAAGGATAGAGGAGGTGCCAGACCCAAAACAGCAAGGATAGAGGAGGTGCCAGACCCAAAACAGCAAGGATAGAGGAGGCGCCAGACCAAAAGCAGCAAGGATAGAGGAGGCGCCAGACCGAGAACAGCAAGGATAGAGGAGGTGACAGACCCAAAACAGCAAGGATAGAGGAGGCGCCAGACCAAAAGCAGCAAGGATAGAGGAGGCGCCAGACCGAGAACAGCAAGGATAGAAGAGACACTGGACCTGAGAACAGTAAGGATAGAGGAGGCGCCAGACGAAGAACAGTAAAGGCCACTTTACCCACAGAGATAAATTTGTGGCAGATCTGTGGTTGCAGTTAAATTGTGGACAATTAGTGCCAGGTTTGTGGCTGTGTACAAATGGAACAATATGTCCATGATTTCACTGCAACCACAGATCTGCCAAAGATTTATCTCTGTGTGTGACAGGGCCTTAAGGATAGAGGAGGCGCCAAACCCAAGAACAGCAAGGATAGAGGAGGCACTGGACCCGAGAACAGTAAAGATAGAAGAGGCACCGGTCCTGAGAACATCAAGGATAGAAGAGGCGCCAGACCAAGAACAGCAAGGATAGAGGAGGCACCGGACCTGAGAACAGCAAGGATAGAGGAGGCTCCGGACCTGAGAATAGCAAGGATAGAGGAGGCACCGGACCTGAGAATAGCAAGGATAGAGGAGGCACCGGACCTGAGAATAGCAAGGATAGAGGAAGCACCGGACCTGAGAATAGCAAGGATAGAGGAGGCACCGGACCTGAGAATAGCAAGGATAGAGGAGGCACCGGACCTGAGAACAGCAAGGATAGAGGAGGCAACGGACCTGAGAATAGCAAGGATAGAGGAGGCACCGGACCTGAGAATAGCAAGGATAGAGGAGGCACCGGACCTGAGAATAGCAAGGATAGAGGAGGCACCGGACCTGAGAATAGCAAGGATAGAGGAGGCACCGGACCTGAGAATAGCAAGGATAGAGGAGGCACCGGACCTGAGAACAGCAAGGATAGAGGAGGCAACGGACCTGAGAATAGCAAGGATAGAGGAGGCAACGGACCTGAGAATAGCAAGGATAGAGGAGGCAACGGACCTGAGAATAGCAAGGATAGAGGAGGCACCGGACCTGAGAACAGCAAGGATAGAGGAGGCAACGGACCTGAGAATAGCAAGGATAGAGGAGGCACCGGACCTGAGAATAGCAGTCAAACAATTGCCCTCTAAGATATATTTAGTGAAATGGCATGTGCCAAAGTTTAGATTTGGATCTTGCATCAGCGCAAGATAAACATAAGTCATATGAAGAAAATTGCGCTCGAGACATTAGATAAATTAAAAAAAACCATATTTTTATTATAATTATTAAAAATGGGTGGACAGACTAACAACGGAGAAATGAAGGAGAATGCACAGCACAACAGGACAGGTAAGTATACTGCAGGTGAGTATACTAAATATATGAATAATAAATAGTTCCAACCAAAAATAGTGACGTGACCTGTAAATAGATAAATCACTGACAATGGACAATAAACCCAAAATAAAGCTCAATTTGACCCTAGTTCCAAGGTTAAAAAATAGTACTGATATATTATCAAATATCACATGGAAATTTGAGGGTTAAACCCATAAGTTCCAAGGAAAATATGTAAATGTGTCCAGCATAAAGTCATTCACCAAAGAACTAAGTGAAAGTAGTAGAAATAATAAACTGATATTTAGTATATGAATGCTGAACACAATTCCCTCAGGAGAGAGATCAATAGTGGTGTGTACAGCTGAAAGATAAAATAATTAAAGCAGTGGGTAATTCCTAACAATGATGTGCCATGCCCTCCGTTCCCGACGCGCGTTTCGACATGTCGCTTTTTTCCAAGGGGGGTAGTAGAGCTGAGAACAGCAAGGATAGAGGAGGCACCGGTCCTGAGTACAGCAAGGATAGAGAAGGCGCTGGTCCCAAAACCAGCAAGGATAGAGGAGGGGCCGAACCCGAGAACTGCGACAAACAATGGACCGTACCGTTTCGGTCCGTACCACTGGTGAGTAAGTAACACGCTACCTTTAATGATTCAATCAGGTTTAGAGGTCATAAGTGTAACAATTACAAAATATAATAAAATTATTGTAATAAATTGTTCCATCAGATCAACCTGCTTTGTTTTCTATTGTAGGGGATGAAGAAGATTAGGAGGATATAGCATCAGTAGTAAATAGCAAAATGTGAGTATGGTAATGACTATCATCTATCTATCCATAATCTATCCATCTATCCCTCTATCCCTCTATCCATCTATCTATCTCTATCCATAATCTATCCATCTATCCCTCTATCCATCTATCCATCTATCTATTTATCTATCCCGCTATCTATCTATCTATCCCGCTATCTATCTATCTATCCATCTATCTATCTATCCCTTTATCTATCTACCTATCCCTCTATCTATCTATCTATCTATCTATCTATCTATCCCTCTATCTATCTATCCCTCTATCCATCTATCTATCTATCCCGCTATCTATCCCTCTATCTATCTATCTATCTATCTATCTATCTATCTATCTATCCCTCTATCTATCTATCCCTCTATCTATCTATCCCTCTATCTATCTATCTATCTATCCCTCTATCCATCTATCCATCTATCTATCTATCTATCCCTCTATCTATCTATCTATCTATCTATCCCTCTATCTATCCCTCTATCTATCTATCTCTCTATCTATCCCTCTATCCATCTATCCATCCATCTATCTATCTATCTATCTATCCATCTATCTATCCCTCTATCTATCTATCCATCTATCTATCTATGTAACATTATATTCATGATCTATCCATCTATTTAATTGTATCTGATTGTAGAAGTTTTCCTCATTCTCGTCTTTTAGCGCCATCACTTGTTTCTATATAACATGACGTCTTCTGTGTCCGGCAGGTTCTGTGCCTTTATCTACAACTTCTATTACCCCGATCACTGCCATTTCTGATATAAACCAAGAGGCGGAAAGAATATTGTCACCTGAAATAAACAGCGCCCGCAGGAATTCGGGGGTCTCCTACAAATTCACTTACTGAAATCTGCTTATTAAAATATTGCAATTAATTATCTTTACTTTTTTCTTTAATTTCCTTTTAAGCCTGAAATATTTACTGATTCTATGGAAATAATAAATTTAATTAATTAATCCTATTTTGTGATTTTCTTCTATGAATTATTAACATTAATGTACAGTGACTGATGCAATAAATAATATCAAATTTTCTGTAAAAAAATAATGGTCGTCCTTAAATAATAGAATAAGTGTAAGTGCAGGTAAAGGAGAGATGAGATCAAGTTCTTTTTCTTTATATGGACATATTCGGGGGTGGGACCAAGGTTCCAGTCCTGCCCGGATCCTCAGGGGCGTAGCTGTTGGTTGGGACATGAAGATTATGAATGCCGGTAGTGTCACACTGGTCACTTTGCCAGGGTTAGAGAAGAAAAATAAAAATGGTCGTCATTAAATAATAGAATAAGTGTAAGTGCAGGTAAAGGCGAGATGAGATCAAGTTCTTTTTCTTTCATGGACATTTTCGGGGGTGGGGTCAAGGTTCCATCCCTGCCCGGGTCCTCAGGGGTGTAGCTGTTGGTTAGCACATGAAGAGTATGATTGCTGGTAGAGTCACAATGGACACTTTACCAGGGTTAGAGACGGAAACGAATTCTTTGCCCAGCATAAAAGAAAACCTTCTTATGTATCTTCCCCCAAGGAGCTCGCATTCTCTCCTGCTATGGAAGAAGATATAATTATTATACTAGAGAACACAATTTTTGCTTCAATAATATCATGCACTATAAGGGGATAACCGAGGATTGGTGCTCCTAAACTGTCCCTTATCCCAGAGGTACTTCTGATGGTGAGAAGGTCTGAACCGCCACCCTGGCCCTGGTTTAATAACCCCTCTCCCCCAACCTAGGATAGAGCCGGCACAGAAGTGATTAATCCCCCACAAAATAGACAGACAGGGAAAAAACAAAATTCAAACTCACAGCAAACACACACAGAGGATAAATAATATGTCCTTGGGGGAAATAAAGAGCAGCGAGGAAATAAACAAACAAGAGCGTCCCCACAACACACCAGAATTTCACCAGAAACTGGATTATCATTGCACAAGGACTGGTGTCGCTAAAGCTATAATCGGCACAGGACCATTAAATCCACCTTCTTAAAAAGGCAGGGAGTAGCTGTGATAGGTCTATAACAACATGTGACTTCAGAGACAATCAACAGGCTAGCAGAGCTTAACTCCTGCAAGTGAACACAGCTTGGCCCACGACTCAGAAGCCTAACAAGAGACCTAGTGTGTAGTGTCAGACTCTGCTGTGTGGACAGGGTCAGATGCCGCCCTGACACTTGGTGAGATTTCAGCCAAGCCCCGTATGTCAAATTTGACACATGTTTTTGACTAACTTTTGGCTTCTGAATCCAAAAGTGACCTCAGTTTTTCTCTATCACATCGACTTTTTAAGATACAGGATACCCTCCCTCTGTCTCCAAAACCATAAAACCGTACAAAATGTACATACAATGGAAAATAATGCAATATAATGTTTTTTCTGCCAACAAAGGTCTCATGTAGATGTTTGGATCACCAGGTTTGAGGTCAGATCTTGGAGGCCAATTCCTCTCCACCCAATGCTCCTCACGAGCTCTGCTGTCCCACATGCACAGAGATCAAAGATACTTGGTGTATCCGCGTTGCTGACCAAGGACCAAGCAAGAACACCATTTTAACGTCAACGCGAATCATCCAATTGTGTTTGTGACATTGCAACAACTCAACGACTCTTTATGTCTCCGTATTTTTCACAAAGAGAAGCTGAATAGCCAATTGGGATTGCACCAAATAAATTGCCATGGTGGTGGTGGAGGACGCACTTCAAGCCATCGATGAACAGTCCCTACTCATTTGCATCATTGATTTCAATTATAATTCTTCCATTAAACCATGTGCAGTATGTCCAAAAAATGAGTACACCCCTCACATTTTTCTAAACATTTTATTATATCTTCTCCTGGGACAGCGCTGCAGATCTGACTCTGTGATACAATGTGCAGTGTCAGTGTGCAGCTTGTATAATAACTCAACACAGGGCCATTAATGTCTAAACCACTGGCAACAAATGTCAGTACACCCCATAAGTGAAAAAAGGACAAATTGTGTTCAATTAGCCATTCCCCCTAGGTGTCATGTGACTCATTAGTGTTACAAGGTCTCAGGTGTTAATGGGAGCAGGGGTGTTACATTTGGTGTTATCTCTCACACACTCTCTCATACTGGTCACTGGAAGTTCAGCATGGCTCCTCATGGCAAAGAATTCTCTGATGATCTGAAGAAAAGAATTGCTGCTCTACATAAAGATGGTCAAGGCTATAAGAAGATTGTCACCACCCTGAACCTGAGCTGCAGCATGGTGGCCAACACCATACAGTGGTATAACCAGACTGAATAGTCTCAGAACATGTCCCACCATGGCCAACCTCAGGAGCTGAGTGCAAAAGGACAGCGTCATATCCAGAGGTCGTCTGTTCAAAATAAACATATGAATGCAGCCAGCATTGCTGCAGAGGTTACAGGGGTGTGGGATCCGCCTGTCAGTGCTCAGACCATACACCACACACTGCAGAGGTTACAGGGGTGGGGGGTCCGCCTGTCAGTGCTTAGACCATACACCGCATACTGCAGAGGTTACAGGGGTGGGGGGGTCCGCCTGTCAGTGCTCAGACCATACACCACACACTGCAGAGGTTACAGGGGTGGGGGGTCCGCCTGTCAGTGCTCAGATCATACACCACACACTGCAGAGGTTACAGGGGTGGGGGGTCCGCCTGTCAGTGCTCAGACCATACACCACACACTGCAGAGGTTACAGGGGTGGGAGGGTCCGCCTGTCAGTGCTCAGACCATACACCACACACTGCAGAGGTTACAGGGGTGGGGGGTCCGCCTGTCAGTGCTCAGACCATACTCCGCACACTGCAGAGGTTACAGGGTTGGGGGGTCAGCCTGTCAGTGCTCAGACCATACACCGCACACTGCAGAGGTTACAGGGTTGGGGGGTCAGCCTGTCAGTGCTCAGACCATACTCCGCACACTGCAGAGGTTACAGGGTTGGGGGGTCAGCCTGTCAGTGCTCAAACCATAGACCACACACTGCAGAGGTTACAGGGGTGGGGGGTCCGCCTTTCAATGCTCAGACCATACACCGCACATTGCAATGGTTACAGGGGTGGGGGGTCCGCCTTTCAATGCTCAGACCATACACCACACACTGTAGAGGTTACAGGGGTGGGGGCCCGCCTTTCAATGCTCAGACCATACACTGCACATTGCAGAGGTTACAGGGGTGGGGGGTCCTTTTTACTATAGTATGATTTATCTGTTCATGCGGTGCCTCAGTCCATACAATTATTTTGGCATAAGCATTTTCAATCAATAAAGTTTATTACTTTTCTTGCATGGTTCTTGTTTTTGGTTTTTCTCTTTTCGGTTGTCTACTATTTTAACAAGAATGGACATAGGTTTCAATTCAATAAAGATAATGGGGTCTGGTGGGGACTGAGGTGCATGGTTGGAAAATAGGGGACTTCAGTCTACAAATGTGTATGATGGACTCTGTGGCATAAATAGAGTTCGATAGGTCCCGGGTGTAAAATATGGACCTACCCCCCCCCCCCACATGCATCAAAATCCCACGTGAGGAGCGGGTAAGCGGTTACCCAGTCCCAGTTGATTCCACTAATCCGGACGATGCGGCTGTGGAATACGGTCCGCCCCCGCTCACGGCAAGCACTTCGCCACCGTCACCCCCGTCCTCGGCGGATGCCGAGCTGCCTATCCAAACCACAGCAGCGGAACCTTCAGCCCCGATGTACGAGGAGTTAGCTGCAGAGCTCCTGGCCCCGTCACCCGACCAGGCCACGACAGCGGTCACCCCAACACCGGCCCAACCAGACCCGGCCGCATCACCAGGCCCGTACCTTGATACGGAGCACCCGGACTCTGCACCCCCGGCTGCGGAGCAGTTGGTCCTTCTTCCTATCATAGCGGAGGCGGAACCTGAGAAGCTGCTAGTTCCACCACCACACAGCATCCCGGCGGCTGCTGTGGCCGCTGAAGTGCACCTACAACCAATGCCAGCCAGGGTGGCGAAGCCGGACGCTGACGCTCCCTACTGGAACGACACCAGCGAAAGCTACAACAGGAGATGACAACACAAGATCAGCGACGACGGGAGATTGCTGCCCGTACTCAAAGAGAAAAAGATCATCTATGGAAAGCCACCTTCCGTGTCAGAGGGCCACAGTACCGGGACCATGTGAGGCATTTTGACCCCGATAGAGGATGGGGGTTCACAAAGGAAGTAGGCCTCACAGAGGAGGTGTTCATCTCCCGGAGGGATGTAGAGGAGCATCTCCCGAGGGGGCATCTGGGCCGTAACCTGGAACCGGGAGAGGGGGTGTCTTATACCCGGCATTGTGGAGAGCGGGGCTGGTATGCCCTAGATGTGAAGAGGCTCGTTATGATCGATGAGAAGGTCATGCCAGTCTCCACCATGGATTATGAGTATTAGTGTTGAGATTTAAAGTTAAAAGTGCGGAAAATCTGTGTTTTCCTTTATTATCTTTCATAGTTTGTTATTTTTCTTGAATAAGTAATAAATAGTAGTGTTTATAAAAGAAAAATGCTGAATAATCATACCGGGTTTAATCAAGAGACAATATCACCAGATTAAGAAAAGTTACTATAGTGTTTGCACTAGGTGCATGGACCTCGGTTTTATATATATACTAGCTGTATAACCCGGCATTGCCCGGGATAGTAACTGTCTCTCTGTCTCTCTCCCAGTCTCTGTCTGTGTGTCGCTGTCTGTCTGTCTCTCTGTCTGTCTCTTTCCTTGTCTGTCTGTGTCTCTGTCTGACTATTTCTATCTCTGTCTGTATTTGTATCAGTCTATCTGTCTCCATCTCTGTCTGTCTGTCTCTCTCTATCTCTGGGTCTGTCTCTATGTGTGTGTCTGTCTGTATCCCCATCTGTCTCTTTTCTGTCTGTCTTGGTCTGTCTCTTTCTAGATCTGTCTTTTTCCCTGTCTGTCTTTTTCCCTGTCTGTCTTTTTCCCTGTCTGTCTTTTTCCCTGTCTGTCTTTTTCCCTGTCTGTCTCTTTCCCTGTCTGTCTCTTTCCCTGTCTGTCTCTTTCCCTGTCTGTCTCTTTCCCTGTCTGTCTCTTTCCCTGTCTGTCTCTTTCCAGGGCTCTCTTTTTCCAGGGCTGTCTATTTGCCCAGCTGACTGTTTCCAGGACTGTCTCTTTTCAGGGCTGTCTCTTTCCCCGTCTGTCTCTTTCCAGGGCTGTCTCTTTCCAGGTCTGTCTCTTTCCCCGTCTGTCTCTTTCCAGAGCTGTCTCTTTGCCCGACTGTCTCTTTCCCCAGCTGTCTCTTTCCAGGTCTGTCTCTTTGCCCGTCTGTCTCTTTCCAGGGCTGTCTCTTTCCAGGTATGTCTCTTTGCCCAGCTGTCTCTTTGCCCGTCTGTCTCTTTGCCCAGCTGTCTGTTTGCCCGTCTGTCTCTTTGCCCGTCTGTCTCTTTCCAGGTCTGTCTCTTTCCTCATATGTCTGTCTGTCTCTTTGCCCATCTGTCTCTCTCTGTGTCTCTGTCTGTCTTTTTCTGTCTCTCTATCCATCTCTCCACCGACATCATATAACCTCACACATAAGCTTCAACTAACAGTTTATTTTGTTCCTATAGCAACCACCTATAGCTCCCACCTCCATTCAGTTTAATGGCGGCAGGATTTTAGAGACTAACTGTAAAGCATGCGCTTAAATTTTTCTGTCAAAACATAGTCTACGACATTCCCTGGGTCATATGGGGCGTCTGTGAAAAATTTCGTGATTGTAAATGCTACTGTGCGGATTCCTTTTGCGGACATACATACATACATACACACATACATACACACATACATACACTGAGCTTTATATAATAGATATTCTAGTTGTAAAAATGGATCATGGCCACGGGACTGGTTGTGGCCAACACGGATTTGTGTTATTGTACATAGTTGCACCTCCTGTGCCCACCAGAGTCGTCTTTTCAACACCCGGGACCTTAACCTGGTCACGGACCCATGAATAGGAATGCAGTGGGTCAGGTTGTTTGGGTGGCGGGTTGTTGGGACTGGACTGTCGCAGGAAGAGGCTGCAACAGAGTAGGTTGAGCCTCCGCTACTAGCATAACCGGTAGCGTTCCATGGTTAAAGGATGAACTCTAAAGGTTAAAGTAACGTTTAAGTGATATGCCTCCCTAATGTGGGATGAAAAACTTTTAAATAAAATGTTATCCCTTTTTCTTTCAGTTATAAAAATAAGCCTCTGGATGTCCTATAGCTCGAGGACGAGCTACAGTTAGGTCCAGAAATATTTGGACAGTGACACAAGTTTTGTTATTTTAGCTGTTTACAAAAACATGTTCAGAAATACAATTCTATATATAATATGGGCTGAAAGTGCACACTCCCAGCTGCAATATGAGAGTTTTCACATCCAAATCGGAGAAAGGGTTTAGGAATCATAGCTCTGTAATGCATAGCCTCCTCTTTTTCAAGGGACCAAAAGTAATTGGACAAGGGACTCTAAGGGCTGCAATTAACTCTGAAGGCGTCTCCCTCGTTAACCTGTAATCAATGAAGTAGTTAAAAGGTCTGGGGTTGATTACAGGTGTGTGGTTTTGCATTTGGAAGCTGTTGCTGTGACCAGACAACATGCGGTCTAAGGAACTCTCAATTGAGGTGAAGCAGAACATTCTGAGGCTGAAAAAAAAGAAAAAATCCATCAGAGAGATAGCAGACATGCTTGGAGTAGCAAAATCAACAGTCGGGTACATTCTGAGAAAAAAGGAATTGACTGGTGAGCTTGGGAACTGAAAAAGGCCTGGGCGTCCACGGATGACAACAGTGGTGGATGATCGCCGCATACTTTCTTTGGTGAAGAAGAACCCGTTCACAACATCAACTGAAGTCCAGAACACTCTCAGTGAAGTAGGTGTATCTGTCTCTAAGTCACCAGTAAAGAGAAGACTCCATGAAAGTAAATACAAAGGGTTCACATCTAGATGCAAACCATTCATCAATTCCAAAAATAGGCAGGCCAGAGTTAAATTTGCTGAAAAACACCTCATGAAGCCAGCTCAGTTCTGGAAAAGTATTCTATGGACAGATGAGACAAAGATCAACCTGTACCAGAATGATGGGAAGAAAAAAGTTTGGAGAAGAAAGGGAACGGCACATGATCCAAGGCACACCACATCCTCTGTAAAACATGGTGGAGGCAACGTGATGGCATGGGCATGCATGGCTTTCAATGGCACTGGGTCACTTGTGTTTATTGATGACATAACAGCAGACAAGAGTAGCCGGATGAATTCTGAAGTGTACCGGGATATACTTTCAGCCCAGATTAAGACAAATGCCGCAAAGTTGATCGGACGGCGCTTCATAGTACAGATGGACAATGACCCCAAGCATACAGCCAAAGCTACCCAGGAGTTCATGAGTGCAAAAAAGTGGAACATTCTGCAATGGCCAAGTCAATCACCAGATCTTAACCCAATTGAGCATGAATTTCACTTGCTCAAATCCAGACTTAAGACGGAAAGACCCACAAACAAGCAAGACCTGAAGGCTGCGGCTGTAAAGGCCTGGCAAAGCATTAAGAAGGAGGAAACCCAGCGTTTGGTGATGTCCATGGGTTCCAGACTTAAGGCAGTGATTGCCTCCAAAGGATTCGCAACAAAATATTGAAAATAAAAATATTTTGTTTGGGTTTGGTTTATTTGACCAATTACTTTTGACCTCCTAAAATGTGGAGTGTTTGTAAAGAAATGTGACAATTCCTACAATTTCTATCAGATATTTTTGTTCAAAGCTTCAAATTAAACGTTACAATCTGCACTTGAATTCTGTTGTAGAGATTTCATTTCAAATCCAATGTGGTGGCATGCAGAGCCCAACTCGCCAAAATTGTGTCACTATCCAAATATTTCTGGACCTAACTGTACGTTTAACCAAGGGGGAATGTGACACCCCTGGACTATCAGGTAGTCACAGAGTACTACACAAGCTGCCATTCCGTGCAGTATTCCACCTTCCTCTTGGTTCTGGGTCCCTATCTACTAGTGTTGCCTCCAACAGCAAATCAAATCCTAGATACACCATGCACCACACCCACCAGTGGATGGCTTGAGTGGAATAGAGTCGCCCACCTGGGGGGTCAGGAAAGAAAGGTGAGGAGTGTAGTCAGTGAGTGAGTCAGTAGTGACAGAGAGAGCAGGTCGGGAGCGGTGGCTCCTAGAGAAGCTGTCTAGGTTGCAGACGGTGATCTGGGCCTAGAGGAGTCGGACCCCCGGTCATAGGGAATTGTGGCAAGGTGTCAGGACTTGTTTGTTTAGGAGGACAGCCGGCAGCCTAGCACTGTCACCGGTCCGGGACCGAAGGCACAACGGGGTACACGGACCCTAGGTCAGGGAGTAGCTTCAGGCAACCTGATAATTCACCTGAGGAGAACGAACGGAGCCTTTATGATCTGTTCCCATCCACTCCAGAATTGGGGCATTAGCGCAACAAGGGGGATAGGACTTTCCAGTCCAAAATGGTCCAGAAAATCCCAAGCGTGAGCCCTGAGAGCAAGCTCTCACACTTAGGCGGGCTTTGCACGTTTCGACATCGGTAACAATGTGTTACCGATGCTGCAGCGATAGTCCCGCCCCCGTCGCACGTGCGATATCTAGTGAAAGCTGCCGTAGCGATTATTATCGCTACGGCAGCTTTACACGCACATACCTGCCGTGCGACGTCTCTCTGGCCGACGACCCGCCTCCTTCCTTAGGGGGCAAGTCGTGCGGCGTCACAGTAACGTCACACGGCAGGCGGCCAATTGAAGCGGAGGGGCGGAGATGAGCAGGATGTAAACATCCCGCCCACCTCCGTCCTTCTCATTGCAGCCGGCGGCAGGTAAGGTGAAGTTCCTCGCTCCTGCGGCTTTACACACAGCGATGTGTGCTGCCGCAGGAACGAGGAACAACATCGTACCTGTCGCACCATCGGCATTATGGAAATGTCGGAGGTTGCAGCGATGATACGATAACGACGCTTTTGCGCTCGTTCATCGTATCAAAAAGGTTTTACACGTTGCGATATCGACTGCGACGCCGGATGTGCGTCACTTTCGATTTGACCCCATCGACATCGCACGTGCAATGTCGCTACGTGCAAAGCCGCCCTTAGCCTTAGTGGAGAGCGGGGCCCGGCAAGTTCCATACTACTGGGCCACCAAGTTGAAGTTAAACTTAGTGCTAGGAGGCAGGTCAGGGATCACCAGGCAACACTATAGGGGATGGGACCCGGACGAGCTCCCCTCAGTGGCAGCGGTACCCAGAGAATTGGTTTACCCGGTTGTCAGCGTCTGCTTATGAACTGAGTGAGTACGAGAGTGACTCCTGCACCCCACGGCACCCCTCACTGAGTCCCGGGGCATTCCCCCTATCCGTGGAGGGCTACGATACCTTGCTGCCCCGCTTCATCACCCCAGGTACTCCCAACGGCAGCGGCGGTACTTCCCAAATTACACAGGTGGCGTCACGAACTATACATCAACTCCCCTGTAAATACCCCCCTTTCATTTGAGTTGCAGCATGACCCCCGGGTCCGGAGACCCTCGAGCCACAGCGAACCCGGATCCAAGCAGCTCGGCTGCTTCTACGGCGGCGGCACATATACATTTAGCTTTCTAAACCCTATTAAGACATACAAGTTGACATCCCCCATTCTGTAGTAATGGCCCCAATCCTGTTCTAATATACCCCATCCTGGACTCCTTCCTGGTATATATGCCCCCCATCCTGGTATATATGTCCCCCATCCTGATATATATGTCTCCAATCCTGGTATATACAGTATGTCCCCATCCTGGTATATATGTCTCCCATCCTGGTATATATGTCCCTATCTGTAATACTACTGTATGAACTGAGGATTTCGATTGAGTTAGGGCAATGACAACCAGAGACGGGTTCTTGGTGCAAGACGTTTATAATATGCAACCAACATTATGTACACAGAACAGAACATAAACACAGTAGAACATAAACACAGTAAATACCTGCCAGGGTCAGAGCAAAGGGGAATTCCCGGGGCCACGCACCGGACTCCCCCAGGGAGACCACCAGGAGCGAACCCCTATACAGGGACTGTCTGGCGATCACCCCAGAAGGCCTAAATGCGCAGCAGCCGGGAAACGAAAGGGCAACAGGTATAGTCCAAAAATGTCCGTACGTGATGTGAGTCCTAGGGTGGATATGAACGGAAGGAACCGGGCAGAAGTGCCGACCGGAGATGGCAGACGGAGTCCGGGCACAGCTTGATGAGACCAGGTGAAGTCCAGAGCCGGTGTCGGGTGTTTTTCAACAGGATCCAAATATCAATCAGGAACCAAGAGCAGCAGGGCAGGAGTACACAGGAAGCAGTATACTCAGGCAACTAGAATAAGCTTAGGGGCGGGCTTTTAAACAGATGGACAGGAAGTAGGGCAACAGAACAGAAAACTCCATGTTAACAAAGGGCAAGATCCTTCAAAAGAAAACTGGAAATCCTGGGACTCTGACAGTACTCCCCCCCCCCAGAAACGGCCTCAGGACGGATCAGGGCCAGGCTTGTCCGGGTACCTCCGATGAAACTGAGCAACCTTCCGGGGCGCTCGGATGTTACCCACAGGTTCCCAGGAATCGTCCTCGGGGGAGTTCCCCTGCCAACGTACCAGATACTGAAGCGATGCCGATGGAGCCAAGAGTCAATAATGTCCTCAACCACGAACTGCTCCTGGCCATCAACCATCACCGGCGGAGGAGGAAGCACGATACGACCATGAAACATATTAGGGGAAACTGGTTTTAGCAGAGAAACGTGAAAGACCGGGTGTACCTTTAAATTCTGCGGCAACCTCAGCCGACAGGCCACAGAGCTCACTATCCCGGTGATCTTGAACGGACCAATGAATTTCTGCCCCAGCTTCTGCGAAGGAACACCTAGTTTCAGATTTTTGGTGGATAACCACACCGAGTCCCCTACCTTATACATGGGTGCCTGTTTCCGGTGAGTGTCTGCCGACTTCTTGTAACGCTCCTGAGCCGAAGCCAAACAGTCCTTTAAAACCTCCAGATTCCGTTGTAGCTCCGTCAATCTGTCCTCCACCGCTGGCACCGAAACCGCCACCGGTGACCTAGGCAAAATATTCGGATGGTAACCCAAGTTAGCGAAAAAGGGCGTTACCTTAGTGGAGCTGCTCTGAGTGTTGTTATACGAGAACTCCGCCAAAGGAAGCAGCTGCAACCAATCGTCCTGCAGATGGCTGACATAACATCGTAGGTACTGCTCCAGGGTTTGTTTAGTCCGTTCGGTTTACCCATTTGTCTGGGGATGGTATGCAGAAGACAAACAGACATCAATATGGAGTGCCGAACAAAACCCTTTCCAGAACTTAGACGTGAACTGCACGCCCCGGTCAGAGATGATCTCATCCGGTACCCCATGCAATCGAAATATATTCTGGATAACCAAATCCACTGTCTCTGCGGCTGAGGGAAGACCGGTACATGGAATGAAGTGAGCAGCCTTTGTTAACCGGTCCACTACCACCAAAATGGTATTGTTACCGCCTGAGACGGGCAACTCCACAATAAAATCCATTGAGATGGATCCCCAAGGGTGAGAAGGTACGGGTAACGGTTGAAGGAGTCCCGTAGGAGCCACACGAGGGACCTTGCACCGGGCACAAACCACACATGAGTGGACATAGTCTTTCACATCCTTTAAACAGGTAGGCCACCAGAAAAAACGACTCAGAAATTTCTGCGTCTTCTGTACCCCCCTATGACCTGCCAACACGGAGTTATGGACCAACTTGAGAACCCGAAGTCTTACAGCCTCCGGGACATAAATACGTCGCTCTCTCAACCACACACCATTCCGAAGAACAAGAGTCACATCATTCGGGGGGGCAGCAAGAAATACGTTACCATCATAGGCCAGCTTGATGTCCTTCCACAAGTCCTGGTCCCGGATTACTCCAACAAAATTGGCATCTGATAAAACGGTCTGAGATGGGGTTCCAGGCACGGAGTCCATGGCGTGGATTCGGGACAAGGCATCGGCTTTCCCATTACGTGACCCTGGACGGTATGTAACGATAAAATTAAACTGGTTAAGGAACAGGCTCCAACGGGCTTGCCGTGGAGACAGGCACCTGGCAGATTTAAGGAATTCTAGGTTACAATGGTCTGTGAGAACTATCACTTGTTGCGCTGCTCCCTGTAAGTGGTGTCTCCATTCCTTAAAAGCAGAAATAATCGCCAACAATTCCTTGTCCGCAATGTCATAGTTCTTTTCTGCAGGGGACAACCGGCGAGAAAAGAAAGCACACGGGTGCAAGAGACTCTTGTCCCCAGTCCTTTGTGAAAGGATAGCCCCTAATGCATAATCGGAAGCATCGACTTCCACAATAAAAGGGAGTGCGGGATTCGGGTGTATTAGTATTGGTGCTGAGGTAAAACAAACCTTGAGACAATTGATAGCTTCCTGGGCCTGGGCGGACCACACAAACTTCTGCCCTTTTTTGGTTAACAGAGTGATAGGACGGACGATCTCTGAAAAGTTACGGATAAAGCGTCTGTAAAAGTTAGCAAAACCGACAAAGCGTTGTACCTCCTTGATGTTTCCCGGTTCCGGCCAGTCTAGAATTGCCCGTATCTTGCCAGACTCCATGTTCAGTCCCTGAGGAGAGATGACATATCCTAAAAATTGTATCTTTGAGCAATGGAATTCGCACTTCTCCAGTTTGATATACAGGTGGTTATCCCTCAGACGGGTAAGTACTGTCTTGACGTGCTCCTGGTGTTCCTGTAGGGAATCAGAAAAGATCAAGATATCATCCAGGTAAATCACCATGAACTGGTCCATTATATCCCTAAATATATCGTTGACTAGGTGTTGGAAAGCCGCTGGAGCGTTACAAAGTCCAAAAGACATCACTAGATACTCATAATGTCCATACCGACATCTGAACGCAGTTTTCCACTCGTCCCCGGGACGTATGCGGAGTAGATTATATGCCCCACGGAGATCCAATTTAGTAAATATTTTGGCCTGTTGTACTCTCTCCAATAGTTCGGGAATCAACGGTAACGGATACCGGTTCCGGATGGTTATCTTATTTAGTTCCCGGTAGTCGATACAAGGTCTCAGAGTCCCCTCTTTCTTTTTCACGAAAAAGATGGGTGCCCCTGCTGGTGAGGTAGAAGGTCGAATAAATCCCTTGGCTAGGCTTTCATCGATGTAATCTTTTAGTGCTTGTAACTCAGGTGCCGCCAACGGGTAGACATGACCAAACGGGATCTCTGCCCCTGGGAGTAAGTCTATGGGACAATCATACGGTCTATGCGGGGGAAGCCGATCTGCTTTTCTTTTGTCGCATATATCAGCGAAGTCATTATAAACCGGGGGTAGAACAGGTACCTGTACAGTGCCCTCCACATTCGATGTTACTGGAACTGGTACAGTTGGACTAATGGTTGGACCACTCTGCGGTGGGAAGGATACTTCCTTAGTCTCCCAATCGATGACTGGATTTGTAGACCGTAGCCAAGGAATTCCTAAAATTATCGGAAAATGGGGAGAAGAAATTAACATGAAAACAAGGGTCTCCTGCTGACCTGGTTTCATCACACATTCAAGGGGTACTGTCTCCCGATCAACTGGTCCGGAAACTAATGGAGAACCGTCTACCGTCTCCATGGTAACTGGTGAAGATCTTTGTTGAGTCTGGATACCGTGTTTCCTGGCAAAAGAGGAGTCCATGAAATTTCCCCCTGCCCCAGAGTCTATCATAGCAGATGTAGGAATTAACTGTCCCTCCCACCGGATCTGAATGGGAAGCGAGCAATGGGTGTATTTCCCTTCTGGGTCCTTAGGTGAAGTTGACATCAATGTCGAGGGAAATACCGCATCCAGGTGTAAACTTGCCTCAGAGACGTCGGACTCTGCGTCCGTGTTGTCACACTCTGCCATTGCTGCCAGTACCTTATTCGGGCGATTTGGACGTTTTGGGCAGTCAATCAGAAAATGGTCCGATTGACCACAATAGAAACACAAACGCTCACGGAGGCGGTGTTCACGACGTTCGTTGGTCTCTCGCTTTAGTAGAGAGTCCACTTGCATAGGAGCATCCTCGACCTCCCGTGGTGTCTTGTGAGCGGGTTCTCTAGAAGGAAACGCAAAGTTGGTTACCCGGTTTACAGCTGCCCATTTTTCCTGTCGCCGTTCCGTCAAGCGGGTATCGATACGCACACAGTGTTGGAGAAACAGTTCAAAATCCCGTGGAGATTCGGCACGAGCTAACTCGTCCTTGATGGTACCGGACAAACCCTTTCTGAATACTGACAATAGCGCATTGTTTCCCCAGTCGGTGTCTACCACTAACCTTTTGAACTCAGTGGCGTATTCGACAACAGACCGCTTTCCCTGACGTAAGGAAAGCAGAGCCGATTCAGCGGTAGCACGGCGATTAGGATCATCAAACATTTGCGCCATTGCTGTTAAAAAGTCATCCAGGTTATTTAAACGGATATCACGATTCTCTATCATAGGATTAGCCCAAGCCAGCGCTCGGGAGGTTAACAACATGATTATACATAACACTTTTGACCGGTCAGATCGGTAATAATCAGCATGTACATCAAAAAACAATATACACTGGTTAACAAACCCCCGGAACTGACTTCGATCACCACTGAAACGAAATGGAGGTAACCTAGGCATACCGGCAGCTGATACGGACGTAGTGGGGATGGCTTCCTGAGCCTCCACTCTGACTTGCAAATCCTGAATAGCCGGACCCAGTACCTGGTGATCATGGCCCAGCTGTGCCTCCACATCTCTAAGCTTAGTTTGCACCACCTCCATCTCCTGCTGCAAGGAGTTAATCATGGAGAAAAGCTGATCTACTCGTGTCTCAGTCATTGCCCCAGCGAAATCCTCTTATGGGCCTGAGTATAATGTAATACTACTGTATGAACTGAGGATTTCGATTGCGTTAGGGCAATGACAACCAGAGACGAGTTCTTGGTGCAAAGACGTTTATAATATGCAACCAACAATATGTACACAAAACAGAACATAAACACAGTAGAACATAAACACAGTAAATACCTGCCAGGGTCGGAGCAAAGGGGAATACCCGGGGCCACGCACCGGACTCCCCCAGGGAGACCACCAGGAGCGAACCCCTATACAGGGACTGTCTGGCGATCACCCCAGAAGGCCTAAATGCACAGCAGCCGGGACACGAAAGGGCAACAGGTATAGTCCAAAAATGTCCGTACGTGATGTGAGTCCTAGGGTGGATATGAACGGAAGGAACCGGGCAGAAGTGCCGACCGGAGACGGCAGACGGAGTCCGGGCACAGCTTGATGAGACCAGGTGAAGTCCAGAGCCAGTGTCGGGTGTTTTTCAACAGGATCCAAATATCAATAAGGAACCAAGAGCAGCAGAGCAGGAGTACACAGGAAGCAGTATACTCAGGCACTGGACTAAGCTTAGGGGCGGGCTTTTAAACAGATGGACAGGAAGTAGGGCAACAGAACAGCAAACTCCATGTTAACAAAGGGCAAGATCCTTCAAAAGAAAACTGGAAATCCTGAGACTCTGACACTATCCTTATATATATATACTATACCCCATCCTGGTATATATGTTCCCCATTCTATGCCACATCTTGGTATAAATATAACCCCATCCTGCTAAAAATGTTCCCCATCCTGGTATATATGTTCCCCATCCTGGTATATATGTTCCCCATCCTGGTATATATGTTCCCCATCCTGGAATCCTCCTGGTATATACTGTCCCACTCCTGTGAAGAGAGAAACAAAGTTTCAATTTTCAGCTCACCGCATTTCTGGAAAGTCCATATCAGTGGATGGTGCAGGGATAGTAAACCGAAGCAGACCACAGCCCTACAGGAGGCAGAAGAGGAATCCGGTAAGGACATCCAAGTAAAAATAGTAGAAAATTATTTAAAAATAGATGATAAAATCAAGGCAAAAAAATTAGAGAGGAAGCCTTTCGGACTGTGTCCTTATTCAGAGTCTATACTGTCCCCATCCTTGCGGCCCTCCTTGTATATACTGTCCCACTCCTAGTATCTACTGTAACCCTCCTGGGGCCCTCGTTTTATATACTGTCCCCTCCTGGCATATACTGTCACCCTCCTTGGTCCCTCCTTGTATATATTGTCCCCATCCTTGGGGCCCTCCTGATATATACTGTTCCCCTCCTGGCATATACAGTACCCCTCCGGGGGCACTCCTAGTATCTACTGTCCCCCTCCTGTGGCCATCCTGATATATATTGTTACCCTCCGTGTATATACTCTGTCCCTCCTGGTATATACTGTCCCCCTCCTGGTATATACTGTACCCCTCCTGGGGCACTCCTGGTCTCTACTGTTCCCCTTCTGGGGTACTCCTAGTATATACACCCCTCCTGGTATATACTGCACCCCTCCTGGTAAAACTGTCCCCCTCCTGGTATATACTGTCCCTTTTCTGAGCCCCTCCTGGTATATACTGTACCCCTCCTGGTAAAACTGTCCCCCTCCTGGTATATACTGTCCCTTTTCTGAGCCCCTCCTGGTATATACTGTACCCCTCCTGGGGCACTCCTGGTCTCTACTGTTCCCCTCCTGGGGTACTCCTAATATATACACCCCTCCTCGTATATACTGCACCCCTCCTGGTAAATACTGTCCTCCTCCTGGTATTTACTGTTCCTTTTCTGAGCCCCTCCTGGTATATACTGTCCCCCTCCTGGTATCTACTGTCCTCTTCCTGGTATATATGACCCCATCCTAGTAAATATGTCTCCATTCTGTCTAATGAAAAAAAACTCATTGTACTCACCTTCTCTGGCATCCTCTTGTGGTAAGCAGCTTTCAATGGCGTTGGTGCTATGGCAACGCATGACGTCATTGTCATGCACCACACTCAGTTACTGGGACACAGATGAAATCTGGTGGCTTCTGTCTGGCCAGCAGTGTGCATTGCAGTACAGGGACCCGTCGGGACTCTGCGCCACAATACATTTCAGCTGGATCTGAACTCTAGGGTGCAAATATAGCTAGAGTAGGGACTGAGGTTGGCATGATCGTTCCGCCACTGCTCTAGACTTCTCATGTTTGGACGGGGTATTCCGGTTTTGATAGGTACAGGACGAATCTACACATGCACCAGCAAAAATCACAAACCATGACCCACCACTATTGATCGGAGAACGTGCTCACATGGCCCGTTACTCGGGTTGCTCTGACACGACTTGAGTACTGAGTATAATGGAAGTCAATGGGAAACTTTGCTTAACGCTTGATCGAGTAATGAGCTTTGATAAGCACGCTCGCTCATCAATACTCACGACCCTACCCAAAATAATCAGCAGCTACCAACTGTGCCTTCTGGAGGATCCAATACATTTATTCATTGCATGAAAACCGCTGTAATTTTAATAGAAAATGTCTAACACTTTCCTTTCTGGTGGATTTCCCCTTAGGTTGCAGCTGACTGCTGGGGGTCTCAGCATCGGACCACCACGTGATTAGTAAATCTTCAGTACAACCGATGTCACATGTCGGCATTCTCTTCTGCATTTGTTTTCCTGCTGAACAATGGCCCTTGTCATTATAAATGTAATTGACTTTTAATGACTTGGAAGATAATATTGGCCCTCGGGGAATTCTCTTTTCTCTCTCCTTGAATTACGTGTAAATTCCTAGAAAGTTTGATGTACAGCTCATAAAATGTTTATTTTAATTATGCTTTACTTTCTCTTGGCCAATAAGTCAAGAATCCTGACTGTAAGACACTGTAAATAACATTCAGCCGCCAATTCATTACTATAAGACCAGGGTGATCATTACCTGAAGAGAGGGCACATTCAACTTTGTATCGAGACCTACACCATTTCCTGACTTATGACCCAGTTCCTCTATTGTTGGAGGAACAACTTCTCCAGCTTCTCATCATCCAACAGGAAAGCAGATGACACCAACCAGGACTTCGCCTCTTCTCTCCTTCCATGGACACCATAACAGTTGGAGCCATGGTCTGCCTCTTCGATACATAAACCATTACATCTTATTAGCCAAAGGGAAGAGATACCACAAAGAGTCTCAAAAGAGGAGTCAGAAGACTGAACAAAACGCATCTGCTCAAGAAATGGAAGACCAAGTAGGTCCATCTACAGGGACCGTTTCTGATAATACTTGTTGGCTTCCTGCAATCACTACATTACTAGGGACCAATCGCAAGAACAGGGGCTGTCCAAATTGGTCAACGTTTCGAAACTACAGTAATTATACTGAAAAATGGAAGCATTAATGTATACTCTATGCTACAGATAAAATATTAATTTTTGGTAATCAGATTTTTTCTAATCAGACTGTTTCTAATAATATGTGTTGGCTTCCTGCAATCACTACATTACTAGTAGAGATGAGCGGTGTTCGAAGCAAACCGTTCGCCAATATCAAATTCGAGTTGTTTTGGGCGATGTTCGAGCCGTTCGACGAACTCGAACGATTTGCTTCACGTTCGACAGTTCGAGTTAACGTTCGATAACAGTTCAATCACCAAAAGCGTGGCTTTTCACAGTAAGGCTATGTGTGCACGTTGTGTATTTGCATGTGTCCTGCGTCCCCAGCACAATCCCTTTCTCTTTCCTACTCACCGGCGCGGCGCTGCACGGCTGTCACAAAGCTCCGGCAGCTTTTCCTCTTTTGAAAATGGCTGCCGCTCATTATTCAATCTGGTATTCCCTGCTTTCCCCGCCCACCGGCGCCCATGATTGGTTGCAGTCAGACACGCCCCCACGCTGAGTGACAGCTGTCTCACTGCAACCAATCACAGCCGCCGGCCTGCTGGTCTATATTGTGTAGTACAATAAATAAATAAATAATTTAAAAAAAAAACAAACAAACCTGTGGTTCCTCCCAATTTTGATACCAGGCAAGATAAAGCCACATGGCTGGAGGCTGGTATTCTCAGGATGGGGAGCACCACGTTATGGGGAGCCCACCACCTTACAATATCAGCCAGCAGCTGCCCGGAATTGCCACATCCATTAGATGCGACAATCCTGGGACTCTACCCAGCTCATCCCGAATTGACCTGGTGCGGTGGCAATCGGACTAATAAGGAGTTAAATGGCAGCTTATAGCTGCCACTAAGTCCTAGGTTAATCATGGCAGGCGTCTCCCCGAGATACCTTCCATGATTAATCTGTAGTGAAAGTAAATAAACACACACAACGAAAAATCCTTTATTTGGAATAAAAGACAAAAACACCCTCTTTTACCATTTTATTAATCCCCAAACACCCATCCAGGTCTGAAGTATTACATACGACGCTTTCAGCTCTGCTACATGAAGCTGACAGGGAGCGCCGTAGAGCACAACCGCTCTGTGTCAGCTCCACACAGCAACTGAAGTGAGCCGCGCTGTCACCAGAGACTTCACTCAGGTAGTGCCTGCGTGTGTGCGGGGACAATGATGTGTGCGGTAGTGCCGGGTTGTGTGCGGGGACGAAGATGTGTGCGGTAGTTCCTGTGTGTGTGCGGGGATGATGATGTGTGCGGTAGTGCCGAGGTGTGTGCGGGGATGATGGCTGCAGTAGTGCCGGGGTGTTGCGGGGATGATAATGTGTGCAGTAGTGTCGGGGTGTGTGTAGGAATGATGATGGGGGCAGTACTGCCGGAGTGTGTGCGGTGATGAGGATTGCGGTAGTGTCGGGGTGTGTGCGGGGATGATGATGGATGCGGTAGTGTCGGGGTGTGTGTGGGAATGATGATGGGGGCGGTAGTGCCGGGGTGTGTGTGGGGATGATGATGAGTATGGTAGTGTCGGGGTGTGTGCGGGAATGATGATGTGTGCGATAGTGTCGGGGTGTGTGCGGGGATGATGATGGGGGCAGTACTGCCGGCGTGTGTGCGGTGATGATGATGGGGGCGGTAGTGCATGCGTGCCTCTCTCTCTTTCTCTCTCTTTCTCTCTCTTTCTCTCTCTTTCTCTCTCTCTATCTCTTCTCTCTCCTCTCTCTCCTCTCTCTCTCCTCTCTCTCTCCTCTCTCTCTCCTCTCTCTCTCCTCTCTCTCTCCTCTCTCTCCTCTCTCCCTCTCTCTTGTCTCTTTCCTATCTCCCTCTCTCTGCTCTTTCTCTCCTCTCTCTCTTCCCTCTCTCTTCTCTCTCTGCTCTTTCTCTCCTCTCTCTCTTCCCTCTCTCTTCTCTCTCTGCTCTTTCTCTCCTCTCTCTCTCCCCTCTCTCTTCTCTCTCCTGTCTCTCTTCTCTCTCTCTTTCTATCTCTCCCCTCTCTCTTCTCTCTCTTCTCTCTCTCTTTCTATCTCTCTCCCCTCTCTCTTCTCTCTCCTCTCTCTCTTCCCTCTCTCTTCTCTCTCTTCTCTTTCCTCTCAAATTCAAATTCAAATTCAAATTCAAATATGCTTTATTGGCAGGACCAAAATACAATTAGTGTTGCCAAAGCAAGAGAAATACAGTAAGTGTGGTGGGAGGGGATCAGGGTTATGGGGAGTTGGGGGGCACAATTTGGGCTCTGACAGTCCATTTAGGGGTCTTAGGTTCCCCTCAGCTTATGACATGTGGTGACATATTGGGCGGCGATCTCCACCATTGATTCCTCTTCCCCCAGTAGGAAGCGGAGTTTCATGTCCTCATCCATGGATGGAAAGCCCGGGCTATGGGTGGTAAATTTCTGGAAGTGGGAGCCCCTCACTGCTGAGTATTTGTCACAGTGCAGTAGGAAATGCGTCTCGTCCTCCAGAGCCCCCTGCTGGCAGTGCTGGCACAGTCTGTTCTCTCGCGGCTTGTATGTCTGTCGGTGCCGCCCTGTTTCCACCTCTAGGCTGTGGGCACTCAGTCTGTACAGGCTCAGGGTCTGCCTGTCTTTGGGGTGGCGTAGCCTTTCCAGATATGGGGCCAGAGTGTAGTCCCTCCGCAGTGACCGGTAGATGGTGAGTTTCTGGGAGTTCTCTAATTCACTCTTCCAGTCCTCTATGTATTGCATCTTGCAGCTCTCTGAGATCTCTTTTATTTGGGCTTTTGTCAGGGGGTGTTGCTGACTTTGGCTGGACTGGCTGCCGGGGTTCCTGGCTTGCTCTGGGCTCCGGCTCAGCAGGGCTTTATGATGGTAGGAGCTGGGGTTGCTGTTCTGTGTGTGTGCCTGGTGTGATAGCGCCCTCTTGTGTATAGTGAACCATAAGGGGAATCGGCCCAGCTCTGCCCTACAGGCTATGTTTGAGGTGCTGCGATGGACTTGGAGGAGATATTTACAGAACTCCATGTGGAAGACTTTGGTAGGGCTGGAATCCCACTTTGTGTGGTCTGGGTAGGTCACTGGGCCCCATACCTCGCTGCCATATAGCAGTATAGGGGTGATGACGCTGTCAAATATCTTGAGCCAGACTCTCACAGGTGGTTTGAGGTGGTACAGTTGTCTTCTGATGGCGTAGAAGGTTCTGCACGCTTTTCCTTTCAGGGCTTCTGCTGCTTGCTTGAGGCTCCCGTTATTGCTTAGCTCCAGACCGAGGTAGGTGTAGCTGCTGGTGTTCTCCAGCGTGGAGCCATTTAATGTGAAGGAGGGAGTGTTTATTTTGTTCTGGTTCCTCTTCTGAAACACCATGACTTTGGTCTTCTTTTGGTTGATGGGAAGCGCCCATGTGGTGCTGAATGTTTCCAGTACTGCCAGGCTATCTTGGAGGCCTCTTTCAGTTGGGGAGAGTAGCAGGAGGTCATCTGCGTACAGCAGGAACTTCACCTCTCGGTCATGCAGACTGAGGCCTGGAGTGGGGGAGGACTCTAGAGCTGTTGCTAGTCCATTTATATAGATGTTGAATAGAGTTGGACTCAGGCTGCAGCCCTGTCTGACCCCACGGCCCTGTCGGAAGAAAGCCGTCCTCTTTCCGTTCACCTTCACGCTGCACCGGTTCTCAGTGTATGAGCTCTTGATCACGTCGTAGGTCCTGCCACCTATTCCGCTCTCCAGGAGTTTCAGGAACAGGCCTGGATGCCACACTGAGTCAAAGGCCTTTTTGAAGTCCACGAAACATGCAAATATTTTCCCCTGTTTTTTGTCGTGGACGTGGGTCTTGATGAGGCTTTGCAGGGTGTAAATGTGGTCCGTGGTGCGGTGGTTTGGCATGAACCCAGCTTGGCTTCTGCTGAGGACGTCACCCTGGGTGAGGAAGGCGATAATCCTTTTATTAATGATGCTGTTAAACAGTTTTCCCAGAATGCTGTTGACACAGATCCCTCTGTAGTTTGCTGGGTCATATCGGTCTCCATCCTTGTAGATGGGCGTTATGAGACCTTGATTCCAGCTTTGAGGGAAGTAGCCGGAACTCAGGACGTGGGTGAATAGTTTAGCCAGTGCTGCATGAATATCTGGGGAACTGTATTTGATCATCTCTGGCAGGATGCCGTCACTGCCCGCGGCCTTCTTAGATTTTAGCAGTTTGATTCTGTCTTTTATTTCCAGCACACTGATTGGTATGTCCAGAGGATTTTGAAAGTCCTTGATTGTCTCCTCCATGTCCCTCAGTTTAGTCATTATATGCTCTTGTTCTGGGGTTAGGTCGTCTTCTGGGATATTCTTGTAGAGGCCCTTGAAGTAGCTGTGCCAGATGTTGCCATTTTGAATGTGGAGGGTACTTTGCTTGGGACTTGTACCGATATGGCTCCATGTCTCCCAGAATGAGTTATCCTGGAGGGAGTCTTCGAGCTGCTGCAGTTTGTGGGAGATGTGCTTTTGTTTTTTCTCCTTGAGGGTTCGCTTGTATTGCCTCTGTAGGGTGTCATGGACCACTCTTAGCTCCTTGTTGTCCGGGTCTCTGTGTTTTTGATTTGAGGCTATCCTTAGGGAGTTGCGCAGTGTCTTGCATTCTTTATCAAACCATTTTTGGCCTTGTTTATTTGTAGGTCTCTTGGAGTTGGTCCTTCTGAGGCCTGCTAGCTCTGCCATGGTATATAGGATGTTATTAAAGTCGTTTACTGCCAGGTTGACCCCTTGCTGGTTTGATGTATAGGATTTTGTGTGAAAGTTTACAAGCAGCTCTTTAATCTCTGTTCTGTTGGTCGTGTTGGTGTATTCAATGGCTAACTGTTTGGACCACTTGAAGGATGGTGGCAAATTGTGGAGACCGCTCAAGTGGGGCTTTTGTGTGGGTGACTTGTCCGTGGATCTCAGGTACAGCAGTGTCTGGTTGTGGTCTGACATGTGGGTGTCGGGGGTGACTATGAAGGCATTCATGTTTGCTGGGTCCATGTCTGTTATGGCATAATCCACTACACTACTGCCCGTGTGGGAGTTTAGTGTAAATCTCCCTAATGAGTCCCCCCTGGTGCGCCCGTTCAGTATATGCAGCCCCAAGCTCCGGCACAGGTTCAGCAGTTTTCTGCCGCTTTTATTCACCACTCTGTCATAGCTGTTTCTTGTTGTCTGTACTGAGTCTCGGTAGAAGGGCTCATCTCCCAGGACGTATATGTTTCCGTCAGGTGACAGGTAGTCCTTCTCTGTACCTGTCCTGGCGTTCAGGTCTCCACAGATGAGCACCTTACCTTTGGACTGGAATTGGGCAGCCTCCCTCTGAAGTTCCTCGTAGATGTCCGGCTTATAGTATGGGGATTCTGATGGAGGGATGTAGGCTGCGCAGAGGTAGATGTCCTGCTGAGAGGTGAGGATGGAGCTGCTTATCTGCATCCAGATATGGCTTTCTCCTCTTTTTATTGCCTTGATATGTTCTTGGATCTCCTCCTTGTACCATATTAGTATGCCCCCTGAGCAGCGGCCATGTTTGGTGTTCTTGTTTTTCTGGGCGGAGACAGAAAATTCCTTGTATCCCATGGGTGCGAGAGATTCCTCCTCTGCCCGGGCCCATGTCTCCAGGAGGATCTGGATGTCAATGTTCTTTAGCCTTTGTTTGAAGTCTGGGTCATTTGTCTTGGACCCAAAAGCTGAGGCATTCAATCCTTGAATGTTCCAGCTGCTGATAACTAAGGATGTCATATTTAGTTGATATACCTTATAATGAGGAAGGATAGATTTTCATAGGACATAACCGGATTTAGTGGTGGGTTTGGGTGGCATATTTTAGTAGTGTCCTAAGAGTTTGCTGCACAATGTGTTGAGCAATGTCCTTATTTCTGCCATGTTGCTGCCCTCTGTTGCTTTGTATTGCCATTTTGGGGCATGTGGTCTTGAGTATTTCTGCCATCTCTGTGGACTCTCTCCAGGGGTCTCTGTGGGCTGCCATCTGTTTGGTGGGTGTCTTGCTTGTGGTCTTGGAGGTCTGTTTAGAACCATGTCCTTTAGCTCTCTTGCTAGATGGCTGACTCCTTGTTTATTGAGGTGTTTGTCGTCATAGAGGTGATGGAGCGTTATTTCGGGGTGTCTTGCCAGCTGTATGTTTGGTGCTGAGGTAATACTGGCGGCCAGCTCTGAGTTGATTTGCTGGGTTATTTGTTGGTGTACATCTTTCCTTGGAAGCAGGGCAGACAGGATTATTTTGGTTCTGGGGAATTTTTGCTGGGCTGCTAGTGCGAGTTTTGATAGGTCCTTTGTGACTGTCTTTTGGTGGATATCGTTTGTGCCGGTGTGTAGTATGAGGTGTGTGGGCTCGGTGAAATATGGGTTACTGATCACCTCCTCTGCTTGTAGGATCGTTGAGCAGTGAATTTTTGTAACCCGAGCCGTCGGAAACAGTCTCTGAGTGTCCAGGTATTTCCCATTTGAGTCTATTATTAGGACTATGTCAGGATCCAGTGTTTTATTTGGCCCATTTGTTTTCTGTGTGTTGGGCCTTTGCGTGTTGGTTGCCCTTGTTTGTTGTGATGATGCATTTTCATTGCTGGGGTTGATGGTAGGGGTTTCCTTCGTGTTGTTGGGTCCAGGGGTGTTGGACACCCTGATATGCTGTGCTTGTGGGGCTGTATTGATATTGCTGGGGTTATGTGTAGAGTCCGTCTGGCTGAGGTTGTCGCAGGTCTGTGATATATCTGGCACCAGGGTAGTTGGTGCAGGCATTTGTTTTGGGGGAGTGCTTATACTTTGAGGTGCCCTCTCTGGTTTTTGTTGTAGGATTGAGGATTTTAGCTGGGTTATTTCTTCTTTGAGGTATGCATTTTCTTCCTGCAGCCTTTGAAGTGACCTTTGCAATTCCCACAGGTCTGTTTTCACACTTGACATTTCCCCCCTCAGTTGGTCATTTGCATTTTTCTCACCTTGGCTTCTTTGAAATTCTTCTTTGAATTGAATAAACTCGCATTCTAATTGGGACAGGCAGTCTCTGAGTATATCCCTGGGGGGTTGTGATGATTGGGATGTAGATGGGGCTGGGGGGGGGCTGGAGATTCTGTCTGCTATGGTCTGGTCACTTGTGGATATGCTTCCTTCCTTCATTAGGGTTTTCACTTGCTTTTTAATGTGCAGGAATTGTTGATGAAATTCCTCCATTTTTTGTTCCGTTCCTTGGACCATGATAGTTCCATTTCTATACATATTTATGGAGAGATTAAAGGTCTCAGGGTCCTCCTCATCCTGTACTCTAATTTGTTTGCCCCTGCTAATGCCCCGTTTTTTGATGTTCTTGTAATGTTTGCTGAGAGTCTGGTCCCAGGCTTCATGGTGCCCTGAGTAGAATAACAGATTTGTTTTTTCCCCCTGTTCATTCAAGTCTATTAGTAGTGTCTCTGGGTTTTTCTTCATAGAGTCTAGTTTTATGGCTTTTCTAGCTTCCTTGGATTTGGCATTCTCAGGGAAGGTTATCTCTAATGTGTCAGACCCCCTGCTAGCTCCAGTTGCCTTCTCCAGGTCTCCTGCATTGACTACAGTGCTATCCCCGTGTTGTTTCATTTTAAAGGGCTTTCTTTTATATTTTCTAATGCGTAATATACGATCAATTCTTATTTTAGCAGTGGATTGGCATGGAGCCCTTACCTTGGGGATGCGCTGTGCTGGTAGGGTTTGATGGTGGTCTGTTTGCTGGGTTTCCACTAGGCAATCTTGTCCTCCTTTTCCATCTGTGTATTAATTTTTCTTGTGATTTTTCTTGTCATTGCTTAAAGTCCTTAAAAAGTTTGTCCAGTGTGCTTAGTACTCCGTCATATCTGTAGATTTCCGTATTATGTCCTCCAATCTGCTCATTATAAGGTATAAACTCTGGTTGAATCAGGAGCTCATCTTACAGTGTCTTGCTCCTTCAGTGTCCAGTGTCTCTCTCTCTTTCTCTCCTCTCTCTCTTTCCTCTCTCCCTCTCTTCTCTTATCTCCTCTCTCTTCTCTCTTTCTCTTTTCTCTCTCTCCTCTCTCTCTCTTCTCTCTCTCTCCTGTCTCTCCCTTTTCTCTCTCTCCTCTCTCTCTTCTCTCTCTTCCCTCTCTCTCTCCTCTCTCCCTCTCTCTTCTCTCTCTCCTCTCTCTTCTCTCTCCCCTCTCTCTCCTCTCTCTCCTCTCTCTCCTCTCTCTCCTCTCTCCTCTCTCTCTTTCCTCTCTCCCTCTCTTCTCTTATCTCCTCTCTTCTCTCTCTCCTCGCTCTCTCCTCTCTCTTCTCTCTCCCCTCTCTCTCTCCCCTTCCTCTTCTCTCTCTTCTCTCTCCTCTCTCTCTTCTCTCTATCTTCTCTCTCTTCTCTCTTTCTTTTTTCTCTCTCTCCTCTCTCTCTCCTGTCTCTCCCTCTTCTCTCTCTCCTCTCTCCCTCTCTCTTCTCTCTCTTCTCTCTCTCCCCTCTCTCTCTCCTCTTTCCCTCTCACTCTTCTCTCTCTCCTCCCTCTTCTCTCTCTCCTCTCTCCCTCTCTCTTCTCTCCTCTACTCTCTTCTCTCTCTCTTCTTTCCTTCTCTTCTCTCCTCTCTTCTCTCGCTCTCTTCTCTCTCTCTTCTCTCTCTCAGACCTGGCGATGATCAGCTGATGCGGTCACCTGACGGAATCAGCTGAGACTATAAGTCGAGCGGTGAGCCTGGCTTTTTACCGTGTGGCCGGCTAAACTATCAGCTGATGCTGTCGGACAGGAGTCTGCACAGAAGTGTGTAGTTTTGGGTTTTTTTGCACTGATGAATCAACTGATTGAATAAAAGCCGTTTATACAATTAGCTGATGTGTCATGTGATTCAGGCCCTTGAACCTGACACATCATCTGATTGCTTTGCCTTCCAGCAAACCGATCATATGATATTGGATCCGGATTGGACGGCGCGGGACCCTTGACCCAGGATTACTGTGGAGGGTTTTTTTTTATTTCAATAAAGATGGAGTCACTTATTGTGTTGTGTTTTATTTCTAATAAAAATATTTTTCTGTGTGTTGTGTTTTTTTTATCTGTACTAGAAATTTGGCGTGACACCATGAATTTCGGGCTTAGAGACAGTTGATAATATACAGCTAGCCCTAAGCCCATTATTACCCAGCAAGCCACCCGTCACCAGGGCAGCTGGAAGAGTTGGATACAGCGCCAGAAGATGGCTCTTCTATGAAAGCGCCATTTTCTGGGGCGGCTGCGGACTGCAATTCACAGCGGGGGTGCCCAGAATACTTGGGCCAACCTGGGCTGAGGATTCCAATCCCCAGTTGCCTAGTTGTACCTGTCTGGACACAAAAATTGGGCAAAGCCCACGTTATTTTTTTTTAATTATTTCATGAAATTCGTGAAATAATTAAAAAAAAGGGGTTCCCTATATTTTTGGTTCCCACCTGGGTACATGCAGCTGGGGGTTGGGGGCAGATCGTAGCTGCCTGCTGTACCTGGCTAGCATACAAAAATATGACGAAGCCCACGTCAGTCCTGGATGGAGTATGCCGAGCCTTCTAGTTCTGCAGCTGCTGTCTGCTGTCTGTATGGAGGAGAGCAGACAGCAGCTGCAGAACTACAAGGCTCAGCATCCTCCATGCAGGACAGAACACACCCGCCGTTCGATGAACCGAACCGAACTCGAACACTAATTTCACACTAAACACAATTTCACAATAAACACTAAAGCTCATCTCTAATTACTAGGGAGCAATCACGAGAACAGGGGCTGTCCAAATTGGTGAATATTTTGAAACTACAGTAATTATGCCGAAAAGTGAAAGCATTAATGTATGCTTTATGACAAAGACTTCTAATAAAGAGCTAGTTTGCGGGAACACGGTGGTGCGCTTTCCACCAAATAAAAAAAGTCTCTTAGCAATTATAGGTGTAACTACTTTATTAGAAAATTCTTAAAACTCATGAAATGTTTTTTGACTCTGATCTGGAGTATTATCTGACCAAGGCTCCAGCCCAAAGTATCACCTAATGCAGGCTCCTATCCAGAGAATCACCTGATGAAGACTCCAGTCTAGAGAATTATGCGATGAAGGCTCTGATACAAAGTGTCACCTGACGAAGACTCTGGTCCAGAGAATCATCTGCCTAAAGGGTGCTTTACATGCTGCGACATCGCTGACGATATATGGTCGGGGTCACGGTGTTTGTGACGCACATCCGGCGTCGTTAGCGACATCGCAGCATGTAACACCTCTGAGCGACCTAAAACGATCGCAAAAGAGGTTAAAATCGTTGGTCTTGGAGAGGTCGCTCCAACACCAAAAATTGTTGACAGGTGAGTAGCGAGGTTGTTCGTCCTTCCTGCGACAGCACACATCGCTATGTGTGACACTGCAGGAATGAGGAAACTCACCGTACCTCCTGCGTCCTGCCGGCAATGAGGAAGGAAGGAGGTGGGCGGGATGTTTGGCCCGCTCATCTCCGCCCCTCCTCTGCTATTGGGCGGCCACTTAGTGATGTTGCTATGACGCTGAACGAACCTCCCCCTTAGTGACGGGTGTTAGCGATGTTGTGAGCCACAGGCAGCGATTTGCCCATGATGCACAACCGACGGGGGCGGGTACGCTCGCTAGCGATATCGGTACCGATATCACAGCGTGTAAAGTACCCTTTAGGCTTTGATCCTAAGTATCACCTTCACCTCGCCAAACAGACCTACTTCACCACCCTGATCTCTTCACATTTCAACAATCCAAAAAAGCTCCACAACACCTTTCATTCCCTCGTCAGTCCCAAAGTACAGACCCCTATCAAAGACCTTCATGCTGATGATCTGGCCTCCTATTTCAGAGAGAAAATAGGCAACATCCACCGAGAGATCAGCTCACAGCCACCAAGAGTCGTGATTCCCATCCCTCGCCACATCCCATCCAGCTCACTTTCCACAATTGACCCAGTCACTGAGGAAGAAGTCTCCAGGCTCCTCTCTTCTTCTCGTCCTACCACTTGCCCTACTGATCCCTTGCCCTCACACCTACTCTAGTCCCTCGCTCCAGTCTTCACTACTCACCTAACTAAAATCTTCAATCTCTCTCTTCTGGTATCTTCCCCTCCTCCCTAAAACACTCTCTCATTACTCCATTATTAAAAAAAAACCTTCTCTTGACCCATCCTGTACAAATAACTACAGACCAGTCTCCAATCTCCCCTTCATCTCTAAACTCTTGGAGCGCCTGGTTTATTCCCACCTCACCCATTACTTCTCCACTCACTCTCTTCTAGATCCTTTACAGTCTGGCTTCCGCCCCTTATATTCGACAGAAACTGCCCTTGTCAAAGTGACCAATGACCTTCTGACAGCAAAACTTAACGGTGACCACTCTCTGCTTATTCTTCTTGACCTCTCTGCTGCCTTCCACACTGTTGACCACCATCTCCTTCTCTCTATGCTCCAGTCTATCAGCCTAAAGGACACCGCACTCTCCTGGTTCTCCTCCTATCTCTCGGGCCACTCTCTCCTGGTTTTCTCCCTTTCTCTCGGATCGTTCTCTCCTGGTTTTCTTCCTATCTTTCTGTCTGCTCATTCAGTGTATCATTTGCTGGCTCCACATCTTCTCCTCTTCCTCTCACTGTTGGGGTCCCTCAAGGTTCAGTCCTCGGCCCTCTTCTTTTCTCCCTCTACACTGCCCCAATTGGAATGACCATCAGCAGATTTGGCTTTCAGTACCATCTTTATGCTGACACACTGCTATACACCTCATCCCCTGAGCTCACCCCCGCTGTACTACAGAACACCAGTGACTGTCTTTCCGCAGTTTGCAACATCATGTCTGCTCTCTATCCGGACGTAACCTTTCCAAAACTGAACTTCTTCTTTTCCCTCTGTCTTCTAACCTCCCTAAACCTGACATCTTCCTCTCTGTGTGTGGCACCACAATAACTCCTAAGCAGCAGGCTCGCTGTCTTGGGGATACGCTCGACACAAATCTATGCTTCACCTCCTATATACAATCTCTCACCCATTCTTGTCGCCTGCGCCTGAAGACCATCTCTAGAATCCGCACCTTTATCACCATAGAAATCACAAAACCCCTCACCGTTGCCCTGATCCACTCCCACTTTGACTACTGCAATTCTTTATTAATTGGTCTCTCCGTAACTAGACTCTCTCCTCTACAGTCCATCCTTAATGCAGCAGCCAGGGTCACCTATCTGGCTAACCATAAAGGGGGCTTTACACACAGCGATATTGCTAGCGATATCACTGGTGTAAGCACCCGCCCCCGTCGTTTGTGCGTCACGGGCAAATCGCTGCCCGTGGCGCACAAAATCGTTAGGAGCCGTCACACGGACTTACCAGCCTAGCGACGTCGCTGTTGCGGGCGAACCACCTCCTTTCAAAGGGGGAGGTTCGTGCGGCGTCAGAGCGGCGTCACTAAGCCGCCGCCCAATAGAAGCGGAGGGGCGGAGATGAGCGGCCGTAACATCCCGCCCACCTCCTTCCTTCCTCATTGCCGGCGGCCGCAGGTAAGCTGTAGTTTGTTGTTCCCGGGGTGTCACACGTAGCGATGTGTGCTGCCTCGGGAACGACGAACAACCTGCGTCCTCAACAATCAACGATTTTTTTAAAATGAACTACGTGTCAACGATGGACGATAAGGTGAGTATTTTTGATTGTTAACAGCCGTTCGTTGGTGTCACATGCAATGACGTCGTTAACGATGCCAGATGTGCGTCACGGAATCCGTGACCCCAGGGACATTTCGTTAGATACGTCGTTGCGTGTAACGGGGCTTTTACTCGGACGCCTCTGCTCTGTGCGGGTCATTGAACTGGCTACCCATATATCACAGGATCCAATTCAAATTGCTTGTTCTCACCCACAAAGCTCTCCACAGAGCAGCACCCCACTACACCCTCACCCTCCTTACTTTCTATCACCTACCCGTCCTCTCCACAGTGCTGCACCCCCCTACATCTCCACCCTCCTCTCTGTCTATCACCCTTCCTTTTCTCTATGCTCCGCAAATGACTAACATCCACACTAATCCGAACCTCGCATTCCCGGCTCCAAGACTTCTCCCGAGCTGCACCAATCCTCTGGAATGGTCTACTCTAAGAAACTAGGACGAACCACAATTTACTCAGCTTCAGACACTCCCTAAAAATGCATCTTTTTAGGGCGGCCTATCACATTGCCTAATCAAATTAAATTCACAGAGTTCCTCCACTGTTCCTCAGAACATAATTCTCTATCAAACTCCACCGCACCCAAGAGAATCACAAAGATTTGCAGATGACAGTGTCGCGGGCGGCGGGGCGCTGCTTGGCTAACGCTAACGCTCGGGTACAGCCGCTGCTGCTGCTGCTGCTGCTCGGTGGCTCGAGCGGTGGGCCGGATCCGGGGACTCGAGCGGCGCTCCTCACCCGTGAGTGAAAAGGGGAGGATTGTTTGGGGATTGAGTCCGTGACGTTTGTGGTGAAGGTGGACACCACCGCTGCTGGTGACAGGGATCCCAGGAGAGTTGTTAGGGAGCAGCTGGGATGTTATCCCCCTCCGTGGCTAGGGGCTGGTGGTCCCGGTGAGGTGACGGGGAGGCAGGGCTGGCGAGGTGCAGGGTCACTGGGACAGCGCGGCGTGGTGCCGGACGGCACTGGTGTACTCACTCAGCAATGGAAAGTAACAAGAGTCTCCGGTAAACCAAACGGCTGGATGAACGGTTCCCGCGGCCGGCCGCAGTGTCTCTCTCCCCGGACAGGTGATGGTGGCTGTCTTTCCCTGCACCTTAGTAGTTTGCTTTTGACTCAGATGGCTTCCCAACGGTGGTCCGCTCCCCGGCGTATAGGTGCCGTAGGAGCCCGGTTTGCCCGCAGGCGCTGGCCCTTGGGTTTCTAGCCTTTGGCGGTGGCTGTATACCCGCACGGTGCGGACGTTTGATTTCAAATGGGACTTGGTAGTTGGGAAACCCCTGGGGTTCCCGTCACAGTCGGATTTGACAATTAAACGGCGGCTCCAAGCCTGGTCGGGGTCCGATGGCCCTGCCTGTGTGTGCTTAGTTTCACTCCGTTCCCCGTTCCGGTACCGGCGGGCCGACGCCTGACCCCGGTCCTTTCGGCTCTGCGGAGCTCCACTAACTCCTGCAGACGGCCACCACCGTCTGCCAACCTTGCTGTACGTGTCCGGGCTCCAACCCAGACACCAGACTTGCTCCTCACACTCTCACTCTCTAAACTGTTCTGCACTGTTTTCCCGCCTCCAGGACTGTGAACTCAGTGGGTGGGGCCAACCGCCTGGCTCCACCCCACCTGGTGTGGACATCAGCCCCTGGAGGGAGGCAACAAGGGTTTTGTGTTTGACGTGTGTTTCTGTACGGGGGGGGTGGGGGTGCGAATGTTATTTATGTGGCTACCTGGCTTGTCCAGGGCGCCACAACAGCTCATGCAACCTTTATCTATCCCCCATTTCTTTGAGATGGCTGGACCGTCGTTGTAAATAAGCCCCTGTACCTTGTGTCACCTCCACCTGACCCCACTATAGATTGTAAGTTCTCATGAGCAGGATTGTCTGTATTTTTTCTCTAATTATTGTATCTTCTGTAACTGTTACTTGCTTGTATATGTCCCCCATCCTGGTATACATGTCCCCATCCTGATATATATCTTCCCCATTCTAGGCCACATTCTGGTATATATAACCCAATCCTGGTAAAAATGTTCCCCATCCTGGTATATACTGTACCTCTGAATTGAAAAGCGCTGCAGAATATGTTGGTGCTATAGAAATAAAGATTATTATTACCATAAGGGAAAATCCTGATGACAGGTTCCCTTTAAATCTGCTATTTGGCTAATAGGAGAGTGAAGCTGTTTCCATACAATGGAGCCATAGCATAGAAGAACGGGCGCCAGTTTAATAATTGCCCCCACTCCTTATAATTGCTGACATTTTAATTTAAATGACATTTAATTCTGAAGTGTATAAAGTTAATGTGACATTTTGGGTTGAAGCCAAATCCTTGAGTATCTGCTTTGTATTGTGGGTGTCTCCATTATGACTGGGAATGTCTATATCTATAGATGCATTATATTCCATCCTGGCACAGGGAAATACAAGCACTGATATTATACTTGTGTCTATCACATTGTCACCCGCTAGGAAGATCCTGAAGACCCCCGGAAAGTCTCACACATTAACATTAATGTATAGACTGTAAGTGATGGCCTTCATATTAGCAGATCAGTTTCATAAATGCATTTTTCTTCTATTTTACTAAATATTTGGAAATATTTTTTTTAGTGTTTTTGAATCTTGACAACTGTTTGCAAGTCACATTTATACATGAGATAGAGGATTGTCTAATGGTAATGGATGTCCGAGGCACCGGACCTTCTTAAAATTCCTTTATTGGTTAAAGCAAGGAAGAAAATGCAACATTTGGCCGCGCACAGCCTGGAATTGTAAGGAGAACATTTGGTGCCTTTAACACCTATCACTACTTTCTCTCTCCTGCTCTTTATTAATTTCTGGAAATTAAACCTATTCACTATCTTCTCATCATACGCACTGTCTTATCTGCTATTATTTCTGACTGCGCTCTGAGGTCCTCTCTGCTATCTTCTTCTTTTGCCCCCAGAAAATAACAGCTTAATTAACTGCTTGGGCTTTTATAGTGGCTGTGATTCATCAGTGACCTTATAAGACTACTGATGAATCATAGCCACTATAAAAGCCCAAGAAGGAAATTAAACTGTTATTTCCTGACAGCCGAAGAAGAAGATAGCAGAGAGGACCTCAGAGCGCAGTCAGAAATAAATAGCAGATAAAAACAGTGCGTATGATGAGAAGATAGTGAATGTGAGAGTCTATTGAGAGTCTATTATGATTGGCTGTGCTACTGTCATGGATGTGTCACAGGTGACAGACAGTCATGTGGTTTCTGGCAATAGAAGGTCACAGTGTCTGGCAGCACAGAATGCTCCCTGACTTTCTATTGTTCCTGCTGTCAGTATTCATTGGTATAGGTAGCTTTCCTGCTAGATTCATCTATCCCCCTTTTGGACCCAGCAGGAGCTCGCCTCCCACCCAGCAGCTGATTATCAGTAGTCGCTTGGTGCTTAAATACCCCTTCCTTCATTTAGACTGGTGCTGGTGATATTTTCAGTTCTTTGAAGCCAAGGTTGCAAACAAGTGGCTTGTACTCCTTTGTGGTGTCATTGCTGAAGCTTTGCTGAACTTCTACCTGTGTCATCTGTGGATAAGTAGCTCATGCTTTTCCCCTATGTGTCCCCCTGGTGTCTTCTATAGTTGTTTAGTGGAGTTGATGAAGAGCTCATCCCATTCATTCCCTAAGTAGGGTCCAGCACTAGGGACACCTGGGGTCAGGTATCCGGCTTGGCGCATAGATGCGGAACCTATCTAAAGTGTTGAACAATCCTAGGGACCAGCAGTAGGTTTGGTCAGTGGTCACCATCTTCCCTTTCCCTAGACACAGGGTTTTCCTTCCCTTTTGGTGTTCTCTTGGTATTTCGCCATACTTAGGGTCAGGTATCCTGCTCGGCGCATAGGTGCAGAACCTATCTAGGGTGGTGAGGGACCCTAGGGACCAGCAGTAGGTTTGGTCAGGGGTCACCACCTTCCCTTTCCTTAAACACAGGGTTTTCCTTCCCTTTTGCCGTGTGCTTGGTACTTCCCTGTACCTAGCATGACATTACTGTCACTGGTGTGTCACATGTGACTGACAGTCCTGTGGTTTCTGACCATAGAAGGTCAGAGCACCTGGCTGCTCTTGCTGTCAGTATTCATTGGTATAGGTAGTATAGATAGCTTTCCTGCTGGATTCATCTCTCCCCCTGTTGGACCCAGCAGAAGCTCCCCTTCCACCCAGCTGCTGATTATCAGTGTTTAAATACCCCTTCCTTCTTGTGAACTGGGGCTGGTGATAATGTCACGCAAGGGAGGGGGAAGTACCTAGCACACAGCGAAAGAAACGGGAAACCCTGTGCTTAGGGAAAGGGAAGGTTGTGACCCCTGACCAAACCTAATGCTGGCCTCTGGGGTCCTTCACCACCCTAGATAGGTTTCGCACCTATGCGCCAAGCTGGATTCCTGACCCTTGGTATCCCTAGTGCTGGGCCCTAAAAAAGGAACGGATAGGATGAGGTCTTCGTCAACCCCAGTAAACACTAAAGAAGACACAAGGGGGGAATGCATGAATGACTTATCATTAGATGACTCAAGTAGAAGTTCAGCAAAGTTTTCAGCAACTTCACCACAGAGGAGTACAAGCCACTTGCTTGCAACCAGGGATTGAAGGAACTGAAAATATCACCAGCACCAACCCAAAGGAAGTAAAGGGGTATTTAAGTACCAAGGGAATGCTGATAATCAGCAGCAGGGTGGAATGTGAGCTCCTGCTGGGTCCAAAGGGAGCGAGATTAATGAATGAATACTGACAGCAGTAACAATGGAAAGACAGGGAGCATTCTGCGCAGTCAAATGCTGTGACCTTCTATGGCCAGAAACCACATGACTGTGTGACACCAGTGGAATGACTGTAAGACAACATAGTGAAGCCTGACAGGCAGCTCCTGAAAATCATGGTGTGAATGGCAACACTAAATAAAACAAGGAATTCAAGTTTTTTAATGGTTTAATATAGAAATATTTTAAATTGCGACCTTTGAGGCAGATTCAAGCGAATTTACTTTACAAAGTGGTATTGATCCACCCCCAAGGAGCTCATACACACATCCAGATCTGCTCTTCTGTGTAGAGACCCGCTTTTCATAGCCATTTGGTGGCAGACAGCCACAAGCCACACATCACAGGCCCACGAGACTTATGTCCCTCCCGAGCTCCGGTTGGGAACCCCTGATTTACAGTATATACAGTATAGTTGTTGTGTGGGAATCTCTGGTGGTCTCCTCCGGAATTCCCCAATCTACAGGGTCATAATGTGAAAGACACAAGAATATGATCAGATTTTGCATTTCCCAGTGCCAGGACGGAATATAATGCATCTATAGATATATAAATGGGCACGTACACTTTTGGTCTGAATAGGGACATCCACAAAACAAAACAGATACTGAGGAACCTGGCTCCAACCCCAAATCTCATATTAATTGTGATTAAGTGCGATTGAAATTAAAGTTTCAGCGATTATAATAAATGGGGAATATTATGAAGCCGGAGCCAATTCTGCTCACATTAGGGATTGTTCCTCCTATGTTAGGGCTGCATTGTGTAGGAACAGTTTAATTCTACTATTGGCCAAATAGCAGAAGTAATCAGTGGAGATGAGCGAACCTGTTCGAAAAAGTTCACAAATCTGAAATTTGGCAAGAGACTTGCCCATTCGGATTCGGATTCCCGAACACTTTTCTCAAAATTGGCAAAACTCGGCATTTGTTCGGTAACTGTGTAACGCCCCTGAGACGTTACAGGGTATTGTGGAGACACGGGGCTTAGTGGGTGCTCTCCTTTGGAGACACGGGGCTTAGTGGGTGCTCTCCTTTGGAGACACGGGGCTCAGTGGGTGCTCTCGTCCACTAAAACCCGCCGCCTTTAGAAAGACAGCGTGGCTCAGGGCTCATCCCAACTGAACGCCGGCCTCCTTAACCGTGGGCGGAAACTACTCAGACAACACAGGGTGAGGGAACCACAATAATTAGACTTTATTGGATCCCCAAACAATTAATGGCACATAACACATAACCAGCAAAACACACAAATGTAACAGGCAACAGAGTCTCACCCTTCCACTGCTCACCAGGGATTAGAATGTCCGTGCCTCACAGGTTCCAGGGCTACTTACTCCAATCCAGCAGCACCCCGCTTTCGGCGGGCACCCACCGTGACTGGAATAACGCCAGATTTAGGAAGCTGTGTGAGGTCTGCAAAGTCTGTAACAGGTGACTGAACTGTCCCAACCTGAGTGTCCTCCTTAGGTAGACCTGGTTTGATGTTACAATCCTGGCAGCCAAAATTGAAATCCCTAGGCTGTGGATATGGTCTTCAACGGAGCCCCTAGATTGAAGCCATAAGATATCCTGATCCTCTAGTCAGCTCCAAAGAGCTTAAGGTCCAGTCACACTAAGCAACTTACCAGCGATCCCAACAACGAAAGGGATCGCTGGTAAGTTGCTAAAAGGTTGCTGGTGAGATGTCACACTGCGACGCTCCAGCGATCCCACCAGCAACCTGACCTGGCAGGGATCGCTGGAGCGTCGCTACACGAGTTGCTGGTGAGCTCACCAGCAACCAGTGACCAGCCCCCAGCGCCGCGTGGAAGATGCTGCGCTTGGTAACTAAGGTAAATATCGGGTAACCAACCCGATATTTACCTTAGTTACCAGCGCACGGAGCAACACGTGCAGAGAGCAGGGAGCAGCGCACACTGAGCGCTGGCTCCCTGCTCTCCTAGTTACAGCACACATCGGGTTAATTACCCGATGTGTGCTGCAGCTAAATGTGCACAGAGCAGGAGCCGGCACTGACAGTGAGAGCGGCGGAGGCTGGTAACAAAGGTAAATATCGGGTAACCAGGGACAGGGCGTCTTGGTTACCCGATGTTTACATTGGTTACCAGCCTCCGCAGAAGCCGGCTCCTGCTGTCTGCACATTTAGTTGTTGCTGTCTCGCTGTCACACACAGCGATCTGTGCTTCACAGCGGGACAGCAACAACTAAAAAATGGCCCAGGACATTCAGCAACAACCAACGACCTCACAGCAGGGGCCGGGTTGTTGCTGGATGTCACACTAAGCAACATCGCTAGCAACGTCACAAAAGTTGTTCGTTAGCAGCGATGTTGCTAGCGATGTTGCTTAGTGTGACGGGGCCTTTAGACTGGATCCATCAGCATCCATCAACAACCTGGTGGCTTAAAGAAGTCCCTTTTATAGCCACAGCCTTCCACTTAGATACACTGCGTCCTCATCGATTGGTTGGACAAGATCGCCTCTCCCATTGGATGAATCTCAAGCTGCATGGACAATGTTCATCCAAATGATGTCTACAGAAAGACTGAGGATATCTACATGTAGTCTGGGAGTCACCGACTAGACAATGGCTACTAAGGTAATCACATTAGCAATACACAACTACAATACAAGGATTACTGGAAGAGTCTAGAGAACAATACGTCTGGCTTTCAGTGGCCAACACAATTACATTGAATCAACAAGAGTCTTGTAAAAACAATGAGGGACTTCTCCCCCCGTGTATAAACAATCTATCATGCTGTCTGGATGAATTTTAAGAAACTATAACCCATGAGAGTCCATGTCGTCACAGGTGTCTCATTATATCCTTCCCTGGCAGGTCAAGATGCTAATCTAGTAAGTTCTACACACACCTCAGACCACTATACAGCAGGGAGAAGCAGTCAGTAGGAAATGGTTAATAATGTTTCTACAGATGCAGGAAGTGACTCAGCCAGTTCTTAGCAGACCCATAGCAGCTTGCAAAAGTGGGGGCATGAGCAGTTAGGAGTAGAAAACAGTTTCACTTTAACTCAGAATAAGCTTGGACATGAGACAGAGCAGATGCACAGTGGTGCAGCTCCGTGAAGGGGAGGCTGTCAGGCCTTCAGGGAGGCAGAGCAGAGCTGTCTGGATGTAACACCGAACAGACAGCTCCACTAAGCTGGGGGGCCACTAACATCTAGAGAGACGGGACCCGGCACCTGTAATCGTGGACTAAAAGGGAGCAGTTGCCAGAGAGACGGGACTGGGCACAAGAGAGGTACAGAGCCCTAGTTCGGGTGGCCGAGGTGCGGCAGCAGAGAGGGAACCTGAGAGAAGGGGATAGAGGTTCGGCCCACGAGAGGCCCAGGCTGCCGGCCGTGCAGACCGAGACCGGAGAAGAGCACAGAGTTGTGCATGGAGGAGAAAGGCCACAGATTACCAAACCGGATCCAGCCTCTGACCTGCCCGGGAAGCGACCGGAGACTCTGATGGCGAGGACCAGCACCCGGGGTGCGATACCACCTGAGCCAGTAAATAAAGTGACTGGTGACTCTGTGAGTAACTGCCGCCGCCCTGCATTCCAGCGCTCCTGTGGACTGCCGCCCCTGTTCCCACCAACCTCCCGGGGTACCCCGCTCTGCCCGTGGGGAATGATACTATCCCGGCTGCACATAACACCTGCCTCGGAAAGAGACTGTGCAGCGGCAGCTAGTTCCTGGCCGCATACCGGGGATGGCGCTGCGAAGCAATCCCACTACCCATCCAGTACTGCCCCTGGGAGAGGACTAGTCGCAGGAAGGGTCCGCAGCGGAGGAGGCCAAGACACCAGCAACCGGTGAGACGCTTCCCAGTGGCCCGTCACCCTCCTTCCATCCCCATCGGTATTGGACACTTGTCCGTTTGATGTTCTAATTCAATATGTAGCCGATGGGGTCATGGAACCGGGTCAGGCCAGTCACAGCTACCCCAAGGAACCACTGACCCGGTGACAAGTACCCCAAGGCCCCGTGGACGCTACATCTGTTCACATCTTCACTTCTGCTTTTCTTCTACTTATGACTTTGGCTGGGATAGTAGTAATGTATGATGAGCGGGGGGGAGGTGTTTGATGAGGGGACTACCTTCAAGTCTCCACACACGCAGCTGTCACACTGCTTCCGAGTCCGCTCATTAGCCTTCATACATATTCACCATTTCCCCCACCCACCATCTGAGACAGCATCTTTGATTGGTTGCAGTCTGTCACGCTTCCCAGGTCCAGACCCCGTCCTCCACTCACCGCTCCGGTCCCCGTTCCTTCAGCCCGCGGCTTCTCAACCCGCACTGCCTCCTCTGCGCCTTCCAGGCTCCCTGCTCCCCGCTCCCGGCATACATCTGCGACCCCGGACACACACACACGGGCTCCCCTGCATCCTATGTACCGCTTCCTGCTCTGGTCTCCGGCACTCGAGCATCGCGCATGCGCATTAGGGCGCGCGCGCGGTCATTGACCTCCTCTTGAAGGGCCAGCATCCGGAAACAGGATATCGCTTAAATCAGGTGTAGGGTATATAGGGGTCTTCCTGCCGTGGGGGCGTTGCCTGTTTGTCGAGTTTCAGTAGCTAGAAATCCAGGTCCTCTTGTGCTGTACAGACATTAACCCTGTCTTCTTTCTAGTACCCATCCTGCCTCCGTGATCGGGTCCTGTATCCGGGATTACCAAAAGGTCCTCCTGTGACTACCGGTGGAGAAGATCCTTATCATTACACCTCCCGGTCTCCATCTGTGTTCCCGGTCCCATCCGGCTATCGATACCGTCACACCAGCTTCACCTGGACCCCGCTCACGGTCCATTCCCAGCACCGGTACCACCCTCAAGTCATCTTCGTTTGAAACCCCGTGGCTCCTGGGACCCCATTCTACTCATCTCCTGAAGGACATTGACTTTGCCCCGTTAGTACTCCGGCTACCGTGTACCTAGGCCCTCTGGTGGGGTGACTGGACAGTCCCTGTATAGGGGTTAGCTTCGGGTTGTAACCCTCACTGGGGGAGTCCCGTACACGGCCCAGAGGATCCACTACCACCTGGACCTAACAGCATCTCTAATTGGCTGCCCTCACAAAGGCTGTCTGGATCCACTAATGGAGTGTAAAAATAAATAAATAAATATATAAATCAATTAAAAAAAGACTTAGCATTTCCTGTATATTGATACCTATTGCAGATAAAGCAGACGGCTACAGACCATGCCGCCACCCTCTATGACAGCTTCTGTGATCAGTTGGAATCATACACGCTGTCTGTGTCCCCATAGTGTTGTAAAAATAAATAAATGTAAAATAAAAATATTATGGGGTCCCCCGCATATTGATACCTAGAGCAGATAAAGCCTACAGCTACAGGCTGTAGCCACCAGCCGTGCATATTATCTTGGCTGTGTACTGTATCAAAATACAAGGAACCCCATGCAGCTTTTTTTATTATTATTTAATTAAATTATTTAAAAAAAACGGCATGCCGTCCCCCCAGTTTTGATACTCAGCCAAAATAAAGCCGAAAAGCCGACAGCTGGGGGCTGTTATTCTCAGGCAAGGGAGGTCCATGGTTATTGGGACCCCCAGCCTAAAAATAGCAGCCAGCAGCCACTCAGAATTGTCGAATCCATTAGATGTGACAATTCTGGCATTTTACCTGGCTTATCCCGATTGCCCTGGTGTGGTGACAATCATGGTAATATAAGGAGTTAATGACAGCTGTGATTTGTCAAAAGTCACAGCTGCCATTAAACACTGGGTTAATAATGGGTAGGAATCTATGAGACCCCCCTACACTAATCCTGTAAATAAAAATAAACAAAACACACAATACAATACTTTAAAAAAAATAAAAAACCCTCTATCTCCAATTTATTAACCCCCAAAACACCAAGGTCCAATATAATTCACACCTTGATGTCCCACGACAATCCAGGCTCTGCTACATACTGAAGTCGGGCATATTAGACAACATGGCCAACCGCTGTGGCTTCAGTCAGACGCTGACTGAGCCGCAGCTGTGATCGATGACGTCACAGTTTACCTGTGGTCACAGTTGGAGGTTTCCACGGTACCACCTGTGACTGCAGGTAAACTCACCTCAGGTAAACTCATTGCACTCAGTTACCTCACTTCAGGTTAACTCATTGAACTCGGTTACCTCACCTCAGGTGAACTCATTGAACTCAGGTACCTCACCTCAGGTGAACTCATTGAACTCAGTTACCTCACCTCAAGTGAACACATTGAACTCAGTTACATCACCTCAGGTGAACTCACTGATCTCAGTTACCTCACCTCAGGTGAGCTCATTGAACTCAGTTACCTCACCTTAGGTGAACTCATTTACCTCCCCTCAGGTGAACTCTTTGAACTCAAGTACCTCATCTCAGGTGAACTCATGGAGTTCAATGAGAACTACATATGTGAGTGAGCTGAAGAGGGCGCCGTACACAGAAGAGGAGCTAATTCATGGAAGAGCGAGCAAAGATAGACGATTGTAGATGTGCTGTGTGATTGAATCCAGCCCAAAAAGATTCAAAGGGGACTTCAACAAAATCTTAGTGTAAGGGTGTGTAGATTTATGCAACCACATTATTTTAGTTGTTTATTTTTGTTTTTACACCCAAAAAGATTGAATTAAACAGATTATGGGTTACATTAAAGGTGGGAATTACAAAACCTGGCATTTTAACATAGGTGTGCAAACTTTTCATATCCACCTTAGATAAGGAGGCATTCAGGGACATACAATCCTACAGGGATGCCCCGAAGCTGTCACTTGCTATAATTGTACATGTTGGTGCTCTGCCAGTCTTATCACAATGAGCTGAATACATGCGATGTGCACAATTATTAGGGGAGGTTTACTGGACAACATCACTTTTGTAATATATGTAAATTCAGGTAAGTAGGGAGCCAGGACCCTATATATATATATACAGCGCCCCATCCAAGGCAGTCACAGTCCTGAGCACCGGAGGAGCAGGTAAGCTTTACTATCACCTATCACCTTTTCCATTATCCATTACACTCACTACGCAGATATAGATATATAAAAAAATACTTTTATATTTTTAATTTTCTACATTTATTTATTATTTATTATTTATTTATTTATTTATTGTAAAAGGGAAATAAATAAATAAATATTGTAAAATATTTTACATTTAATATCCATAAAACACCCAAAAAAGTGAAAGATATTAAGAATTAAGAAAAAAATAATAATATTCTTCTTAAAGGGAATATTTGGTTTAGAAAACCCTCGGTGTTACTGCTTTTAATTAAAGGGGCTGTTTTCAGGAATTTTTGTTTTATAGACCCTGGTAGTCAGAACAAAATTAATCAATATCTTGCAACAAATGGGGTGCTGTCAGCAGATGTTGGTCGCATCGTGTAGGTCACCTATAATAATAAGGACACAATTCTATTTAGTGTTTTCCCCACAATTATAGCATCATCCCTTGAAAATATCCCAGTAATGATGCACTATTAAAGCTCCCAAACAGTAATCATATAAATAAGTGTCCCATAAACTTTTACAGTGTCCGCAATGGATGACACATAGTAAAGACGTCCCCTTAGCATTTTCCTATGATGAATCCTTAGTGCCCCTCACAGTAGTGATGCATCCTTAGTGCCCCTCACAGTAGTGATGCCTCCTTAGTGCTCCTCACAGTAGTAATGTCTCCTTAGTGCCCCTCACAGTAGTGATACATCCTTAGTGCCCCTCACAGTAGTGATGCCTCCTTAGTGCTCCTCACAGTAGTGATGCCTCCTTAGTGCTCCTCACAGTAGTGATGTCTCCTTAGTGCTCCTCACAGTAGTGATGCCTCCTTAGTGCCCCTCACAGTAGTGATGCATCCTTAGTGCCCTTCACAGTAGTGATACATCCTTAGTGCCCCTCACAGTAGTGATGTCTCCTTAGTGCCCCTCACAGCAGTGATGCCTCCTTAGTACTCCTCACAGTAGTGATGCCTCCTTAGTGCTCCTCACAGTAGTGATGCTTCCTTAGTGCCCCTCACGGTAGTGATGCCTTAGTGCCCCTCACAGTAGTGATGCCTCCTTAGCGCCCCTCACAGTAGTGATGCCTCCTTAGCGCCCCTCACAGTAGTGATGCCTCCTTAGCGCCCCTCACAGTAGAGATGTCTACTTAGTGCCCCTCACAGTAGTGATGCCTTCTTAGTGCCCCTCACAGTAGAGATGTCTCCTTAGTGCTCCTAACTGTAGTGATGCCTCCTTAGTGCCCCTCACAGTAGTGATGCCTCCTTAGTGCTCCTCACAGTAGTGATGCTTCCTTAGTGCCCCTCACAGTAGTGATGCCTCCTTAGCGCCCCTCACAGTAGAGATGTCTTCTTAGTGCCCCTCACAGTAGTGATGCCTTCTTAGTGCCCCTCACAGTAAAGATGTCTCCTTAGTGCCCCTCACAGTAGTGATGCGTCCTTAGTGCAACTCACAGTAGTGATGCCTCCTTAGTGCTCCTCACAGTAGTGATACCTCCTTAGTGCCACCTCACAGTAGTGATGCCTCCTTAGTGCCCCTCACAGTAGTGATGCTTTCTTAGTGCCCCTCACAGTAGTGATACCTCCTTAGTGCCCTTCACAGTAGTGATGCCTCCTTAGTGCTCCTCACAGTAGTGATGTCTCCTTAGTGCTCCTCACAGTAATGATACCTCCTTAGTGCCCATCACAGTAGTGATGCCTCCTTAGTGCCCCTCACAGTAGTGATGTCTCCTTAGTGCCCCTCACAGTAGTGATGCCTCCTTAGTGCCCCTCACAGTAGTGATGCCTCCTTAGTGTTCCTCACAGTAGTGATGCCTCCTTAGTGCTCCTCACAGTAATGATACCTCCTTAGTGCCCATCACAGTAGTGATGCCTCCTTAGTGCCCCTCACAGTAGTGATGTCTCCTTAGTGCCCCTCACAGTAGTGATGCCTCCTTAGTGCCCCTCACAGTAGTGACGCCTCCTTAGTGTTCCTCACAGTAGTGATGTCTCCTTAGTGCCCCCTCACAGTAGTGATGCCTCCTTAGTGCCCCTCACAGTAGTGATGTCTCCTTAGTGCCCCTCACAGTAGTGATGCCTCCTTAGTGCCCCTCACAGTAGTGATGTCTCCTTAGTGCCCCTCACAGTAGTGATGCCTCCTTAGTGCCCCTCACAGTAGTGATGTCTCCTTAGTGCCCCTCACAGTAGTGATGTCTCCTTAGTGCCCCTCACAGTAGTGATGCCTCCTTAGTGCCCCTCACAGTAGTGATGCCTCCTTAGTGCTCCTCACAGTAGTGATGTCTCCTTAGTGCCCCCTCACAGTAGTGATGCCTCCTTAGTGCCCCTCACAGTAGTGATGTCTCCTTAGTGCCCCTCACAGTAGTGATGCCTCCTTAGTGCTCCTCACAGTAGTGATTTCTCCTTAGTGCCCCCTCACAGTAGTGATGCCTCCTTAGTGCCCCTCACACTAGTGATGTCTCCTTAGTGCCCCTCACAGTAGTGATGCCTCCTTAGTGCTCCTCACAGTAGTGATGCCTCCTTAGTGCCCCTCACAGTAGTGATGCCTCCTTAGTGCTCCTCACAGTAGTGATGTCTCCTTAGTGCCCCCTCACAGTGGTGATGCCTCCTTAGTGCTCCTCATAGGAATGATCTAAAATAAAAGAACAAATTGTTTTATACATGCTCGTGGTCTCTTAGCGCGGCAAGAAAACCCGTTTTCATCAGTCTTTTACACTGAATATAGTGCCCCTCATAGCAGTGATGCCTCCTTAGTGCTCCTCACAGTAGTGATGCCTCCTTAGTGCACCTCACAGTAGTGATGTCTCCTTAGTGCACCTTACAGTAGTGTTGCCTCCTTAGTGCTCCTCACAGTAGGTGATGCCTCCTTAGTGCCCCTCACAGTAGTGATGCCTCCTTAGTGCCCCTCACAGTAGTGATGTCTCCTTAGTTCCCCCTCACAGTAATGATGCCTCTTTAGTGCCCCTCACAGTAGTGATGCCTCCTTAGTGCCCCTCACAGTAGTGATGCCTCCTTAGTGTCCCTCACAGTAGTGATACCTCCTTAGTGCCCCCTCACAGTAGTGATGCCTCCTTAGTGCTCCTCACAGTAGTGATGCCTCTTTAGTGCCCCTTCGCAGTAGTGATGCCTCCTTAGTGCACCTCACAGTAGTGTTGCCTCTTAGTGCTCCTCACAATAGTGATGCCTCCTTAGTGCCCCTCACAATAGTGATTTCTCCTTAGTGCTCCTCACAGTAGTGATACCTCCTTAGTGCCACCTCACAGTAGTGATGCCTCCTTAGTGCTCCTCACAGTAGTGATGCCTCCTTAGTGCCCCTCACAGTAGTGATGCCTCCTTAGTGCCCCTCACAGTAGTGATGCCTCCTTAGTGCCCCTCACAGCAGTGATGCCTCCTTAGTACTCCTCACAGTAGTGATGCCTCCTTAGTGCTCCTCACAGTAGTGATGCTTCCTTAGTGCCCCTCACAGTAGTGATGCCTCCTTAGTGCCCCTCACAGTAGTGATGCCTTCTTAGTGCCCCTCACAGTAGAGATGTCTCCTTAGTGCTCCTCACTGTAGTGATGCGTCCTTAGTGCAACTCACAGTAGTGATGTCTCCTTAGTGCTCCTCACAGTAGTGATACCTCCTTAGTGCCACCTCACAGTAGTGATGCCTCCTTAGTGCCCCTCACAGTAGTGATGCTTTCTTAGTGCCCCTGACAGTAGTGATACCTCCTTAGTGCCCTTCACAGTAGTGATGCCTCCTTAGTGCTCCTCACAGTAATGATGTCTCCTTAGTGCCCCTCACAGTAGTGATGCCTCCTTAGTGCCCCTCACAGCAGTGATGCCTCCTTAGTGCTCCTCACAGTAGTGATGCCTCCTTAGTGCCCCTCACAGTAGTGATGCCTCCTTAGTGACCTCTTAAAGTCGTAGTTCCATTACATACTCAGCACACAATAAGGATATTTGCTAAGAATCTTAGGGTTCAAGACAATGATGCTGATAACCAATAAGACAAGATCAGTGCTGAGTTGTGGCTTATCTGTGCTGCCTCTACATCAGTGCAGCTCAGCAGTTAACCCCTCACAGGCTGCAGTGCACATCATGACCACTGAGTGTCGACATCTGGACACATAGAGGGTAATAGACATCTTGTGATACAGCCAAGGCCAAATGAATGGAAGGAAATAGCTGCATAATATTGTATCCTTTATCCTCTTCTTTTTCAGATATGGGGTCTCTATCAATCATGACAATTTGCCTGTGGTCCGTATTATTCTGTGGTAAGACCTAAAATAGCATTTAATAAATTCTCTATAAATTACACAATATTCCTAACACAAAACTGAGCAGCAGAGAGTAGAGTTACCAGGATACACAAGATAATATTTTATATTATTTATCTTTAGTTTCTAATTTAATGTAATAATTGTATCCACCACTAGATGTCAGGATAGAGAATTATTCATCACTGAAACTGATCTGTGCACTACACTGGTCATGGTCATATAAACAGCGCACCGTGTGGTGTGGAGCGGTATTACAAGACACTATATGAAATCTTCTACTATTCTAGTATGTAAGGACACAAGTCCATTAAATCCAACAATGATCCTGTAATGTTCATGAAAAGGACATCAAAGGCCTTTGAGGTGGATGACAATTGTCTTATATTTGGAGGAAAATCCTACAGTGTCTATGGCCATTCTCCAGCCCGTATAAAACCAACATTAGGCCATTCTGAAGGCCATCATATAGCCTTGTCTATAGTTATGCTCCACTCCAGGTTACAGCCATCATCCAGGCAAGACAATATCTAAAGTCCACCCATGTCTATAACCATCATCCTGCCACTATCCACCCATGTCTACAGCCATCATCCAGCCACTATCCACCCATGTCTACAGCCATCATCCATCCACTATCCACCCATGTCTACAGCCATCATCCTGCCACTATCCGCCCATGTCTACAGCCATCATCCAGCCACTATCCGCCCATGTCTACAGCCATCATCCATCCACTATCCACCCATGTCTACAGCCATCATCCATCCACTATCCACCCATGTCTACAGCCATCATCCAGCCACTATCCACCCATGTCTACAGCCATCATCCATCCACTATCCACCCATGTCTACAGCCATCATCCTGCCACAATCCGCCCATGTCTACAGCCATCATCCAGCCACTATCCGCCCATGTCTACAGCCATCATCCATCCACTATCCACCCATGTCTACAGCCATCATCCATCCACTATCCACCCATGTCTACAGCCATCATCCTGCCACTATCCGCCCATGTCTACAGCCATCATCCAGCCACTATCCGCCCATGTCTACAGCCATCATCCATCCACTATCCACCCATGTCTACAGCCATCATCCAGCCACTATCCACCCATGTCTACAGCCATCATCCAGCCACTAGCCACCCATGTCTACAGCCATCATCCAGCCACTATCCACCCATGTCTACAGTCATCATCCAGCCACTATCCGCCCATGTCTACAGCCATCATCCATCCACTATCCACCCATGTCTACAGCCATCATCCAGCCACTAGCCACCCATGTCTACAGTCATCATCCAGCCCCTATCCACCCATGTCTACAGCCATCATCCAGCCACTATCCACCCATGTCTACAGTCATCATCCAGCCACTATTGACCCATGTCTACAGCTATCATCCAGCCATTATCCTCCAATGTCTATAACCATCATCCAGCCACTATCCACCCATGTCTACAGCCATCATCCAGCCACTATTGACCCATGTCTACAACCATCATCCTGCCACTATCCACCAATGTCTATAACCATCATCCTGCCACTATGGTATCTACCCATGTCTACAGCCATCATCCTTCCACTATCCACACGTCTACAGCCATCATCCAGCCATTATCCACCAATGTCTATAACCATCATCCTGCCACTATCCACCCATGTCTATAACCATCATCCAGCCATTATCTAGTTATGTCTACAGCCATCATCCTGCCACTGTCCACCCATGTCTACAGCCATCATCCAGCCATTATCTAGCCATGTCTACAGCCATCATCCAGCCACTATCCACCCATGTCTACAGCCATCATCCTGCCACTATCCACCCATGTCTACAGCCATCATACCCTGCAGACATGAGCGGATAGTGGCTGGATGATGGCTGTAGACATAAAAGGATAATGGCTGGATGATGGCTGTAGATATGGGTCATAATGGCAGAATGTCTACAGCCATCATTATCCCTGATTATTTACCTCTTTATTGCATCAACAGTCCATCAACAGGTGAAGAATCATCCAGCATATTCCACTGCAGAAATGCAATCTATCCATCTACTATCTATTTATCCCTCTATCCCTCTATCTATCCATCTACTATCTATCCCTCTATCTATCCCTCTATCTATCCATCCCTCTATCTATCTATCTATCTATCCCTCTATCTATCTATCCCTCTATCTATCTATCTATCTATCCCTCTATCTATCTATCTATCTATATCTCTATCTATCTATCCCTCTATCTATCTATCTATCTATCTATCTATCTATCTATCTATCTATCTATCTATCTATCTATCTATCCCTCTATCTATCCCTCTATCTATCTATCTATCTATCTATCTATCCCTCTATCTATCCCTCTATCTATCTATCTATCTATATCTCTATCTATCTATCCCTCTATCTATCTATCTATCTATCTATATCTCTATCTATCTATCCCTCTATCTATCTATCTATCCATCTATCTATCTACCTATCCCTCTATCTATCTATCCATCTAATTTCTATCTATCCCTCTATCTATCTATCTATCCCTCTATCCCTCTATCTATCCCTCTATCTATCTATCTATCCCTCTATCTATCTATCCCTCTATCTATCTATCTATCTATCCCTCTATCTATCTCTCCCTCTATCTATCCATCTATCTATCTATCCCTCTATCTATCCCTCTATCCATCTATCTATCCCTCTATCTATCTATCTATCCATCTATCCCTCTATCTATCTATCCCTCTATCTATCTATCTATCTATCCATCTATCCCTCTATCTATCTATCCCTCTATCTATCTATCTATCCCTCTATCTATCCCTCTATCCATCTATCTATCTATCCCTCTATCTATCTATCTATCCATCTATCTATCCCTCTATCTATCTATCTATCCCTCTATCTATCTATCTATCTATCCCTCTATCTATCCCTCTATCTATCCATCTATCTATCTATCTATCCCTCTATCTATCCCTCTATCTATCTATCCCTCCATCCATCTATCTATCTATCCCTCTATCTATCCCTCTATCTATCTATCTATCTATCCCTCTATCTATCTATCTATCTATCCCTCTATCTATCTATCCCTCTATCTATCTATCTATCTATCTATCTATCTATCTATCTATCCCTCTATCCATCTATCTATCTATCTATCTATCCCTCTATCCATCTATCTATCTATCTATCCCTCTATCTATCTATCTATCCCTCTATCTATCTATCTATCTATCTATCTATCTATCCCTCTATCTATCCCTCTATCTATCCCTCTATCTATCTATCTATCTATCCCTCTATCCATCTATCTATCTATCCCTCTATCTATCTATCTATCTATCCCTCTATCCATCTATCTATCTATCCCTCTATCTATCTCTCTATCTATCTATCCCTCTATCTATCTATCTATCCCTCTATCCATCTATCTATCCCTCTATCTATCCCTCTATCTATCTATCCCTCTATGTATCCCTCTATCTATCTATCCCTCTATCTATCTATCCCTCTATCTATCTATCCCTCTATCCATCTATCTATCCCTCTATCTATCTATCTATCTATCTATCCATCTATCTATCTATCTATCCCTCTATCTATCCCTCTATCTATCTATCTATCCCTCTATCTATCTATCCATCCCTCTATCTATCTATCCATCTATCTATCCATCTATCCCTCTATCTATCCCTCTATCTATCTATCCCTCTATCTATCTATCTATCTATCCCTCTATCTATCTATCTATCCCTCTATCTATCTATCCCTCTATCTATCTATCTATCCCTCTATCTATCTATCTATCCCTCTATCTATCTATCTATCTATCTCTCTATCTATCTATCCCTCTATCTATCTATCTATCTATCTATCTATCTATCTCTCCCTCTATCTATCTATCTATCTATCTATCTATTCCTCTATCTATCTATCTATCTATCCCTCTATCCCTCTATCTATCTATCTATTTATCTATCTATCTATCTATCTATCTATCTATCTCTCCCTCTATCTATCCCTCTATCTATCCATCTATCCCTCTATCTATCTATCTATCTATCTATCCCTCTATCTATCTATCTATCCCTCTATCTATCTATCCCTCTATCTATCTATCTATCTATCTATCTATCCCTCTATCTATCTATCCATCCCTCTATCTATCTTTCTGTAATATTTGTCTATTGTTAATTTATTAGTGAAACTGAAGTCTTTGTGGAAGATGGAGTAATTTGTGCTTTTTGTTCTCCAGGGATTGGTCTGATGGTGGGATTTCAAGGAACAGCAGGACAATTCAGTAAGTCCTCAAATGTTTAAGTTTGTAATGTAAAGGTGAAAATATATAAATATGGCCCCTGCTGAAGAGAGGAAAGGGGAAAACAATGTGGCCGCATGTTCATCACTGGTCACTAATAGGTAAATCCCCCCAATGGGCCCTGTAATCGTTCGATGCACCGTGACCCTTCTGTATTGCTCTGCCGGCATTGTCTTTCCTGCCCCATCTGCTATTCAGTAGAGAGGATGGTGGTAACTGTGGCCGGTAAAGAGTCCGGCTTTCTTTCTCACAGTGAACATATGTCAGGTATGGTAAATGTCACATGTCAGGGAGCAGTTGTGTGGACATTCCCTCCAAGGTGTGGACATTCCCTCCAAGGTGTGGACATTCCCTCCAAGGTGTGGACATTCCCTCCAAGGTATGTACATTTGAATTAATGAAGTCTATGGAGTCACTTTCTGTGTTAATTGACGAATTTAGATTCCCGACAATATAACTTTATGAAATGAAATCCAATATTGTAAATCTAACTGCAAGTTTCATTTTAGGTGTGGAGATACGCACCCCCGGAGGAAGAGAATATGTCACAATATCTTCACAGGACTTATACAGTGGTGTCCCTTTGCTTAGTCTGGTGATTCCTGGGCCTTGTCCATCTTCCACCTCGGTATCTTCGTCCATAAATAATTCTAATTACAAGAAAGAGGCCACAGTTGCGAAAGGACAAACAGCGACATTCGAGTTCCCAAATCCCCAGCAGATGACAGAACCAGGGATATTTTCCGACAGCATGATCATTACGGCCAACAGAGACATCAATGTGATGTCGAGTAGCTTTGTAGGAAACAGTGGAGATATTGCTTTGAATTACGCGGTTAACCATTGGGGAAACAAATATGCCATAATCACCCCGACCGATGGACCTTCGAAGAACTATGCATTGGTTACTATTATTGCTAATAAAATATTAACAAGAGTCACCATGGTCCTCGGTGGAGCTGTGCAATACAATGGGGAGAATTATAATAAGGGGGACACCATGATCGTGGATCTGGGGCCGTACCAGTACCTGAAGTTGTGGAATGGAGATGGCCTCTCCGGAACCACGGTGGATTCCCAACATCCTGTGGCCGTCCTATCTGGCCATTCATGTGTTCCTGGTGTCGGAGATTGCAGCCTCGTTTATGAACAGCTCCTGTCTGTAGATAATTGGGGAAACCACCACTATGTCTCAGCCCCTTCCTTCTTACCTAGTAACTGCCTAGTTTATGTCTTGGCTTCTAAACCCACCATTCTTGAGTACCAGCAAGGTGGACAAAAGCTGAAGACCACCCTAGAAGCAGGGAAAGTGATGACATTTACGGTCTCTCACTCCGTGCCCTTAATCCTCCACAGCACAGAGAAAACCCAGGTCATATTTTATGCCTTGGCTCAAAATCTTCAAGGCAATCCCTACGGTACTTTCATGACCAAAATCCCGGACACTGAATCCTTCGCCCATATTTACAATCTCATTGGACAGGAGGGTTTTGAGAATTGTGCCATGATCACAGCGAAGTCTTCCAGTGTATCCAAATTCTTATTTAATGGAAAACCTCTACAAAATGCAAAATGGAATCCCTTCCCTGACCCTCAGTACGTCTGGTCAGAAATTTGTTACGGTGCAGGCTCCAGTGTCAATGAAGTGCAAAATTTCATAGAAGCTTTCGGTCTCCTAACTTACGGGTACTCATCAGATGGCAAGTGCTATGGGACGGTGGCACCGAGTATACCAGGTGTGTAAGTCATATTCCTCAGTATCTCATATTTACTGGTTCTGGTTTTTGGACTTGTCTTTACTATTTTTTGTTTTTTCTTTCCAGATCCTGTGTGTGTAGAACTGGATATTGGGGGTAATTGACATCTATACATTAAAATGACTCAAAATAAAGAAAACATTTTGTAGCAATTTGTATTTTCATAAAGTCCAATCTATCAAACTGCAATAAATGCAGAGAAAAATCGAAATATCAAAACCAATCGTTACATTGTTTGTTTCCGGAGACACTTACATTTTTCTTGTTTATTTCAAACAACAGAAAGTTTATAAATTTGGGGATAATCTGTGTTTGCATCGGGGGCTGAACAATTGTTATTTCTGTTTTAGGAATTGGTATAGAAGCGAGTTTGCAAAGGAAACGCAGAGAAGGTGGAGACGGGTAAGTCTACAAACAAAATAAAATTATATCTTTCATTAAAAAAAAATCTGTTTTTTTTATGTAATCAGGTCACTGTTATTCTCACACGGTGTTTGGCTCTAAATTCGCCGAGTGTATCGGTGGCATCTGACACTGTTCACACTGCAGAATCTGATACTCCACAATATGCCTCCTTTGGTGCTTATGAGCGTCGACCACCTATTCTCATAGGGATCGGGCTTGCAGGAGTTAATCTCTGATACCTCTTGGATCTCATGTTATGGGCGTCACTCTCCGCTTTTTAAAGATGGTAGAGCCTGTCTTCTCATGCCGACTATAGCTTTTGCTAAACCGTAGTATCCCTGTCCTTCTAGTGAATGTATTACTTTGTGTGACGAGTTGTTGCAGAATTCTCCCATTGTATTGTTTTTCCTCCCTACTCTTATTTTTCTCCTTTTTTTTGTCTTATACCTGTAAGGTATACTTATATACCTTTTGTCAATATATTCATCCAATCCTGGCTGCATCTTCAGATTGAGCTTCTCAAGCTGAATATCTCAGGCAGGGTCAGGAAGTCCGATTGTTATTAGACTTAGGCGGGCTTTGCACACTACGACATCGCAGGTGCGATGTCGGTGGGGTCAAATTGAAAATGACGCACATCCGGCATCGCATGCGACATCGTAGTGTGTAAAGCCTAGATGATACGATTAACGAGCGCAAAAGCGTCGTAATCATATCATCGGTGCAGCGTCGGCGTAATCCATGATTACGCTGACGCGACAGTCCGATGTTGTTCCTCGCTCCAGCGGCAGCACACATCGCTGTGTATGAAGCCGCAGGAGCGAGGAACATCTCCTACCGGCGTCACTGTGACTTCCGTAAGATATGCGGAAGGAAGGAGATGGGCGGGATGTTTACATCCCACTCATCTCCGCACCTCCGCTCCGATTGGCCGCCTGGCGTGTGACGTCGCTATGACGCCGCATGACCCGCCCCCTTAACAAGGAGGCGGGTCGCCGGCCAGAGCGACGGTCGCAGGACAGGTGAGTCCATGTGAAGCTGCCGTAGCGATAATGTTCGCTACGGCAGCTATCACAAGGAAATCGCTGCTGCGTCGGGGACGGGTACTATCGTGCTCGGCATCGCAGCATCGGCCTGCGATGTTGCAGTGTGCAAAGTACCCCTTAGAAGTGTGAGAAAGATCACGGCGTAAAATATGCCCTGACCCTGTGCACATGTACAGAACTTCACCCATCCTAAACAAACCCAAAAGTCTCATCCCAGCATGAGGGGCCCAAGGATTTCAGCTCGAGTGGCGGCGATCTGAAAATGCGGTAATGATCTGACGGATGACGGTAAGGAGCGGAGAGGTGAGGTGTGATGTTCTGATGGACCTCTAATGTGTAGAAAAATGGCAGAAGTGAATTACAAAAACATCCACATTTTGGCGAATATCGTTCTTTTTCTAAACTTTGAGTAGAATTCAATTCCACTCTACAGAACACCATTCAGTCTCCTAATATCCGGGTTCAATTCCAATCTACAGAACACCATTCAGTCTCCTAATATCCGGGTTCAATTCCACTCTACAGAACACCATTCAGTCTCCTAATATCTGAGTTCAATTCCACTCTACAGAACACTATTCAGTCGCCTAATATCCGGGTTCAATTCCACTCTGCAGAACACCATTCAGTCTCCTAATATCCAGGTTCAATTCCACTCTACAGAACACCATTCAGTCTCCTAATATCTGGGTTCAATTCCACTCTACAGAACACCATTCAGTCTCCTAATATCCGGGTTCAATTCCACTCTAGAGAACACCATTCAGTCTCCTAATATCCGGGTTCAATTCCACTCTACAGAACACTATTCAGTCGCCTAATATCTGGATTCAATTCCCCTCTGCAGAACACCATTCAGTCTCCTAACATCTGGGTTCAATTCCACTCTGCAGAACACCATTCAGTCTCCTAATATCCGGGTTCAATTCCACTCTGCAGAACACCATTCAGTCTCCTAATATCCGGGTTCAATTCCACTCTGCAGAACACCATTCAGTCTCTTAATATCCGGGTTCAATTCCACTCTGCAAAACACCATTGAGTCTCCTAATATCCGGGTTCAATTCCACTCTACAGAACACCATTCAGTCTCTTAATATCCGGATTCAATTCCACTCTGCAGAACACCATTCAGTCTCCTAACATCTGGATTCAATTCCACTCTACAGAACACCATTCAGTCTCCTAATATCCGGGTTCAATTCCACTCTACAGAACACATTTCAGTCTCCTAACATCTGGGTTTAATTTCACTCTGCAGAACACCATTCAGTCTCCTAACATCTGGATTCAATTCCCCTCTGCAGAACACCATTCAGTCTCCTAACATCTGGATTCAATTCCACTCTACAGAACACCATTCAGTCTCCTAATATCTGGGTTCAATTCCCCTCTGCAGAACACCATTCAGTCTCCTAACATCTGGATTCAATTCCACTCTGCAGAACACCATTCAGTCTCCTAACATCTGGATTCAATTCCACTCTGCAGAACACCATTCAGTCTCCTAATATCTGGGTTCAATTCCCCTCTGCAGAACACCATTCAGTCTCCTAACATCTGGATTCAATTCCACTCTGCAGAACACCATTCAGTCTCCTAACATCTGGATTCAATTCCACTCTGCAGAACACCATTCAGTCTCCTAATATCTGGGTTCAATTCCCCTCTGCAGAACACCATTCAGTCTCCTAACATCTGGATTCAATTCCACTCTGCAGAACACCATTCAGTCTCCTAACATCTGGATTCAATTCCACTCTGCAGAACACCATTCAGTCTCTTAATATCCGGGTTCAATTCCACTCTGCAGAACACCATTCAGTCTCCTAATATCCGGGTTCAATTCCACTCTACAGAACACCATTCAGTCTCCTAATATCTGAGTTCAATTCCACTTTGCAGAACACCATTCAGTCTCCTAACATCTGGATTCAATTCCACTCTGCAGAACACCATTCAGTCTCTTAATATCCGGGTTCAATTCCACTCTGCAGAACACCATTCAGTCTCCTAATATCCGGGTTCAATTCCACTCTGCAGAACACCATTCAGTCTCTTAATATCCGGGTTCAATTCCACTCTGCAGAACACCATTCAGTCTCCTAACATCTGGATTCAATTCCACTCTGCAGAACACCATTCAGTGTCCCAACATCTGGGATCAATTCCACTCTACAGAACACCATTCAGTCTCCTAATATCTGGGTTCAATTACACTCTGCAGAACACCATTCAGTCTCCTAATATCTGGGTTCAATTCCCCTCTGCAGAACACCATTCAGTCTCCTAACATCTGAATTCAATTCCACTCTGCAGAACACCATTCAGTCTCCTAATATCTGGGTTCAATTCCCCTCTGCAGAACACCATTCAGTCTCCTAACATCTGGATTCAATTCCACTCTGCAGAACACCATTCAGTCTCCTAACATCTGGATTCAATTCCACTCTGCAGAACACCATTCAGTCTCTTAATATCCGGGTTCAATTCCACTCTGCAGAACACCATTCAGTCTCTTAATATCCGGGTTCAATTCCACTCTGCAGAACACCATTCAGTCTCCTAATATCCAGGTTCAATTCCACTCTGCAGAACACCATTCAGTCTCCTAATATCTGGGTTCAATTCCACTCTGCAGAACACCATTCAGTCTCCTAACATCTGGATTCAATTCCACTCTACAGAACACCATTCAGTCTCCTAATATCCGGGTTCAATTCCCCTCTGCAGAACACCATTCAGTCTCCTCACATCTGGATTCAATTCCACTCTGCAGAACACCATTCAGTCTCCTAATATCTGGGTTCAATTCCCCTCTGCAGAACACAATTCAGTCTCCTAACATCTGGATTCAATTCCACTCTGCAGAACACCATTCAGTCTCCTAACATCTGGATTCAATTCCACTCTGCAGAACACCATTCAGTCTCTTAATATCCGGGTTCAATTCCACTCTGCAGAACACCATTCAGTCTCCTAATATCCGGGTTCAATTCCACTCTGCAGAACACCATTCAGTCTCTTAATATCCGGGTTCAAATCCACTCTACAGAACACCATTCAGTCTCTTAATATCCGGGTTCAATTGCACTCTACAGAACACTATTCAGTCCCTTAATATCCGGGGTCAATTGCACTCTACAGAACACCATTCAGTCTCTTTATTTCCGGGTTCAATTACACTCAACAGAACACCATTCAGTCTCTTAATATCCGGGTTCAATTCCACTCTGCAGAACACCATTCAGTCTCTTAATATCCGGGTTCAATTCCACTCTGCAGAACACCATTCAGTCTCTTAATATCCGGGTTCAATTCCACTCTGCAGAACACCATTCAGTCTCTTAATATCCGGGTTCAATTCCACTCTGCAGAACACCGTTCAGTCTCCTAAGATCCGGGTTCAATTCCACTCTACAGAACACCATTCAGTCTCCTAATATCTGAGTTCAATTCCACTCTGCAGAACACCATTCAGTCTCCTAACATCTGGATTCAATTCCACTCTGCAGAACACCATTCAGTCTCTTAATATCCGGGTTCAATTCAACTCTGCAGAACACCATTCAGTCTCCTAATATCCGGGTTCAATTCCACTCTACAGAACACCATTCAGTCTCCTAATATCTGAGTTCAATTCCACTCTGCAGAACACCATTCAGTCTCCTAACATCTGGATTCAATTCCACTCTGCAGAACACCATTCAGTCTCTTAATATCCGGGTTCAATTCCACTCTGCAGAACACCATTCAGTCTCTTAATATCCGGGTTCAATTCCACTCTGCAAAACACCATTCAGTCTCCTAACATCTGGATTCAATTCAACTCTGCAAAACACCATTCAGTCTCCTAATATCTGGGTTCAATTCCACTCTGCAGAACACCATTCAGTCTCCTAATATCTGGGTTCAATTCCCCTCTGCAGAACACCATTCAGTCTTCTAACATCTGGATTCAATTCCACTCTGCAGAACACCATTCAGTCTCCTAATATCTGGGTTCAAATCCCCTCTGAAGAACACCATTCAGTCTCCTAACATCTGGATTCAATTCCACTCTGCAGAACACCATTCAGTCTCCTAACATCTGGATTCAATTCCACTCTGCAGAACACCATTCAGTCTCTTAATATCCGGGTTCAATTCCACTCTGCAGAACATCATTCAGTCTCTTAATATCCGGGTTCAATTCCACTCTGCAGAACACCATTCAGTCTCCTAATATCTGGGTTCAATTCCACTCTGCAGAACACCATTCAGTCTCCTAATATCCGGGTTCAATTCCACTCTGCAGAACACCATTCAGTCTCCTAATATCTGGGTTCAATTCCACTCTGCAGAACACCATTCAGTCTCCTAACATCTGGATTCAATTCCACTCTACAGAACACCATTCAGTCTCCTAATATCCGGGTTCAATTCCACTCTGCAGAACACCATTCAGTCTCCTAACATCTGGGTTCAATTCCACTCTGCAGAACACCATTCAGTCTCCTAATATCTGGGTTCAATTCCCCTCTGCAGAACACCATTCAGTCTCCTCACATCTGGATTCAATTCCACTCTGCAGAACACCATTCAGTCTCCTAATATCTGGGTTCAATTCCCCTCTGCAGAACACAATTCAGTCTCCTAACATCTGGATTCAATTCCACTCTGCAGAACACCATTCAGTCTCCTAACATCTGGATTCAATTCCACTCTGCAGAACACCATTCAGTCTCTTAATATCCGGGTTCAATTCCACTCTGCAGAACACCATTCAGTCTCCTAATATCCGGGTTCAATTCCACTCTGCAGAACACCATTCAGTCTCTTAATATCCGGGTTCAATTCCACTCTACAGAACACCATTCAGTCTCTTAATATCCGGGTTCAATTGCACTCTACAGAACACTATTCAGTCCCTTAATATCCGGGGTCAATTGCACTCTACAGAACACCATTCAGTCTCTTTATTTTCGGGTTCAATTACACTCAACAGAACACCATTCAGTCTCTTAATATCCGGGTTCAATTCCACTCTGCAGAACACCATTCAGTCTCTTAATATCCGGGTGCAATTCCACTCTGCAGAACACCATTCAGTCTCTTAATATCCGGGTTCAATTCCACTCTGCAGAACACCATTCAGTCTCCTAATATCCGGGTTCAATTCCACTCTGCAGAACACCGTTCAGTCTCCTAATATCCGGGTTCAATTCCACTCTACAGAACACCATTCAGTCTCCTAATATCTGAGTTCAATTCCACTCTGCAGAACACCATTCAGTCTCCTAACATCTGGATTCAATTCCACTCTGCAGAACACCATTCAGTCTCTTAATATCCGGGTTCAATTCCACTCTGCAGAACACCATTCAGTCTCCTAATATCCGGGTTCAATTCCACTCTGCAGAACACCATTCAGTCTCCTAACATCTGGATTCAATTCCACTCTGCAGAACACCATTCAGTCTCTTAATATCCGGGTTCAATTCCACTCTGCAGAACACCATTCAGTCTCCTAATATCCGGGTTCAATTCCACTCTACAGAACACCATTCAGTCTCCTAATATCTGAGTTCAATTCCACTCTGCAGAACACCATTCAGTCTCCTAACATCTGGATTCAATTCCACTCTGCAGAACACCATTCAGTCTCTTAATATCCGGGTTCAATTCCACTCTGCAGAACACCATTCAGTCTCCTAATATCTGGGTTCAATTCCACTCTGCAGAACACCATTCAGTCTCTTAATATCCGGGTTCAATTCCACTCTGCAAAACACCATTCAGTCTCCTAACATCTGGATTCAATTCAACTCTGCAAAACACCATTCAGTCTCCTAATATCCGGGTTCAATTCCACTCTGCAGAACACCATTCAGTCTCCTAACATCTGGGTTCAATTCCACTCTGCAGAACACCATTCAGTCTCCTAATATCTGGGTTCAATTCCCCTCTGCAGAACACCATTCAGTCTTCTAACATCTGGATTCAATTCCACTCTGCAGAACACCATTCAGTCTCCTAATATCTGGGTTCAAATCCCCTCTGAAGAACACCATTCAGTCTCCTAACATCTGGTATCAATTCCACTCTGCAGAACACCATTCAGTCTCCTAATATCTGGGTTCAATTCCACTCTGCAGAACACCATTCAGTCTCTTAATATCCGGGTTCAATTCCACTCTGCAGAACACCATTCAGTCTCCTAACATCTGGATTCAATTCCACTCTACAGAACACCATTCAGTCTCCTAATATCCGGGTTCAATTCCACTCTGCAGAACACCATTCAGTCTCCTAATATCCGGGTTCAATTCCACTCTGCAGAACACCATTCAGTCTCCTAACATCTGGATTCAATTCCACTCTACAGAACACCATTCAGTCTCCTAATATCCGGGTTCAATTCCACTCTGCAGAACACCATTCAGTCTCCTAACATCTGGATTCAATTCCACTCTACAGAACACCATTCAGTCTCCTAATATCTGGGTTCAATTCCACTCTGCAGAACACCATTCAGTCTCCTAACATCTGGATTCAATTCCACTCTGCAGAACACCATTCAGTCTCTTAATATTCGGGTTCAATTCCACTCTGCAGAACACCATTCAGTCTCCTAATATCTGGGTTCAATTCCCCTCTGCAGAACACCATTCAGTCTCCTCACATCTGGATTCAATGCCCCTCTGCAGAACACCATTCAGTCTTCTAACATCTGGATTCAATTCCACTCTGCAGAACACCATTCAGTCTCTTAATATCCGGGTTCAATTCCACTCTGCAGAACACCATTCAGTCTCTTAATATCCGGGTTCAATTACACTCTACAGAACACCATTCAGTCTCTTAATATCCGTGTTTAATTCCACTCTGCAGAACACCATTCAGTCTCTTAATATCCGGGTTCAATTCCACTCTGCAGAACACCATTCAGTCACTTAATATCCGGGTTCAATTCCACTCTGCAGAACACCATTCAGTCTCTTAATATCCGGGTTCAATTCCACTCTGCAGAACACCATTCAGTCTCCTAATATCCGGGTTCAATTCCACTCTACAGAACACCATTCAGTCTCCTAATATCTGAGTTCAATTCCACTCTGCAGAACACCATTCAGTCTCCTAACATCTGGATTCAATTTCACTCTGCAGAACACCATTCAGTCTCTTAATATCCGGGTTCAATTCCACTCTGCAGAACACCATTCAGTCTCCTAATATCCGGGTTCAATTCCACTCTGCAGAACACCATTCAGTCTCTTAATATCCGGGTTCAATTCAACTCTGCAGAACACCATTCAGTCTCCTAACATCTGGATTCAATTACACTCTGCAGAACACCATTCAGTCTCCTAATATCCGGGTTCAATTCCACTCTGCAGAACACCATTCAGTCTCCTAACATCTGGGTTCAATTCCACTCTGCAGAACACCATTCAGTCTCCTAATTTCTGGGTTCAATTCCCCTCTGCAGAACACCATTCAGTCTCCTAACATCTGGATTCAATTCCACTCTGCAGAACACGATTCAGTCTCCTAATATCTGGATTCAATTCCACTCTGCAGAACACCATTCAGTCTCTTAATATCCGGGTTCAATTCCACTCTGCAGAACACCATTCAGTCTCCTAATATCCGGGTTCAATTCCACTCTGCAGAACACCATTCAGTCTCCTAATATCCGGGTTCAATTCCACTCTGCAGAACACCATTCAGTCTCCTAATATCTGGGTTCAATTCCCCTCTGCAGAAAACCATTCAGTCTCCTAACATCTGGATTCAATTCCACTCTGCAGAACACCATTCAGTCTCCTAATATCTGGGTTCAATTCCCCTCTGCAGAACACCATTCAGTCTCTTAACATCTAGATTCAATTCCACTCTGCAGAACACCATTCAGTCACCTAATATCCGGGTTCAATTCCACTCTACAGAACACCATTCAGTCTCCTAATATCTGAGTTCAAATCCACTCTGCAGAACACCATTCAGTCTCCTAACATCTGGATTCAATTCCACTCTGCAGAACACCATTCAGTCTCTTAATATCCGGGTTCAATTCCACTCTGCAGAACACCATTCAGTCTCTTAATATCCGGGTTCAATTCCACTCTACAGAACACCATTTAGTCTCCTAATATCCGGGTTCAATTCCACTCTGCAGAACACCATTCAGTCTCTTAATATCCGGGTTCAATTCCACTCTGCAGAACACCATTCAGTCTCCTAACATCTGGATTCAATTCCACTCTGCAGAACACCATTCAGTCTCCTAACATCTGGATTCAATTCCCCTCTGCAGAACACCATTCAGTCTCCTAACATCTGGATTCAATTCCACTCTGCAGAACACCATTCAGTCTCCTAATATCTGGGTTCAATTCCACTCTGCAGAACACCATTCAGTCTCCTAACATCTGGATTCAATTCCACTCTGCAGAACACCATTCAGTCTCTTAATATCCGGGTTCAATTCCACTCTGCAGAACACCATTCAGTCTCCTAATATCCGGGTTCAATTCTACTCTGCAGAACACCATTTAGTCTCCTAATATCTGAGTTCAATTCCACTCTGCAGAATACCATTCAGTCTCCTAACATCTGGATTCAATTCCACTCTGCAGAACACCATTCAGTCTCCTAACATCTGGATTCAATTCCCCTCTGCAGAACACCATTCAGTCTCCTAACATCTGGATTCAATTCCACTCTGCAGAACACCATTCAGTCTCCTAATATCTGGGTTCAATTCCACTCTGCAGAACACCATTCAGTCTCCTAACATCTGGATTCAATTCCACTCTGCAGAACACCATTCAGTCTCTTAATATCCGGGTTCAATTCCACTCTGCAGAACACCATTCAGTCTCTTAATATCCGGGTTCAATTCCACTCTACAGAACACCATTCAGTCTCTTAATATCCAGGTTCAATTCCACTCTGCAGAACACCATTCAGTCTCTTAATATCCGGGTTCAATTCCACTCTGCAGAACACCATTCAGTCTCCTAACATCTGGATTCAATTCCACTCTGCAGAACACCATTCAGTCTCCTAACATCTGGATTCAATTCTCCTCTGCAGAACACCATTCAGTCTCCTAACATCTGGATTCAATTCCACTCTGCAGAACACCATTCAGTCTCCTAATATCTGGGTTCAATTCCACTCTGCAGAACACCATTCAGTCTCCTAACATCTGGATTCAATTCCACTCTGCAGAACACCATTCAGTCTCTTAATATCCGGGTTCAATTCCACTCTACAGAACACCATTCAGTCTCCTAATATCCGGGTTCAATTCCACTCTGCAGAACACCATTCAGTCTCTTAATATCCGGGTTCAATTCCACTCTGCAGAACACCATTCAGTCTCTTAATATCCGGGTTCAATTCCACTCTACAGAACACCATTCAGTCTCTTAATATCCGGGTTCAATTCCACTCTGCAGAACACCATTCAGTCTCTTAATATCCGGGTTCAATTCCACTCTGCAGAACACCATTCAGTCTCTTAATATCCGGGTTCAATTCCACTCTACAGAACACCATTCAGTCTCCTAACATTTGGATTCAATTCCACTCTGCAGAACACCATTCAGTCTCCTAACATCTGGATTCAATTCCACTCTGCAGAACACCATTCAGTCTCCTAACATCTGGATTCAATTCCCCTCTGCAGAACACCATTCAGTCTCCTAACATCTGGATTCAATTCCACTCTGCAGAACACCATTCAGTCTCCTAATATCTGGGTTCAATTCCACTCTGCAGAACACCATTCAGTCTCCTAACATCTGGATTCAATTCCACTCTGCAGAACACCATTCAGTCTCTTAATATCCGGGTTCAATTCCACTCTACAGAACACCATTCAGTCTCCTAATATCCGGGTTCAATTCCACTCTGCAGAACACCATTCAGTCTCTTAATATCCGGGTTCAATTCCACTCTGCAGAACACCATTCAGTCTCCTAACATCTGGATTCAATTCCACTCTGCAGAACACCATTCAGTCTCCTAACATCTGGATTCAATTCCCCTCTGCAGAACACCATTCAGTCTCCTAACATCTGGATTCAATTCCACTCTGCAGAACACCATTCAGTCTCCTAATATCTGGGTTCAATTCCACTCTGCAGAACACCATTCAGTCTCCTAACATCTGGATTCAATTCCACTCTGCAGAACACCATTCAGTCTCTTAATATCCGGGTTCAATTCCACTCTACAGAACACCATTCAGTCTCCTAATATCCGGGTTCAATTCCACTCTGCAGAACACCATTCAGTCTCTTAATATCCGGGTTCAATTCCACTCTGCAGAACACCATTCAGTCTCTTAATATCCGGGTTCAATTCCACTCTACAGAACACCATTCAGTCTCTTAATATCCGGGTTCAATTCCACTCTGCAGAACACCATTCAGTCTCTTAATATCCGGGTTCAATTCCACTCTGCAGAACACCATTCAGTCTCTTAATATCCGGGTTCAATTCCACTCTACAGAACACCATTCAGTCTCCTAACATTTGGATTCAATTCCACTCTGCAGAACACCATTCAGTCTCCTAACATCTGGATTCAATTCCACTCTGCAGAACACCATTCAGTCTCCTAATATCTGGGTTCAATTCCACTCTGCAGAACACCATTCAGTCTCCTAACATCTGGATTCAATTCCACTCTGCAGAACACCATTCAGTCTCTTAATATCCGGGTTCAATTCCACTCTACAGAACACCATTCAGTCTCCTAATATCCGGGTTCAATTCCACTCTGCAGAACACCATTCAGTCTCTTAATATCCGGGTTCAATTCCACTCTGCAGAACACCATTCAGTCTCTTAATATCCGGGTTCAATTCCACTCTACAGAACACCATTCAGTCTCTTAATATCCGGGTTCAATTCCACTCTGCAGAACACCATTCAGTCTCTTAATATCCGGGTTCAATTCCACTCTGCAGAACACCATTCAGTCTCTTAATATCCGGGTTCAATTCCACTCTACAGAACACCATTCAGTCTCCTAACATTTGGATTCAATTCCACTCTGCAGAACACCATTCAGTCTCCTAACATTTGGATTCAATTCCACTCTGCAGAACACCATTAAAGCGGGCTTTGCACGCTATGATATTGTTAGCAATTGGTAGCGATATCGTATGCAAAAGCACCCGCCCCCATCGTGCATTCGATTTCATGTGATCGCTGCTGCAGAGAACTTTATCGCTACGGCAGCGTCACACGCACTTACCTGGTCGGCGGCATCGCGGTGACTGTTGAACAATCCCTCCCTTTAAGGGAGAGGGACGTTCGGCATCATAGCGATGTCACTAAGCGGCCGGCCAATCAAAACGGAGGGGCGAAGATGAGTGGGACATCCCGCCCACCTCCTTTCTTCCCCATTGGGGCCGGCGGCAGGTAAGGAGAGGTTCCTCGCTCCTGCTGTGTCGCATATAGCGATGTGTGCTGCCGCAGGAGCGATGAACCACATCGATAATCAATCATTACTGATTTTTGGTTTTGGGACGACCTCTCCATGGTGAACGATTTTCACCATTTTTGAGGTTGCTTAAGGTCGCTGGTCAGTGTCACACGCTGCGATATCGTTAATGACGCCGGATGTGCGTCACTAACAACGTGACCCCGACGACAAAACAGCGTGTAAAGCCCCCTTAAGTCTCCTAACACTTGGGTGCTCAAAATCCATACAAAGTGTCTACGTCATATTTTTCAGTATTATACATTTATTGTTCCTGTTTTTTACTTGTTCTGAATATTTTTTTCTTTATTTTTCCAGCGCCTGAGTGGTCGGTGCCTGAATAAAATGGTAATTCACATTTACACTTTATAATGACCAAAAATAATGAAATATTTGTAGCAATCTCTAGATACAGAAACCAGAAATTTCCCTCCGCTCTCTATAAAAACACATCTGCAGGTTTTTCCCTCCGCTCTCTATACAGACACATCTGCAGGTTTTTCCCTCCCGCTCTATACAGACACATCTGCAGGTTTTCCCTCTGCTCCCTATAAAAACACATTTGCAGGTTTTTCCCTCCACTTCAGATGTGTCTGTATAGAGAGCAGAGGGAAAACCTTCAGATGTGTTTTTATAGACAGCTGAGGGAAAAACCTGCAGATGTGCCTGTATAGAGAGAGGAAGGGGAAAACCTGCATATGTGTCTGTATAGAGAGTGGAGGGAAAAATCTGGAGGTGTGCCTGTATAGAGAGCGAAGGGAAAAACCTGCAGATGTGTCTGTATAGAGAGTGGAGGGAAAAATCTGGAGATGTGCCTGTATAGAGAGCGAAGGGAAAAACCTGCAGATGTGTCTGTATAGAGAGCGGAGGGGAAAACCTGCAGATGTGTCTGTATAGAGAGAGGAAGGAAAAACCTGCAGATGTGTCTGTTTAGAGAGCGGAGGGAAAAACCTGCAGATGTGTCTGTATAGAGAGTGGTGGGAAAAATCTGGAGATGTGTCTGTATAGAGAGCGGAGGGAAAAACCTGCAGATGTGTCTGTATAGAGAGAGGAAGGAAAAACCTGCAGATGTGTCTGTATAGAGAGTGAAGGGAAAAACCTTGCAGATGTTTCTGTATAGAGAATGGAGGGAAAAACCTGCAGATGTGTCTGTATAGAGAGCGGAGGGAAAAACCTGCAGATGTGTCTGTATAGAGAGCAGAGGGGAAAAACCTGCAGATGTGTCTGTATAGAGAGAGGAAGGAAAAACCTGCAGATGTGTCTGTATAGAGAGTGGAGGGAAAAATCTGGAGATGTGTCTGTATAGAGAGTGGAGGGAAAAACCTGCAGATGTGTCTATATAGAGAGAGGAAGGAAAAACCTGCAGATGTGTCTGTATAGAGAGTGGAGGGAAAAATCTGGAGATGTGTCTGTATAGAGAGTGAAGGGAAAAACCTGCAGATGTGTCTGTATAGAGAATGGAGGGAAATATTTGTAGCAATCTCTAGATACAGAAACCAGAAATTTCCCTCCGCTCTCTATAAAAACACATCTGCAGGTTTTTCCCTCCGCTCTCTATACAGACACATCTGCAGGTTTTTCCCTCCCGCTCTATACAGACACATCTGCAGGTTTTCCCTCTGCTCCCTATAAAAACACATTTGCAGGTTTTTCCCTCCGCTCTCTATAAAGACACATTTGCAGGTTTTTCCCTCCACTTCAGATGTGTCTGTATAGAGAGCAGAGGGAAAACCTTCAGATGTGTTTTTATAGACAGCTGAGGGAAAAACCTGCAGATGTGCCTGTATAGAGAGAGGAAGGGAAAAACTTGCATATGTATCTGTATAGAGAGTGGAGGGAAAAATCTGGAGATGTGCCTGTATAAAGAGCGAAGGGAAAAACCTGCAGATGTGTCTGTATAGAGAGCGGAGGGGAAAACCTGCAGATGTGTCTGTATAGAGAGTGGTGGGAAAAATCTGGAGATGTGTCTGTATAGAGAGCGGAGGGAAAAACCTGCAGATGTGTCTGTATAGAGAGAGGAAGGAAAAACCTGCAGATATGTCTGTATAGAGAGTGGAGGAAAAAATCTGGAGATGTGTCTGTATAGAGAGCGAAGGGAAAAACCTGCAGATGTGTCTGTATAGAGAGCGGAGGGAAAAACCTGCAGATGTGTCTGTATAGAGAGAGGAAGGAAAAACCTGCAGATGTGTCTGTATAGAGAGTGGAGGGAAAAATCTGGAGATGTGTCTGTATAGAGAGCGGAGGGAAAAACCTGCAGATGTGTCTGTATAGAGAGAGGAAGGAAAAACCTGCAGATGTGTCTGTATAGAGAGTGAAGGGAAAAACCTGCAGATGTTTCTGTATAGAGAATGGAGGGAAAAATCTGGAGATGTGCCTGTATAGAGAGTGAAGGGAAAAACCTGCAGATGTGTCTGTATAGAGAGCAGAGGGGAAAAACCTGCAGATGTGTCTGTATAGAGAGAGGAAGGAAAAACCTGCAGATGTGTCTGTATAGAGAGTGGAGGGAAAAATCTGGAGATGTGTCTGTATAGAGAGTGGAGGGAAAAACCTGCAGATGTGTCTGTATAGAGAGAGGAAGGAATAACCTGCAGATGTGTCTGTATAGAGAGTGGAGGGAAAAATCTGGAGATGTGTCTGTATAGAGAGTGAAGGGAAAAACCTGCAGATGTGTCTGTATAGAGAATGGAGGGAAAAATCTGGAGATGTGCCTGTATAAAGAGCGAAGGGAAAAACCTGCAGATGTGTCTGTATAGAGAGCGGAGGGGAAAAACCTGCAGATGTGTCTGTATAGAGAGAGGAAGGAAAAACCTGCAGATGTGTCTGTATAGAGAGTGGAGGGAAAAATCTGGAGATGTGTCTGTATAGAGAGCGGGGGGGGGAACCTTCAGATGTGTCTTTATAGAGAGTGGAGGGAAAAACCTGCAGATGTGTCTGTATAGAGCGCGGAGGAGACTTCTGGTTTCAACTGTAGCTCCTCTATAAGTGGTAAAAGAAAAGTCCTGTTTACAAAAAATGACAAATAATGAAGAATAAATATGATAATCACGTTCCTTATTCACTTTTTCAAAATAAACATCCGATATCAGTAAACAGAACGGTGGCCATATTTGGTATCTCCGTCCCTCTTACAAATCGGTTTTTATGCGGTCATTGGTGAACGGCGTGAATTATTTATTAATTTTTAAAAAAATGCAAAAAAAATATAACGGAAGTCTAATTTCTAGATACATGGCCCCTACAAAATGGCAGCTTAACTTACAAAGAGTAAATAAAAGTTATGGCTGTTACAATTAAGAATAAATGAAAAATAAGAAATAAAATTGTCTGGTTAGAAATGGTCTTTCTTGTCTTTTTAGTGAAGTTTTGTCCATTAATTCTCCTTTCTCGTCCGCAGGTTCTGTGCCTATATAATAACCTCTAATATTGTGATTCCTGGAAGAGATTGGAGGAAAGTTGTCACCTGGAATAAGCAGCGCAGAACCTGGAGGGTCTCATATATTCACTTATTGAAATTTGCTTAAAAAGAAAAATGATAATGAATGATCTTTATTTTCTTTCTAAATCTGCAATCGAGAAACTGATGAATGCAGTGAAATGTTCTTTTTTGGGGTAATAATAATGATATGGGTGGATAATTACTTTACTTTATAGTGATTGATGCAATAAATGTTATCACGCGCTTATACAATAAAAAATCATCCAGCAAAAGCAGATTCTGTAATTCTTTTCACCACCAGGGGGCGACTCAGTTCCGGACTGCACAATCCATCACCATACAAGTCCCTGACTATGAGGTTATATGGGGTCGGGGGGAACATGTTCCGCGGCTGCTCATCATTTCTGACCCCTCAGGGTGCAGTCACACAAACCTGAAGGGAAGAGCAAATTGATTTGATGTGATTTAAATTTATTTCAAATTTTAGAAAATTTCCTGGACCTGGTGTGTGATCTGATTATTGTGAATTTCTAAAAAAAATAAAAAAAAAAAATAAAATGGTGCCACCGTGTTCCACATTGCAGATTTCATCAGACAGAGAAGGCCTACATGACCTCCCATTATGTCTTGAAACTATCACATCACATGGTATAGCACAGCCAATCAGACGGAACTATCACAGCCTGTATAAAAGCTGAGGCAGGGAATGCAGCAGCCAAACTGAGGTGAATCTGTATAGCACAGCAGTAGAGACAGTGTCACAATGACTTTGGGAACAGGTGGGGAACTGGGACTCCTTAGCTGTCCCTCAAGCTAGGGAACACTAAACTTTTCTTAATCTCAGGGACACTCCTGATTAGAGATGAGTGAACCTGTTTGATAAAGGTTTGCCAATTTCAAATTCAAACCTGAGCCCCACCACCAAAAGTTGGTAAAGTTCATTTTGGTTCGTTTTCTGCCCCCCCCCAAACGCTGGCAACGTTTCCAAAAATACCTTTTTTTATAGCCTTTTGTGTGCTTTTGGATAGGATTGCGGTGCTGTTTGATGTTAGGATGTGTAAAATCAGTGGAGGAGGGGAAGACTCTGCACCGGGAGAAGGGTTTTGGTATGTGGCACCATGTTTTTTTTTTTCTTAACTTTATTTGTCGATGTTCCTGCAGCCAATTGCTTCAGTGATTGGCTTGCTAAGTCACATGTCAGTGTGCATATACATAGTAGTTATTTTGCGTGAGCTCCATTTTCTGAATGTTGCTCGTCAGGGAAGGTGCTGCTGGTAGACAGTGAGATTAGGGGTTTAATGCTGGTAGTTTAGCTAGATAGAAAGCGATAGTTTAGAATAGGGACGTGCAGTGCAGGGACAGGTGTTATCATGCCATAAATCGGCACATGTAATCATAGAAATAGGGATTGGAGGTACTTCTAGAACCTGAAAAATAGTTGTTGTGAGAATACAATATATTTTTCTGTGTGCTTTACTACTGTGAGAAACCAATATATTTCTACTTCATCCCTTTTCTATAACCAAGCGTTCTTTTCTATATAAGTAACAAAAGATGTGTATACCAAGGTCAGCAGCTGATATCATGAAACGAGGGAACAGAATGAAGAGATTGATAATGATGATGACTGACTACAAAGTTTGGATCCATGGCTGAGATGCTATGTGACAAAAACTTTGCAAGTTATGTAGTTGGAACACAGGAAGGGCTGGAGGGGAAGTCCCAAAAAATGGATAAACACCCCAGGCTTTTTGCATATGCTTTTAATATAACCAATGGTATACTTGGGAATTTTGCTAAAAGATTAACCCATTGTTGCTCTATAAAGAGACTTGTGATAATAAAAGCACGTCACATGTGCACCTTCACTGGGAAGGAATTCATACCAGCTATATTGTGTGGTCGGAATTTCTCCGCCGGCTCTCAGTGACCTTCAATCTGAGACTACAGCAGACATTCATTGTTAAAAAGGAGATATCTTTCCCGAAACTGTGGAATTCTCTTTAACATTGTCAGTGAGGCCTCCAAATAGATATTGCTTCCTTTTCCAAATTACACAGGCTAATACATTTATAGGTATTGTTAGTGAAGTATCTACACACTGTATCTTGACAATTTTTATTGCCCTTACAACAATTTAAAAATACCACTCTCGGTATACCCACTTATTATTGGCGGGCCTAATATAGGTTTTATTGCCACTTTTCTGGGTCTGCTGTAAATTACGCACTGATATCAATTTATAGGTATTGTTAGTGGTGACTGCTAAAAAATTTCTATTGAAGAAGGTAAAATGGAGTTCTTCTAACTTTTCCGTGTCTGTTCAAAAATATTCAGTAGGTATGGTAGGTAGTGGTACTTTTTCGTGCCTTCTCAATACTGGCAACTTAGGCAGGAAATCAATAGTTTATCTTTGAGTCACTTGTCTGACAGGTGTGGGTGTAGGATTGAGAAACATCTGTTTGAAAGGGGAAGGGTACATACACCATGAGTGGTAAATCGAGGTTGTTGTTGAAGGGGGAACAGGCAGGGTGTTGGAGGTGTACGTGTAGGAAGTTCTGTTAGTCAAAGGTCTAGTGAGCAAACACCAGCTCAGCCTGTCCCAAGAGAAATGAGAACAACTTCTGTTACTGGAAAGCTTACTACAGTAAATTTGTTTGACAGCCTCACATCAACTGAACTTGAAAATGAAGGTGATAAACAGCAGGTGCTGGAGTGGATAGCAAGTGCTGCATCAAGTGGCCTATCCTCCTCTTCCTCCACCTCAACATAACACACAGTTCATTCCTCAGAGATGCCACCCCAATTACACTTGTTTGCGACCACGTCACAAATCTCTAACCGGCAAACTGACTGGTGGGAACCACACATGGGTTAGTCTGCAGCACTGTACACACATTCTATCCCATGGGCATCACAGGTCCGCTCCAAAGATTCCCAGACTGAAGAAGAGGAAAGCATATGCACTGATGCCAAAAAATCTTTGTGAGTTGGATCCTGTGCCAAACAAAGTACTGTCTCAGCAGGATCCCAACCCTCATCAACTGAGAACCCCTGGGGGTGAAGGTGATGATGATGAGGCCTCATATACCTCAGTCGCAAGCATACTGTGCTATGATGTCAGGTCAGGAAGAGAAGGAGGGGGACATCATAGAGCATGACAACAAAATTGAAGATTCCACTTATTCTCAACCCACAGGCTCGGAACCGAGCAGCTCACCAGGTGAAGAGGAGTAGAGTTGAGCGATGTTCGAGTCGAACGGTTCGCCAATTCCATGTTCGAGTGATTTTGTGGGGTGTTCGAGTCGTTTGACGAACTCGAACAATTTGCTAAAAGTTCAGCAGTTCGAGTTCCATTTGAGAACGGTTCGATCACCAAAAGCGTGGCTTTTCACAGTAAGTATGTGCGTACATTGCGTATCTGCATGTGTCCTGCATCCCTAGCACAATCCCTCTCTCTTTCCTACTCACTGATCACTGGCGCCTCGCTGCCCGGCTGTCACAAATCTCCGGCGGCTTTTCCTTTTTTGAAAATTGCTACCGCTGCATTATTCAATCAGGTGTTCCGTGCCTTCCTCGCCCACTGGCGCCCATGATTGGTTGCAGTCAGACACGCCCCAACGATGAGTGACAGCTGTCTCACTGCAACCAATCACAGCCGCTGGTGGGCGGGTCTATATCGTGCAGTAAAATAAATAAATAATTAAAAAAAAAAAAATGCGGTTCCCCCCAATTTTGATACCAGCCAGGATAAAGCCACACGGCTGGAGGCTGGTATTGTCAGGATGGGGAGCGCCACGTTATGGGGAGCCCACCACCCTAACAATATCACCCAGCAGCCGCCCGGAATTGCCACTCCATTAGATGCGGCAGTCCCGGGACTCTACCCAGCTCATCCCTAATTGCCCTGGTGCGGTGGCAATCGGGGTAATAACGGGGTTAATCATGACAAGCGTCTCCCCGAGATACCTTCCATGATTAACCTGTAAGTGAAAGTAAATAAACACACACAACAAAAAATCCTTTATTTGGAATAAAAGACAAAAAAAAACCTCATTTACCTCTTTATTAATCCCCAAATAACAATCCAGGTCTGAAGTAATCCACACGACAATGTCAGCTCTGCTAATGAAGATGCAGCAGCATCGTAGAACATGATCGCTCTGTGTCCTCTCTACGCAGCACCTGAAGTGAGCCGTGCTGTCACCGGAGACTTCACTCTGCAATGCAGACGTCAAGATAACCAAATCTTCCTATGGTTCCCATTAGAGGCAGTGGCTCAATGGGTAGAGATACTGCCTAGGGTGCATTAGTTCACGAGTTCAAGTCCCGCCTGCCAGCTTAAAGATTTTAATTTATTTTAAATTACTTATAATTATAAATTTAATTTAATTTAATTATGCACTGAGTGGAGGAGTCAGACATCAGCTGTGAGCCGCGGGACACACCTCTAAAATAGGAGCAGTTCATGGAATGAGGCTGCATTGCTTTCTCCTCTCTCTCTTCTCTCTCTTTCTCTTGTTCTCTCTCTCTCTTTCTCTCTCTTTCTGTCTCTTTTTCTCTCCTCCCTCTCCTCTCTCTTTCCTCTCTCTCTTGTTCTCTCTCTTTCTCTCACTTTCTCTCTCTCTCCTCTCTCTCTCTCCCCCTTTCTCTTCTCTCTCCTCTCTCTCTTCTCTCCTCTTCTCTCCTCTTCTCTCCTCTTCTCTCCTCTTCTCTCCTCTTCTCTCCTCTTCTCTCCTCTTCTCTCCTCTTCTCTCCTCTTCTCTCTCTCTTCTCTTTTCTCTCTCCTTTCTCTCTCTTTTCTCTCTCTCAGACCTGGCGATGATCAGCTGATGTGGTCACCTGACACTATAAGTCGAGCGGTGAGGCCGGATTTTTACCGCCCGGCTGGCTAAACTATCAGCTGATGCTGTCGGACAGGAGTCTGCACAGAAGTGTGTAGTTTTTTTTTTTGCACTGATGCATCAGCTGATTGTATAAAAGCCGTCAGTGAGAGTGAGCAGAGGCTGCTGGCTGTAAGCGGTGACGTCACCGCTGCCACCATTACTATAGCAACGACAATCTCCGATCAAGTGATTCCCAGTGCCGCTATTTACTGGCTGTGGCAGCCAGTCCCTGCATGTGGGCTGACTCTGTAAAGAGCGCCCACATGCAGGAACGAGGAAGCCGACCATGTGCCAGAGCATCTCGCTGGTATACGGAGATGCTGGAACAAGCACCGCGTACCGGAAAGATGCACTGACAGGACCTAGCATGACGTCTAGCCATGTGACCAGTCTGTAGCCAATGAGATAATAGACACGTGACTGGTCCCATGCTATTTTGACGTCACGGAAGGTCCTATCATCACTGCTGGCTACCGGGAGGATGCAGCGATTATCGGAAGGAAAAGCGGCGGGAGCCAGAGTGCAGGACGCATCGTGGGGACCTGTAAGTGTTATGGCAATGTTTATTAACTGTATGTGTACATGTATAATGTGTTTTTATGTGCTTGTGTTTGCCTGCCATTGTTTTCAATGGGGTTCAAATTGGTTCGTCGAACGTTCGTCGAACATTCGACGAACTTGTCCTCCATTCCAAGAACCGAACCGAACTCTAGGGGGTGGCTCATCTCTAAAGAGGAGTATGAGGAAGGCGGAGATGTTACAGTGGCGATTCCCACACAAACATGTAGTGGTGCATCCATGAGAACCACTGCTTCCTTAGCTACAACTCTGGCTGTGGCCAGCAGCGATTGCGAGTCTGCACTTCGCAGGAAGTGTTGCCTAGCCTGGGCCTTTTTTGAAACCGCAAAAGATGACCCAACTTCCATTATCTGCGAATGTTGTAAACAGCGATTAAGCAGAGGCAGAAATTGTAATAATTTGACTACTACAAGCATGAACAGGCACATGCACAAATAACATGCATTACTGTGGGCATCTCACTGAACGAAAATATGGACTAATGGGCCTACCCAACCACCAGCTGCCAAATCAACATAGTCTGCCACTTCTTCCTCCTACTGCATCACTGGCGAAAGTATTGTAAAACAGGTCTCCGACTGCAGAACCTCCTCTTGTCTACCCGCTACAGTGGGGGTGAGTAAGGGACTGTCAGGTGTTCCGGATGTGACCGTGCCTGGTTTTTTAGATCCATGTGAGAATTGAGCACCCAAAATGGTTCTCAGTCCAGCATTACATCTACCCATACACCCCCGCACGGTCCACTGGTAGACCATGCACTTCTTCCTCCACCCTCTCTCAGCACTGGAGCCAGCCTTCGAACACACAATTTTGGTCACATAAAAAATATAAAATAGAATTTCCTACCACACATGAGAAAGCAAAGTGCTTGAATTTCTCCATATCAAAACTGTAAGCCACAGCTAACCATGAATGTTGCCTTTCCGGCTGGTGGATACAGACGGCTTCCGAAACCTCATGGCTGTTGCAGTCCCCCAGTACCAGTTGTCCAGTTGCCATTACTTCTCTAATAAAGCTGTGCCTGCGCTATATCATCAGGTTGTAGCCAAGACTACCTTTTGTTTGGAAAACTGTCTCTCAGAGTGCATTTCACCACTGACACCTGGACGAGCAAGCATGGGCAGGGACATTACATCTTGCTGCCTGAGCACTAGATTACTCTGGTGGCAGGGAACGGGCTGTTTCCCATGTGTTGAACTCCCCAAGGATTGCAGGCCAAAATTGTGGATCTATCGCTTCCTCTTCTGCTTCCTCCACCTCCTCTACTGCCTTCACCTGCGCTATCAACCTCTCTCTTAATGTAACACAAGTGCAGAGAATGCAGAGAGTATCCCCTCACCTCTGTACAGCTCGGCCAGGGCTCAACGCAATCAGGCAGTGCTGAAATTAATCTGCATTGGAGAAGGCAGTCACACAGCTGCGGAGCTGTGGATCACTATCCGGGCTGAGTTAGATCAATGGCTGTGTCCACTGAACCTGGAGCCAGGGAAGGCCGTGTGTGACAAGGGTGCAAACCTGTTAGCGGCCCTACGCCTGGGCAACATCACACATGTGCCTTGCATGGCTCACGTTCTGAACCTACTTGTACAGATATTTCTAGCCCAGTATCCCGGGCTGGATGCACTTCTGCAGAAGGTATGGTTGGTGTGTGCTGTTCGCACACCGCGGTTAATCAACTAGCAATGATACAAAGGATTTTCAGCCTACTGGTTAACCAGTTGATATGCGATGTGCTGACATGGTGGAATTACACTCTTCACATGTTGCAGGAACTGTGCCAGCAGCAACACGGCCTGCTGCAGCACACCTTAAGGCATAACCTTGGACAACGCCATACAGATGTGGGATAAATCATGTTTGCGGAGTGGACACAGATGAAGGCCCTTTGCACCCTCCTTGACAGTTTTGAAATGGCTACAAACATGGTTAGTGCTGATGATGCCGTCATCGGCATCACTATTCCGTTCATCTACATGTTGGAGCACGCTTTGAATAGTCTGCGGGAGGAGGTTGGGGTCCCAGAGGAAAAGCTGGATGCGGAAAGGATAACATTTCCTGGAAGGTCTGGACAGTCGTCGCACTGGTGGGTGTCACAGGAGAGAGTAGGCCATCAATAGAGGCAGGCTCATGTTAACAGAGAAACTAGTAAAGAGGTGTAGTACCGCCAGGGGAGCGGCATGTGCACCATCTTATGCAGGGCTATTTCTGGGCAAGTGGGAACAGTCTATACTTCATGACTTGTCCCTTGCCCAGAATATAGTATGTTGGTACCGCTATATCGATGATGTGCTGCTCCTGTGGCAAGGTACCTGACCTCTGCTGGATCAATTTATGTCAGATTTAAACCAGAATGACTCTAATATAAAATTAACATACAAAGTTGATAAGAGAAGGGTAGATTTCTTGGACGTCGTGGTGGAGGTGGGGGAGGATGGACTGATTGAGACCGTTCTATACCATAAGACCACCTCGGTTAACGCACTGTTACACGCGTCTTCAGCCCACATGAGGTCCACGATCAGAGCCATACCCACGAGGCAGTTCCTCAGAGCAAAAAGAATCTTCTCTACACCACAGAGATTTGAAGAACAGGCCAGAGACCTGTGCATGCGATTTAGAGAGAGGGTCTATGGCATCCGCGGTGTCAGAAATGGATACCAAAGAGCGAAAGCCACATCAAGGAACCAACTAGTATATCAATCCCATCCAGCCACGCGAAAAGCAGGTGGTGGCGAGATAGGTTTTATCACAACATTCAATGGACAATGGGGACGGATGAAGGAGGCACTCTCGAAACACTGGTCTGTCTTACAGACGGATACAGTGCTAGAGAATAAGCTATCCGAGACTCCACTTGTGACCCCACGGAGGGGTAGGAGTCTTCGAGACTTATTGGTTAATAGCCACTATGTGGCAAAAACTCCAACAGACCTTTTGGGATGTGACCCTCCTAGAGTTGGATGCTTTACTTGTGGCGATTGTGTAACCTGCAGTTCTGGAAACATCGTGAGGGGAAAAGAATTCCACTCAGCAGACAAAAAACAATGTTTTAAAATAAAAAAAATATATTTCATGCAGTAGTACACACGTCATCTATTATGCCACATGCCCATGTGACCTAATATACGTGGGCTTCAAATCGAGACAAATGCGGATACGCATACGCGAACATGTACGCAATATCCTTAAAGCACCATCCGCCACGGACCCGTCATTGCTGAGGACTCTCCCCAGACACTTCAAAATACATCACAACTGTGACCCAAGAGGTCTGAAGGTGATGGGGATAGACTTGATCAATGGCGGGACCCTTGGTGGTAACTTAAAGGCCATGCTAGCCAGATTGGAATGCAAGTGGATTTTCTCAATTGGAACATTATCCCCTGCAGGATTAAGGCGGGCTTTGCACACTACGACATCGCAGGTGCGATGTCGGTGGGGTCAAATTGAAAATGACGCACTTCCGGCATCGCATGCGACATCGTAGTGTGTAAAAGCTTGATGATACGATTAACGAGCGCAAAAGCGACGTAATCGTATCATCGGTGCAGCGTCGGCGTAATCCATGATTACGCTGACGCGACAGTCCGATGTCGTTCCTCGCTCCTGCGGCAGCACACATCGCTGTGTGTGAAGCCGCAGGAGCGAGGAACATCTCCTACCGACGTAGAATATGCGGAAGGAAGGAGGTGGGCGGGATGTTTACATCCCGCTCATCTCCGCCCCTCCGCTCTTATTGGCCGCCTGCCATGTGACGTCGCTGTGACGCCGCACGACCCGCCCCCTTAATAAGGAGGCGGGTCGCCGGCCAGAGCGACGGTCGCAGGACAGGTGAGTCCATGTGAAGCTGCCGTAGTGATAATGTTCGCTACGGCAGCTATCACAAGGATATCGCAGTTGCGACGGGGGCGGGCACTATCGCGCTCGGCATTGCAGCATCAGTGTTACGGGGAGCTGTCTGATAATAACCTAAAGGAGTATCAGACAGTCAGGGTCCACCGTGCAAAGACTCTGCTGCAGACTATGGCAGAGTGCAATACCTCTGTTAACTCACAGAAGGATATAATAAGTAAGTAAAGCAATTCCTCCCGTACTTGGAGGGTATGTGGAATGATCTCTGTTAATAATCACAGAGACAAAGGCAATGTGTGCGAAATGGCACCTACCTAGGTCCGCTCTTCTAGTGGTGCAAAAGAGACGAACAGCAGCGTAAGCCGCACAAAGCTCCTACCTGCGTTCGCTCCACTAGTGTGCGAGGACACGAACCACTAGATATGGCACCTGCCTATGTCCGCTCTTCTAGTGGTGCAAAAGAGACGAACAGCAGCGTAAGCCGCACAAAGCTCCTACCTCTGTTCGCTCCCCTAGTGTGCGAGGATACGAACAACTGCCAGACGCAGTATAAGGAACGTTACCCTAGCGGCAACGTCCACCTACGAGTCGAACCACAAGGCCCAGCCAGACCATGTGCCTCAGGCACCTGCCTATGTCCGCTCCCCTAAGAGGTAAGGATACGGACAGCAGCCGAAGCTGTAAGGTATAAGAACGCTACCCTGCCGGTAGCGCTCACCTAGCATAGACAGAGGAATGCCTAGAGGAACGCGCACAGAGCGTCTACTCTTATGCATGAACCAAGAGGACTGAGCGCCATGCGGCGTGTGTCAGGGTCTTATATAGACTCTGTGCCTCATCCAAGATGGAGGACACCAGAGCCAATCCGCTGCCAGAACGACAGGAGTGACGTCATGCTGGCCTATCACTGAGCAAGGCATCACAAGCACATGACCAGCGACCAATCGGCATAGAAGGTGTCAGAGACATGTGACCTCGTGTCAGCGATCATGTCACCCGCACATGTGCAATGGCTCCAAGATAGGACTTAGTCTCTGGCGCTCGCACATGTGCAGTAGCAAGAAATCTGGACTTAGTCTCCAGCGCTCGCACATGTGCAGTAGCAAGAAATCTGGACATAGTCTCCAGTGCTCGCAGCAACCGTAACAATCGGCCTGCGATGTCGCAGCGTGGAAAGTGCCCCTAAATGAGCAGGAGCAGTTCAGCTTTGCTCCGTATCTCAATACATAATAGCCCCATAACTATCTCTACTTGTGGTAGCTATGTACTTTTTTAATTTGGTTCGTGAAAAGACTGTCGCAAGTCCGGATGCTCGGGTGTTTTTATGCTTATTTTTAATGATATGTTGTCTGTTTTTCTTTTAGTAATGTAAATCTGATTGATGAATTACCTTATGCAGACTTCTTCTATTCATGCGCGACGATTACCAGAAATAACATGGACACTTTCCTGTTTCAAGTCCAAGGACTACACCACCCTGATGGATAAAGAATAAATAAATGGTCTTGCGTTATAATAATTATGTACACGTAATCCCATAATAACAGTGTAGGTGTTATTGTCACCATTTGCTCTATTTCGCATATGCGTCTATTTAGTTACTATTCTTATGCAGATGTATGACCCATTGAACGTTATTCTAACTGATGAATTTCTTTAATTATGTGGGCCTGAGCATATGTGACTTACCCCAAGTGACTAGACTGTGGGCACTTATTTGATTGCCTGTTTGGTCTTATTTTGTTATGCTTTATACACTGACCTGCATGTGATGTGTTCTAATTTTCTTGGTGCTTCCCCATGCGGGCAGCTGGGTAACCGCGTTGTGTGGGCCGTGCAAATGGGACTTCCTGGTGCATACACCTGGCAGTGGCAGATATCGAGCCGCGCATGCGTTAAGTGACGTCTGGGAAAAGAATTTTCCCGACGCATGCACGTATGCCCGATGATTACCGCCGGGTGAGGTGCAATTGACTTCCGGGTTCCTATGACGGCGCACGCGCAATAGACGGCTGGCTCAGCTGTTCGCGGCGGGAATTACGAATATAAAGACGGGTATACTGGGTCTATTCAGACAACGTGTGGTGACCCTTGAAAAAGGATCATGAAACGCGCGTCGGGCCTGGACTGGGGACTATTGAATCCTGTTTATCTACTCAAAGGGTATGTAATGTGTTTACTATGTGTACCTTCATCCAAACACCCCTGATCATCCATTGTTTATGATATTATATTGCATGGATCACGGGTTGTTGTGGGTCACAATGAATATAACGCTCTAATTATAAGCAGGATTTTGCTAGGATATTATGTCTGTGGGAAGTAGGATAATGAGTGTTTTTCACCCAACCTGCATTCTGTTGCCCACCCCCCCAGACTATTACAGGTAATTGATACTAATCTAGTCACCTGGTCCCCGCCTTGTTGAGATTTACCTCCTCCATGATATTGTCTCTTTTTTCTACTGTGTATTATTTTACAGAGTTCTTTTCTCTGATATATGTTTGTATGCTATTTATATACCTCAAATAAATTTATTGGATTATCATACTTCATTGTGTGTTTTCACATATTTTGGTAGAGAAACTAGTAAAGCAAGTGCAGGAGCCTAGCAACAAATTGAGGAGGAAGAGGTAATGGGAGCAGAAAACTCTGGTGATGAAGAAGAGATGTGTACCGCCCCGTTCGGCTGCAGCCGAGCCGCTCGGATCCCGGCTCATTGGTGGGTGGCTCGAGCACCTCCGGACCTGGGATCACTTCGCTCTGAAAGAATGCTGGCGCTATGTAGGGGTTAGGTTTACGGCCGGGCCGTGGTTTTTAGTTAAGTTCGTGACACCACCCACAGGCTGTGGTGAATGTGGACACTACCGCTGCTGTTTACTAGGCACCCGGGGGAGATGTTGCACAGAAAAGGTGTTAACCCCTCCATGGGTAGGGGTGATGGCCCCAGGACCCGATTGGGATGGTATGTCGATGCTTGGCGGTGCAGGGCGGTGCGCGGCCCGAGGGCACAGTTGTACTCACTATGATTGATGCACAAGAGTCTCTGGTAAACCAAGATGATGGTGATCGATGCCCGCAGCCGGCTGCGTCTGGTCCCCCACCCGGTTCAGTGGTCTTTGCGTTTCTCCTGCACCATGTAGTGTGTATGTAGACTGCCTTCGCTTCAGTGCTGGGAGTCCGCTCCCCGGCGGTATGTGTGTTGGGAAAGTCTGTTTGCTCTCAGATGCTGGCCCGTGGGATCTTTCTGCCTGTGCGGTGGCTTTCTATCCCCCTTGGTGGGCTGTTGTCTTCAGTCGGGACTTGGGTGGGAAAGGAACTATAGTCCAGACCTCAATCAGTGAATTAACTCAGTCCAGTCCAGGCTTCTGGACCTCGTTTCAGGGTCTGAGTACCCTCCTGTGTGCTCCGGTTTCCAGTCGGTTCCCTGGGTCGGTACCGGTGGGCCACTACCCTGTTCCACCTGGCCGGCTCCTGCAGGCTAAGGCCACCGTATTACTCCTAGCCAAGGTACCAGGGCTACGACCCTGGCACCTGTCAGTTCCCGCTGCAGACCTGTCACCACAGGCCTGCTGCACACTCCTTCACTCCTCAACACTACAGACTGATCTGACTTAGAACTGAACTGAACTTGTTTGTTTCCTGCCTCAGGCCCTCTGAACTCCTCGGTGGGCGTGGCCAACTGCCTGGCTCTGCCCTCCTAGTGTGTCCATTAAGCACTGAGGGAGGTGACTAGGGTGTATGTGTTTTGCTGGTGTTACCTGTGTGGGACTGGTGTTATGCAAGGGCCTACCTGTGACTACCTGGCTAGTCCAGGGCATCACACATTGATCCAGTGTGTGTCATTAACAAATGATAAATGTTCCTGCCTGCTTCTGAAGATGGCTGGGAGTTTTCCCTTCTGCTTTTCCCATTTATTTGGTACCTGAATCTACTCCAGATAAGCTTAATGTTTCTATGCTTAATTGCTGGATTTGCACTTAGAGTGTTCTGCATATTCCATTTGGTTCTGTGTTTGGTTTCTTGCATGTGAAAATCTGTCTTTCTGCTTCTGTGAGCAGGGCAGTTCCTCCAGCAAAGAAAGGGAGCTTGCTCCCTGTTCATATTTGGAGTATTTGCATTTTAGAATATTATTTGTTCTGTGATTTTGTTTCGTCCCATTATATCTGCAGTTCTGTTTAAAGTGTCTAGCACAAGATTACCTGATATAGTGGGGAAGAGACTGTGTGATCTCAGATATTTTTCCTATCAGGAGATTGGTATTGTTTGCAGGGTTTTTTGCTGGCCGCAATCAGTTATCTGTCCTGTCCTGTTCTATCTAGAAAGTCGGGCCTCACCTATGCTGATCTATATTTTCTATCTGTGTATTGTGTTTTCTTACATCTCTGTCATTACATGTTGGGGGCTTGCTATTTCGTTGGGGACTGCTCTGAAGCAAGTTAGGATTCCTCATTTCTATCCTAGAGGTGTAGCAAGTTTCTCTGGCAGTGACAAGGTGTCTAGGTGTGTTAGGTACATTCCACTGCTACTTCTAGTGTTGTCTGATAGATAGGGAATTACGGTTAGCTCAGTTTCCAACTACTCTTGTGTTTTTTTTTTTTCCTTATTAATGCAATTTTTCATGATCGTCCACGGTTATCAGATCATTACAGCTGCCTATGACCCAATGAACACCATCCCCACTGTCAAGCATGGAGGGGGAAAAATTATGTTTTGGGGGTGTTTCTCTGCTAAGAGCATAAGACTTCTTCACTGCATCAAAGGACGATGGATGGAGCCATGTACTGTAAAATCCTGAGTGACAACCTCCTTCCCTCTGTCTTTCAGCATGACAATGACCCAAAACATACACCCAAGGCAACAAAGAAGTGGCTCAAAAAGAAGCACTTAAGGTAATGGAGTGGCCTAGCCAGTCTCCAGACCCTAATCCCATAGAAAACTTATGGATGAGCTGAAGCTCCAAATTGCCAAGCAATTGCCTCAAACCTTAATGATTTAGAGATGATCTGCAAAGAGGAGTGGAGCAAAATTCCTCCTGACATGTGCACAAACCTCATCATCAACTACAGAAAACGTCTGACTGCTGGGCTGCCAACAAGGTTTTTGCCACCTTGTTTGTCAGAGGGATCAAATACTTATTTTTTTCTGCAAAATCAAATACATTTTTTCATATTTCTTAAAACTTTTTTTTACTTCTTACTGTATTTGTTAGTACCCTTAGGGTACTGTTAGAGGCAGATGATGGCTGATTACCACAGCCATCATCGCCCAGTAAAGATGTGTGCGCAAAGTCAGATAACCCTTATATGACATATGCTGTAATTCATATGGCATTAAGGAGTTAAAAAGCCGCTGATTGCCTAGAAAATATGTGTAAAAAACTGTCAGTTCTCCTTGGAATCAATGGAACATATTTTGAGCTCTGCAATGCAAACATAGCCTTTTTAGTGTCCAAATGACATTAAAAGAGGATGACTCATCATCCTCTTCAACTCTTGCCAGAGACTTCTGCAGTGATGACTTGTGAAGGGAAAATAGACTTCCTTTTTCCATAAAGAGCTTAGAACGATTCAGGTAGTCTGTTTTAAAACATATGATATCATAGACTGAATGGAAAACAGAAGAATTAACTGGGTAGAAGGACCAAATGAGCAATTGTAAGTACATATTGCTATACAGTTAGGTCCAGAGATATTTGGCCAGTGACACAATTTTGGCGAGTTGGGCTCTGCATGCCACCACATTGGATTTGAAATGAAACCTCTACAACAGAATTCAAGTGCAGATTGTAACGTTTAATTTGAAGGTTTGAACAAAAATATCTGATAGAAATTGTAGGAATTGTACACATTTCTTTACAAACACTCCACATTTTAGGAGGTCAAAATTAATTGGACAAATAAACCAAACCCAAACAAAATATTTTTATTTTCAATATTTTGTTGCGAATCCTTTGGAGGCAATCACTGCCTTAAGTCTGGAACCCATGGACATCACCAAACGCTGGGTTTCCTCCTTCTTAATGCTTTGCCAGGCCTTTATAGCCGCAGACTTCAGGTCTTGCTTGTTTGTGGGTCTTTCCGTCTTAAGTCTGGATTTGAGCAAGTGAAATTCAAGCTCAATTGGGTTAAGATCTGGTGATTGACTTGGCCATTGCAGAATGTTCCACTTTTTTGCACTCATGAACTCCTGGGTAGCTTTGGCTGTATGCTTGGGGTCATTGTCCATCTGTACTATGAAGCGCCGTCCGATCAACTTTGCGGCATTTGGCTGAATCTGGGCTGAAAGTATATCCCGGTACACTTCAGAATTCATCCGGCTACTCTTGTCTGCTGTTATGTCATCAATAAACACAAGTGACCCAGTGCCATTGAAAGCCATGCATGCCCATGCCATCACGTTGCCTCCACCATGTTTTACAGAGGATGTGGTGTGCCTTGGATCATGTGCCGTTCCCTTTCTTCTCCAAACTTTTTTCTTCCCATCATTCTGGTACAGGTTGATCTTTGTCTCATCTGTCCATAGAATACTTTTCCAGAACTGAGCTGGCTTCATGAGGTGTTTTTCAGCAAATGTAACTCTGGCCTGTCTATTTTTGGAATTGATGAATGGTTTGCATCTAGATGTGAACCCTTTGTATTTACTTTCATGGAGTCTTCTCTTTACTGGTGACTTAGAGACAGATACACCTACTTCACTGAGAGTGTTCTGGACTTCAGTTGATGTTGTGAACGGGTTCTTCTTCACCAAAGATAGTATGCGGCGATCATCCACCACTGTTGTCATCCGTGGACGCCCAGGCCTTTTTGAGTTCCCAAGCTCACCAGTCAATTCCTTTTTCCTCAGAATGTACCCGACTGTTGATTTTGCTACTCCAAGCATGTCTGCTATCTCTCTGATGGATTTTTTCTTTTTTTTCAGCCTCAGGATGTTCTGCTTCACCTCAATTGAGAGTTCCTTAGACCGCATGTTGTCTGGTCACAGCAACAGTTTCCAAATGCAAAACCACACACCTGTAATCAACCCCAGACCTTTTAACTACTTCATTGATTACAGGTTAACGAGGGAGACACCTTCAGAGTTAATTGCAGCCCTTAGAGTCCCTTGTCCAATTACTTTTGGTCCCTTGAAAAAGAGGAGGCTATGCATTACAGAGCTATGATTCCTAAACCCTTTCTCCGATTTGGATGTGAAAACTCTCATATTGCAGCTGGGAGTGTGCACTTTCACCCATATTATATATATAATTGTATTTCTGAACATGTTTTTGTAAACAGCTAAAATAACAAAACTTGTGTCACTGTCCAAATATTTCTGGACCTAACTGTATAATATGATGATTGCAATTCATTAAGAGGATACAAATTTTGATGGAGGTGCGTCCTCAACTGTTATGGTGTCTGAGAAGGTAATTAAGCAGAACACTGATTCAGCCTGATGATGTTGATGTCAGAGGCTACTTAAACCTGCTATGATTCAGATTAGTGATTGAACATATACGCCATTATGCCCTCTGCTTAATCCCTGCTAATGATCATGACAGAGTATAAAAAGGCCACAAAATGGGACTTGCATTTAGCACTACTATTGCCAGGACTGTTGCTGCCACTATCACTCGTGGAGTTAGCAGGGCCACCATTAGGGAATTACTGTCTTTACTTCTGTATGGGGCCTGGTGAAGGGGGAGCCCAAGCCCAGGGGCAATTATTTAGCTTTATTAAGCCCCATCGTAGTCCCAGGCTGCAGAAAGTATGGCCGCAGCCTAGTGGGCAAGCCGTGTTGCTTCAACCACTTTAAGCTGAGTGCACGCTAACACATGGCTATTTGCATGCGATGCAGATTCGGGCTTGTTGCATGCAAGATAGCCATGTGGTGGCAAAAGAGGCAGTGGGGAACAGCAGTGTTCATCATCCCGTGGCACAGCGTTCAGCAGTGTGATGAGATCATCATGCTGCGACCTCATCACACTCCTCCAGGCAATGAGGAGCTGAGTGAAGGAGGCGAGCATGAGGTGAGGAATGGTAAGCATTCCATGGATGAGCTGAAGACTATATGTCCTAACATTTACTGGGGAGGGAAGGCAGGGGCATGGGCAAAATGTTACTACGAGGACGCATTATAGGGGAAATTGTGAAAGGGCCACAGTATTACAAGGAGCAGTATGTGGGGGTATATTATATAAAGGAGCAGTATGTGGGGATTATTGTACAGAGGGGCAGTGCATGTAGGTATTATACAGAAGGGCAGTCTACGGGGGCTATTATACAGAGGGGCTGTGTGTGGGATTATATTATACAGATGGACAGTGTGTGGGGGCTATATACAGAGGGGCAATATGTGGGGGTATATTATGCAGAAGGGCAGTGTGAATGGGAGGATATTACACATAGGGGCAGTGTGGAAGAGATATTATGGAGAAGGACGGTGTAGAGGGTGCATTATATAGAGGAGCAGTGTAGAGGGTGCATTATATAGAGGAGCAGTGTAGGGGGTGCATTATTATTATTATTATCATTAATAATAATTTTTGGAGCAAAATACTTCATTTTCTGGAGCAATTTTAGGGACACCAACATTTTTGCCATATATATTTATACAGCCAGCAGGTGGTGTTTGATAGGAACTGTTAATGTGTGATTGGTGAGGATGTAGTGTACATGTAGAGTTTTTCCAAGAGTGGCGGTAAGACTGTGGAGTTGAGGAGTGGAGGTGGAGCTGGGGTGGAGCCTGGGCAGAATCTCAAAGAGGCTCCAAAATTTTGACAGTAAGGGGCCCTGAAACTCCTGGTGGCAGCCCTGGGTGTTAGAGCTGCTACTAATAGCTACCACATTCTTATCCGTGATGTTAGATTTTTTTTCTATCCCACTGCCGCGTCCGTTGCCTATGTCATACTTTGGACAAAAATATAGCATTTAATTTGTTTCTCAACTATATGAACAAATTTAACCAACTTTATGATTAAGATTCTCCTACCCATGACAAAAAAAGCTTAACCCTAAATAATGAGGAACATATCCGAACAATATTGAATTCAATGGGAGGCAAAACGTATGTGCTAGTAAGGGCTAGGGTGAATGCTATTAGTAAGGGCTAGGTGGGCTGCGAAAGAAAGAAAATAAGGAATAAAGCAGGGCAAGGAATACTTACCAACCTTCCCCGCCGCTGTCACAGTGCTTCCAGGTCTGCTTATTAAGCCTCATACATATTCATTGCTTCCCCAGATCACCAGGAGTCTCGGCGTCTCTGGTTGGTTGCAGTCAGACCGTTCCCCCACTGGGAGACAGCGTCTGTGATTGGTTGGACTGACACTCTTTGTCTGTGTCCCTATAGTGGTCTAAAAATAAATAAATTGGTGTAGGGTCCCCCCATATTGTGATACCCAGCTCAGAAAAAGCAGATGGCTACAGGCTGCAGCCCCAAAGCTGTTTTCTTATCTTGGCTGTGTATAAAAATAAGAGTGATCCCATGCAGCTTTTTTAAATTATTTCAATAAAAAAATTTAAAAATCGGCATGCGGTCTCCCCCAATTTTGATACCCAACCAAAATTAAGCCAACAGCTGGGGGCTGGTATTCTGAGGCTGGGGAGGCGCATGGCTATTGGGCCCCCAGGCTAAAAATAGCAGCCCGCAGCAGCCCAGAATTGTCACGTATAATAGATGAGACAATTTCAGTCTATACCAGTTCATCCCGATTGCCCTGGAGCAGTGGCAATCAGTGTAATATGAGGGGTTAATGACAGCTCACTGTCGCTAAGCCCTAGATTAGTAAATGGTATGGATCTATGACAGCCCCCATTACTATTCCTGTAAGTGAAAAGAAATAAACACAAACACCAATAAAATCCTTTATTTGAAATAAAATCTACCCAAAATAACCCTCTTTCACCCTTTTATTAACACCCAAAACACCCAGGTCTGACATAATCTACACGAGGTCCCATAACAATCCCGGATCTCCTACATCCTCAAGTGGCAAAGCACAGGCACAGAACATGATCACCCGCTGCGGCTTCAGACATATACTGACTGAGCCGCAGCTGTGAGCGGTGATGTCACTGAGTTTATCTGCGGTCACAGTTGGAGGTTCCCATGGTGCCCCACCTGTTATTACAGGTAACCCCACCTCAAATGAACTGATTGAACTCAGTGACCTCACTCAGGTGAAATTAGTTCAATCAGACCTGCGTCTCCTGGTAAAAAAAACAAGGTTTTTTGCCAAGAGATGCAGATTTGGTGCTGAAATTAACCAGAAAGGGTAACCAATTGCCACCCCACCAGGGCAATTGGGATGAGCCAGGAAAAGTGGCAGGATTGGCACATCTAATGTAATGTGTCAATTCTGGGCAGCTGCAGGCTGGTATTTTTAGGCTGGTGGAGCCAATATCCATGGCTCCTCCCATCCTGATAATACCAGCCCCACCTGTCTGCATTACCGTGGCTGGTTACCAATTATGGGGGGGTCCTACACCTTTTTTTAAAATTATTTATTTAGTTAAGTTTTTAAAAATGGCATAGAATCCCCCTCTATTTTGATATCCAGTCACAGTAAAGCTCACAGGTGGAGGCCGTCCGCTGCGGTTTTATTCGTGCTGGCTATAAATATATGGCAGGAGACAGTGTTAATTGTTTTAATTATTTAATTATTTTTACATTACCATACAGAAAACTGACTGGAACCAATCACAGATGCAGAAACAGGGTTGTGGGGCGTGGATAGCAGTCAGCAACCAATCACAGACACTGGTACACATGGAGGGCAGGGTAAGCAGTGAATATTGATGAACTTTAATTAGCGAGCCCAGAAGAGAGTCTGACTGCAGTGTTATCCTCCAGGAAACACCGGGAACAAGTATGTATAACTATTCTGCTCTTACTACCATTTAACTTTCATTTGTAGCCCCCTAGTGCTTACTACGGCCATATAATGCCTGATTGGAGCCACAGACTCAGACTGGCTGTAAGGGGAGTCTAGAGAAAAGCCGCACACAAAGCAGGACTCCAAGAACTCTGCAACCCTTTAACCCCTATACAGGGATTTTGGAATTACACAGAGCTCCAGAGATCGCTACCTGTGGTAGGCTGTAGTCCGTGGTCATCAGGCAGGGTCAAAAACAAGGAGATGCAAAACAGGAACCGAATTGGCAGGTAAGGGCGTAGTGAGGAGACAAAGCAGGGCTCAAATCCGGAACTGGCAGCAAGGTACAAAAACGACAGGCAGGAGGGTAGTCAAACAACAAGCAAAGGTCAGCGCACAGGACTCAAAATACAAACAACACATTAACCAGGAGTACAGAACGATCTCTGGCAGTGGTCATGTGACAGGAGGGGGAATAAGAAGGGTGTGGTGTCTTTCCATTGGCTGCAGGTGAATGTTGGCCACTTTAGCCGGGAGACACACGCCTCCTACAGTCAGCCAGTGGTACTGCAGGTTCAAGGGAAACCTAGCCTAGTGAATGAGCGGAGCCTGTGCTCCACAGAGCCACGGGCACCGACTCCTCTCCCATCACCAGCACTATCCATGGTGGTAACATGGCGTCCTCTGGCGATCGAGGCAGAAGTCGCAGGAGCGGGCTCCGGTGGGGACGTGACAGGCCATTTTACAGCCCAGAACTTCTTGTCCTTATTGACCTGTATGAGGTTCGTTGGCCTAGGTCAAGTTTGGGGTCAAGTTCTGCTGCCAAACCCAATTATTTTTTAGTCTGTGCTGGTTTGGCGAACCCGAATATCCATGGGTCAGCTAATCCCTAGCCACAACCCTTCCAAGAATAGGCAGCAGCTACCATCTGTGCCATTCTGGAGGACCCAATACATTTATTCATTCCATGAAAATTGCTGTAATTTTAATAGTAAATGTCTAACACTTTCCTTTCTGGTGGATTTCCTCAGCTGGGGGTCTCAACATCGGACCACTGTGATTAGTAAATCCTCAGTACAACCGATGTCACATGTCGGCATTCTCTTCTGCATTTGTTTTCCTGCTGAACAATGGCCCTTGTCATTATAAATGTAATTGACTTTTAATGACTTGGAAGATAATATTGGCCCTCGGGGAATTCTCTTTTTTCTCTCCTTGAATTACGTGTAAATTCCTAGAAAGTTTGATGTACAGCTCATAAAATGTTTACTTTAATTATGCTTTACTTTCTCTTGGCCAATAAGTCAATAATCCTGACTGTAAGACGCTGTAAATAACATTCAGCCGCCAATTCATTACTATAAGACCAGGGTCATCATTACCTGAAGAGAGGGCACATTCAACTTTGTATCGAGACCTACAGCATTTTTATGACTTATCACGCAGTTTCTCTATTAGAAAAAAAACAAAGAGAAAAATTGTATGAAAAATACCCTGATTATAAATAAATAAATTGCAAGTGCTTAATAACAGGGTACTTAGTATATACATTTTTGCAAAAAGGTAAGAAGCTGTCCCACCTCGACACGGTGTACCCATCTGAGACAGTCCCTAACCTACTAAAGTTAAAACCATTTTCTGTACCTGACTTGTGTCATGTCAAAACTTCAATATGGATGGTAATGGGACCCAGCTGACCACTTGCCACCATTCACATTGGAGTTTTGATAGACACAAGTCAGGTATAGAAAATGTTTTTAACTTTAGTAGGTTAGGGACTGTCTCAGATGGGTACACCGTGACGAGGTGGGACAGCTTACCTTTTTGCAAAAATGTATATACTAAAGGCCGCTTTACACGCTGCGATATCGCCCAAGCAAACTCGTTGGGGTCACGGATTTTGTGACGCACATCTGGCCGCATTAGCGATACCGTTGCGTGTGACACCTTTGAGCGATTTTGCATCGTTGCAAAAACATGCAAAATCGCTCATTGGTGACATGGGGGGGTCAATTCTCGAATATCGCTGCTGCAGCTGTAACGAAGTTGTTCCTCATTCCTGCGGCAGCACACATCGCTCCGTGTGACACCGCAGGAACGAGGAAGCTCTCCTTACCTGCGTCCCGGCCACAATGCGGAAGTAAGGAACTAAGGAAGGTGGTGTTCGTCCCGCTCATCTCCGCCCCTCCGCTTCTATTGGGCGGCGGTTCAGTGACGTCGCTGTGACTCTGAACGAACCGCCCCCCTTAGAAAGGAGGCGGTTCGCCGTTCACAGCGACGTCGCAGAGCAGGTAAGTATGTGTGACGGTTCTGGGCGATGTTGTGCACCACGGGCAGCGATTTGCCTGTGTCGCACAACCGATGGGGGCGGGTACCCACGCTAGCGATATCGGTCACGATATCGCAGCGTGTAAAGTGGCCTTTAGTACCCTGTTATTAAGCATTTGCAATTTATTTATTTATAGTCAGGTATTTTTCATACAATTTTTCTCTTTGTTTTTTTTCTAGTCTTGAGGCTGCCATTCACATGCTTGTAATGATGCATCTTTACCGAACATTTGTTACAGCTCAATTTCTTTTGGTGTTTTTTGCAGTTTCTCTATTGTTGGGGTCCTGCACAACTTCTCCAGCTTCTCATCAACCATCAGGAAAGGAGATGACACCAACCAGAGCTTTGCCTCTTCTCTCCTTCCATGGACACCATAACAGTTGGAGCCATGGTCTACCTCATCGATACATCAACCATTACATCTTATTAGCCAAAGGGAAGAGATACCACAAAGAGTCTTAAAAGAGAAGTCAGAAGACTGAACAAAAAGCATCTGCTCAAGAAATGGAAGACCAAGTAGGTCCATCTGCCGGGACCATTTCTGATAAGACTTGTTGGCTTCCTGCAATCAATACATTACTAGGGACCAATCACAAGAACAGGGGCTGTCCAATATGGTCAACACCATAACAGTTGGAGCCATGGTCTACCTCATCGATACATCAACCATTACATCTTATAAGCCAAAGGGAAGAGATACCACAAAGAGTCTTAAAAGAGAAGTCAGAAGACTGAACAAAAAGCATCTGCTCAAGAAATGGAAGACCAAGTAGGTCCATCTGCCGGGACCATTTCTGATAAGACTTGTTGGCTTCCTGCAATCAATACATTACTAGGGACCAATCACAAGAACAGGGGCTGTCCAAATTGGTCAACGTTTTGAAACTACAGTAATTATGCAGAAAAATGGAAGCATTAATGTATGCTCTATGACAAAAACTTCAAATGATGAGCGGGTTTGCAGGAGTGCGGTGGTGCGCTTTTCACCAAGTAAAAGTCTCTTACCAATTATAGTTGTAACTACTTTATTCGAAAATTCTTAAAACTCAAGAAATGGTTTTTGACTCTGACCTGGAGTATTATCTGACCAAGGTTCCAGCTCAAAGTATCACCTGATACAGGCTGCCATCCAGAGAATTACCTGATGAAGACTCCAGTCCAGAGAATCATCTGACTAAGGTTCTGGTCCAAATAGTCACCTAACGAAGACTCTGGTCCAGAGAATCAACTGACTAAGGCCATGGTCCCACGTACCACCTGACAATGGCTCTGGTAGAGAGATACATCTGATGAAGGCTTAGGTCAGGAGTCTCACACTGCGAAAGCTTTGGTCTAGAGTATCATCTAATGAAGGCTCCAGTCCAGACTAACACCTGATGAAGGCTCCGATCCACAGTACCACCTGATAAAGGCTCCAGGCCAGAATCTAACCCTATGAAGGCTTTGGTCCAGAGCCAAAAACCGGTTTGTGTGCTTTAAGAATCTTTTAATAAAGGTATCCCATGGTAAACATACAATGTTTACATGGTTACAATTGGTAAAATTAAGGTAATCTTCAATGATTTGGGTTGCTTTCAACTTTGGTACCGGTACCCAATGGTGACAGTTTTTTTCTCATTCAAAATCAAGCTAGGTGGGGAGCTTATTATATTTCTTTTGTGCACAATGGGTAAGAGACTTCTTTTACTTGGTGGACAGTGCACCACTGCACCCCTGCAGACCAGCTCTTCACTTATCCTAAAAGGGTTGTCCACTACTTGGACAACCTCTACTCATTCCACTGGTTCGCCACCTTAAAAATAAATAAGCCTATACTCACCTCCGATACAGCGGCAGCTCCATCAATGATTGAAGTCGCGTTCTCGAGGCCCAAGTGACATTGTTATGACATGCCAGCCCGGCGACCAACACCACCTTCCTTCTCCCCACCTTTGGACATTTGAGCAGGAAGTTAGCACAGGGCTCATATCCTGCTCAATATCCGAAGTCAAGGAGACAGACACCGGGCACTAATTGGTCATGGGGCTCGCGTGTCGTAACAATGACATGGGAATGAGAAAAGGTTGTCCAATTAGTGGACAACCCCTTTAAATCGTTCGAAGAACCAAATGCAAAGGGATGAGTGTATTCCACACACTTATCGCTACTTTTATATCCTTCCCCATCCAGTGCTACCACATCTCCCTAACTGCATGAGACTCCTAATGTCACCTCTGTAATGGCCCAATACATTATTATTTCAGAGCCCAAGCTGATCTGTATAATGTAAAAAACAACTTTATTATACTCACCTAGGGGGCAGTCTGGTCTGATGGGCGTCGCTGCTCTTATTCCGGCGCCTCCTCCATCTTGTGCAATCGCCGCCCTCCTGCCCAGCACCATGTGGATGACGCATCCTGCATCATTCACACAGAGGCCTCCATTGTGCTCCTGCGCATGTGTACTTTGATCTGCCTTGCTGAGGGCAGAGCAAAGTTCTGTAATGCGCAGGCGCAAAAAAAGGTTAAAGACCGCCCGTTCATGCGCACGACTGTACTCTGATTTGACCTCAGCAGGTCAGGAGGGCAATAGAGGGCACTGTGTAGCTGACATAGGACGCGTCATGCACACAGGGATGGGCAGGAGGATGGCAATCGCACAAGATGGAGAAGGCGCTGGACCAAGACCAGCAACACCCATCGGAACCAAGCACCCCCTAGTCAGTATTATTAAGGTGTTCTTTTACAGTCTACACAGCAGCCCGGGATCTTATATACAGTATTCTGGAACACTATACGAGGGCTGCTGATAAGTCTTTGGCTTTGTGATGTTTTCTTGTTTGTATGGTAACGAATGTTACATCCCATGAAAGCCTTATGTGTCTAATATATGTTTTCAAAATTTTGTGTTTGTTGCTTATGGCAAAAGTGTTCTAGGCACTCGGGAAAAAAAAATGGCGGAGTCTAATGCGATATTCACAGCAACTGAGAGCAGAGGAGTGATAAAATTCTTGTTTCTGCGAGGAAAGTCCTCGGCAGATATTCATGGTGATATGTCGCAGGCATTTGGGGATCAATGCCTTTTATATTCCACAGTTAAGAACTGGATCGCCAAATTTAAAATGGGCCACTTCAGCACCAGTGATGAGAAACGTCCTGGACGCCCGAGAGCGGTTGTTGTTCCGGAGATTGTCGATGCTGCACACAACCTCATACTGGAGAATCCACCAATTTCAGGTAAAGCAATAGCAGACATCATGGGGATTTCCCGTGAATGTGTTTGTGTAATTATCCATGAATATTTGGACATGAGGAAGCTTCTGCAAAGTGGGTCCCCAAATGTCTGACAACAGATCAGAGAAGCAGCGAGTGACAACTTTCCGGGTCATTTGTCAGCGTTTCCGGACTGATCAGAGCTTCCTGGAGCGACCGGTCACTATGGATGAGACCTGGATTTATTTATATGACCCGGAAAACAAGGAGCAGTCAAAAGAGCGGAGGCACAGTGGTTCTCGTCATCCAAAGAAGTTCAGGGGGCAAAAATCAGCCACTAAGGTGATGGCGTCTGTGTTCTGGGATAAGGAGGGTGTGCTGCTAGTGGACTACCTTCAAAAGGGTTCCACCATCAATGCAAGGTATTACATTGAACTTTTGTACCAATTGAAGGCAGCTCTAAAGCCAAAAGGCGCGGCGAGCTGTCCAAAGGAATCTTCTTCTTGCAAGACAACACCTCCACTCACACTGCACAAGCGACCACGGCAAAACTGGCAGAGCCGGGCTTCCAGCTGGTGACCACCCACCTTATTCACCAGATCTAGCTCCCTCCGACTATCATCTGTTTCCAAACCTGAAGAACTACTTCAAGGGTACCAAATTTCACACCATTTCTAATGCCATGGCTGCTACGGATGACTGGATGAGGCACAACCGAAATCTTTCTTTTTGCTAGACTTACAGAACTTGGAATACCGATGTAAGACGTGTGTTGTCATCAGTGGAGACAATGTAAAGCTTTATCATCCTAGCTCGTTTCTTTTTGGGTGAAGCCAAAGACTTATCAGCAGACTCTCGTACATAAGATCTCACTGGTGGTGGGCGCAGCTCATAAGGGAAATTCCTGGTGACAGGTTCCCTTTAAATCTGCTATTTGGCTATTAGGAGAGTGAAGCTGTTTCGATACAATGGAGCCATAGCATAGAAGAACGGGCGCCAGTTTAATAATTGCCCCCACTCCTTATAATTGCTGACATGTTAATTTAAATGACATTTAATTCTGAAGTGTATAAAGTTAATGTGACATTTTGGGTTGAAGCCAAATCCTTGAGTATCTGCTTTGTATTGTGGGTGTCTCCATTATGACAAGGAATGTGTATATCTATAGATGCATTATATTCCATCCTGGCACAGGGAAAAACAAGCACTGATATTATACTTGTGTCTATCACATTGTCACCAGCTAGGAAGATCCTGAAGACCCCCGGAAAGTCTCACACATTAATGTTAATGTATAGACTGTAAGTGATGCCCTTCATATTAGCAGATCAGTTTCATAAATGCATTTTTCTTCTATTTTACTAAATATTTGGAAATATTTTTTTTTAGTGTTTTTGAAACTTGACAACTGTTTGCAAGTCACATTTATACATGAGATAGAGGATTGTCTAATGGTAATGGATGTCCAAGGCACCGGACCTTCTTAAAATTACTTTATTGGGTACAGCAAGGAAGAAAATGCAACATTTGGCAGCACACAGCCTGGCATTATAAGGAGAACATTTGGTGCCTTTCCCGGTCTGTATTAATTTCTGGAAATTAAACCTATTCACTATCTTCTCATCATACGCACTGTCTTATCTGCTATTATTTCTGACTGCGCTCTGAGGTCCTCTCTGCTATCTTCTTCTTTTCCCCCCAGAAAATAACAGCTTAATTAACTGCTTGGGCTTTTATAGTGGCTATGATTCATCAGTAACCTTATAAGGTCACTGATGAATCATAGCCACTATAAAAGCCCAAGCAGGAAATTAAACTGTTATTTTCTGGGAGCCGAAGAAGAAGATAGCAGAGAGGATCTCAGAGCGCAGTCAGAAATAATAGCAGATAAGACAGTGCGTATGTGTAATGCCTGATTGGAGCCACAGACTCAGACTGGCTGTAAGGGGAATCTAGTGAAAAGCCGCTCACAATGCAGGACCCCAAGAACTCTGCAACCCTTTAACCCCTATACAGGGATTCGGAATTACACAGAGCTCCAGAGATCGCTACCTGTGGTAGGCTGTAGTCCGTGGTCATCAGGCAGGGTCAAAAACCAGGAGATGCAAAACAGGAACTGAATCGGCAGGCAAGGGCATAGTGAGGAGACAACGCAGAGGTCAAATCCGGAACTGGCAGCAAGGTACAAAAATGACAGGCAGGAGGGTAGTCAAACAACAAGCAAACGTCAGCGCACAGGAATCAACATACAAACAGAACATGAGCCAGGAGTACAGAACTATCTCTGGCAGTGGTCATGTGACAGGAGGGGGAATAAGAAGGGTGTGGTGTCTTCCCATTGGCTGCAGGTGAATGTTGGCAACTTCAGCTGGAAGACACACACGCCACCTACAGTCAGCCAATTGTACTGCAGGTTCTAGGGAAACCCAGCCTAGTGGATGAGCGGAGCCTGTGCTCCGCAGAGCCACGGGCACCGACTCCTCTCCCATCACCAGCACTATCCATGGTGGGAACATGGCGTCGTCTGGCGATCGGAGCAGAAGTCGCAGGAGCGGGCTCCGGTGGGGACGTGACAGTATGATGAGAAGATAGTGAATGTGAGAGTCTATTGAGAGACTATTATGATTGGCTGTGCTACTGTCATGGGTGTGTCACGTGTGTCAGATAGTCATGTGGTTTCTGGCAATAGAAAATCACAGTGTCTGGCTGTGCAGGATGCTACCTGACTTTGCATGGTTCCTGCTGTCAGTATTCATTGGTATAGGTAGCTTTCCTGCTGGATTCATTTCTCCTCCTTTTGGACCCAGCAGGAGCTCGCCTCCCACCCAGCTGCTGATCATCAGTAGTCGCTTGGTGCTTAAATACCCCTTCCTTCATTTAGACTGGTGCTGGTGATATTTTCAGTTCTTTGAAGCCAATGTTGCAAACAGGTGGCTTGTACTCCTTTGTGGTGTCATTGCTGAAGCTTTGCTGAACTTCTACATGTGTCATCTGTGGATAAGTAGTTCATGCTTTTTCGCCCTTGTGTCCTCCTTGTGTCTTCTATAGTGTTTAGTGGAGTTGACAAAGAGCTCATCCCACCCATTCCCTAATTAGGACCCAGCACTAGGGATACCTGGGGCCAGGTGTCCGGCTTGGCGCATAGATGAGGAACCTATGTAAAGTGTTGAGGGAAAGCAGGAACCAGCAGTAGGTTTGGTCAGGGGGTCACCACCCTCCCAGGGTTTTCCGTCCTTTTTGCCATGTGATTGGTACTTCCCCGTACCTAGTGTGACATTACTGTCATGGGTGTGTCACGTGTGACAGACAGTCATGTGGTTTCTGGCCATAGAAGGTCACAGTGTTTGGCTGCACAGAATGCTCCCTGACTTTCCATTGTTCCTGCTGTCAGTATTCATTGGTATAGGTAGTTTTTCCTGCTGGATTCATCTCTCCCCCTTTTGGACCCAGCTGCTGATTATCAGTATTCGCTTGGTGCTTAAATACCCCATCCTTCCTTTAGATTGGTGCTGGTGATATTTTCAGTTCTTTGAAGCCAAAAAAGGACGGAAAACCCTGGGAGGGTGGTGACCCCTGACCAAACCTACTGCTGGTTCCTAGGGTCCCTCCACACTTTAGATAGGTTTCACACCTATGCACCAAGCCGGCTACCTGACCCTAGGTATCCCTAGGGCTGGGCCCTAAAAAGGGAACGGATGGGATGAGCTTCATAAACCCCACTAAACACTATAAAAGTCCCAAGGAGGACACTCATGGGGAAAAGGATGAACTACTTATCCCCATATGACACAGGTAAAAGATCAGCAAAGTATTCAGCAACGATACCACAGAGGAGTACAAGCCACCTGTTTGCAACTTAGGCTTGAAGGAACTGAAAATATCACCAGCACCAGTCTAAAGGAAAGAAGGGGTATTTAAGCACCAAGAGAATACTGATCATCAGCAGCTGAGTGCAAGGTGAGCTCCTGCTGGGTCAAAAAGGGAGCGAGATTAATGAATGAATACTGACAGCAGCAACAATGGAAATTCAGGGAGCATTCTGCGCAGTCAAATGCTGTGACCTTCTATGGCCAGAAACCACATGACTGTCTGTCACCAGTGATAGCTACTTGGTGGAATGACTGCAAGACAACATAGTGAAGCGTGACAGGCAGCTCCTGAAATCATGGTGTGAATGGCAACACTAAATAAAACAAGGACTTCAAGTTTTTTATTGTTTTACATACAAATATTTTAAATTGCGACCTTTGAGGCAGATTCAAGCGAATTTACTTTACAAAGTGGTATTGTTCCACCCCCAAGGAGCTCATACGCACATCCAGATCTGCTCTTCTGTGTAGAGACCCGCTTTTCATAGCCATTTGGTGGCAGACAGCCACAAGCCACACATCACAGGCCCACGAGACACATGTGGCTCCCGAGCTCCGGTTGGGAACCCCTGATTACAGTATATACAGTATAGTTGCTGTGTGGGAATCTCTGGTGGTCTCCTCCGGAATTCCCCAATCTACAGGGTCATAATGTGAAAGACACAAGAATATGATCAGATTTTGCATTTCCCAGTGCCAGGACGGAATATAATGCGTCTATAGATATATAAATGGGCACGTACATTTTTGGTCTGAATAGGGACATCCAAAAAACAAAACAGATACTGAGGAACCTGGCTCCAACCCCAAATCTCATATTAATTGTGATTAAGTGCGATTGAAATTAAAGTTTCAGCGATTCTAATAAGTGGGGAATATTATGAAGCCGGAGCCAATTCTGGTCACATTAGGGATTGTTCCTCCTATGTTAGGGCTGCATTGTGTAGGAACAGTTTAATTCTACTATTGGCCAAATAGCAGATGTAATCAGTAGAGATGAGTGAACCTGTTCGAAAAAGTTCACAAATCTGAAATTTGGTAAGAGACTTGCCCATTCGGATTCGGATCCCCGAACACTTTTCTCAAAATTGGCAAAACTCAGCATTTGTTCGGTAACTGTGTAGCGCCCCTGAGACTGGTCGCTAGAGGGTATCTCATTATATCCTTCCCTGGCAGGTCAAGATGCTAATCTAGTAAGTTCTACACACACCTCAGACCACTATACAGCAGGGAGAAGCAGTCAGTAGGAAATGGTTAACAATGTTTCTACAGACGCAGGAAGTGACTCAGCCAGTTCTTAGCAGACCCATAGCAACTTGCAAAAGTGGGGGCATGAGCAGTTAGGAGTAGAAAACAGTTTCACTTTACCTCAGAATAAGCTTGGACATGAGACAGAGCAGATGCACAGTGGTGCAGCTCCGTGAAGGGGAGGCTGTCAGGCCTTCAGGGAGGCAGAGCAGAGCTGTCTGGGTGTAACAGACAGCTCCACTAAGCTGGGGGGCCAGTAACATCTAAAGAGACGGGACCCGGCACCTGTAATCGTGGACTAAAAGGGAGCAGTCGCCAGAGAGACGGGACTGGGCACAAGAGAGGTACAGAGCCCTAGTTCGGGTGGCCGAGGTGCGGCCGCAGAGAGGGAGCCTGAGAGAGGGGGATAGAGGTGCGGCCCACGAGAGGCCCAGGCTGCCGGCCGTGCAGACCGAGACCAGGGAAGAGCACAGAGTTGTGCATGGAGGAAAAAGGCCACAGATTACCAAACCGGATCCAGCCTCTTACCTGACCGGAAAGCGACCGGAGACTCTGATGGCGAGGACAAGCACCCGGGGTGCGATACCACCTGAGCCAGTAAATAAAGTGACTGGTGACTCTGTGAGTAGTAATTGCCGCCGCCCTGCGCTCCTGTGGACTGCCGCCCCTGTTCTCACCAACCTCCCAGGGTACCCCGCTCCGCCCGTGGGGGGCAATACCATCCCGGCTGCACATAACACCTGCCCCGTAGAGAGACTGTGCAGCGGCCGCTAGTTCCTGACTGCATACTGGGGATGGCGCTGCAAAGCATCCCCACTCCCCATCCAGCACTGCCCCTGGGAGAGGACTAGTCGCAGGAAGGGTCCGCAGCGGAGGAGGCCAAGACACCAGCAACCGGCGAGACGCTTCCCAGGGGCCCGTCACCCTCCTTCCATCCCCATCGGTATTGGACACTTGTCCATTTGATGTTCTAATTTAACATGTAGCCGATGGGGTCATGGAACTGGGTCAGGCCAGTCACAGCTACCCCAAGGAACCACTGACCCGGTGACGAGTACCCCAAGGCCCCGTGGACGCTACATCTGTTCACATCTTCACTTCTGCTTTTCTTCTACTTATGACTTTGGCTGGGATAGTAGTAATGTATGATGAGCGGGGGGAGGTGTTTGATGAGGGGACTACCTTCAAGTCTCCACAAGCGCGGCTGTCACACTGCTTCCGAGTCCGCTCATTAGCCTTCATACATATTCACCGTTTCCCCCACCCACTATCTGAGACAGCATCTTTGATTGGTTGCAGTCTGTCACGCTTCCCAGGTCCAGACCCCGCCCTCCACTCACCGCTCCGGTCCACGTTCCTTCAGCCCATGGCTGCTCAGCCCGCTCTGCCTCCTCTGCGCCTTCCAGGCTCCCTGCTCCCCGCTCCCGGCATACATCTGCGACCCCGGACACACACACACGGGCTCCCCTGCATCCTATGTACCGCTTCCTGCGCTGGTCTCCGGCACTCGAGCATCGCGCATGCGCATTAGGGCGCGCGCGCGGTCATTGACCTCCTCTTAAAGGGCCAGCATTCGGAAACAGGATATCGCTTAAATCAGGTGTAGGGTATATAGGGGTCTTCCTGCTGGGGGCGTTGCCTATTCGTCGAATTTCAGTAGCCAAAAGTCCAGGTCCTCTTGTGCTGCACAGACATTAACCCTGTCTTCTTTCTAGTACCCGTCCTGCCTCCGTGATCGGGTCCTGTATCCGGGATTAGCAAAAGGTCCTCCTGTGACTACCGGCAGAGAAGATCCTTATCGTTACACCTCCCGGTCTCCGTCTGTGTTCCCGGTCAAATCCGGCTATCGATACCGTCACACCAGCTTCACCTGGACCCCGCTCACGGTCCATTCCCGGCACCGGTACCACCCTCAAGTCATCTTTGTTTGGACCCCCGTGGCTCCTGGGACCCCGTTCTACTCGTCTCCTGAAGGACATTGACTTTGGCCCGTTAGTACTCCGGCTACCGTGTACCTAGGCCCTCTGGTGGGGTGACTGGACAGTCCCTGTATAGGGGTTAGCTCCGGGTTGAAACCTTCACTGGGGGAGTCCCGTACACGGCCCAGAGGATCCACTACCACCTGGACCTAACAGCATCCCTAATTGGCTGCCCTCACAAAGGCTGTCTGGATCCACTAATGGAGTGTAAAAATAAATAAATAAATATATAAATCAATTAAAAAAAGACTTAGCATTTCCTGTATATTGATACCTATTGCAGATAAAGCAGACGGCTACAGTCCACGCCGCCACCCTCTATGACAGCTTCTGTGATCAGTTGGAATCATAAACGCTGTCTGTGTCCTCATAGTGTTGTAAAAATAAATAAATGTAAAATAAAAATGTTATAGGGTCCTCCGCATATTGATACCTAGAGCCGATAAAGCCTACAGCTACAGGCTGCAGCCCCCAGCCCTGCACATTCTCTTGGCTGTGTACTGTATCAGAATACAAGCAACCCCATGCAGCTTTTTTTATTATTATTTAATTAAATTATTTAAAAAAAAACGACATGTCGTCCCCCCAGTTTTGATACTCAGCCAAAATAAAGCCGACAGCTGGGGGCTGTTATTCTCAGGCAAGGGAGGTCCATGGTTATTGGGACCCCCCGGCCTAAAAATAGCAGCCAGCAGCCACTCAGAATTGTCGAATCCATTAGATGTGACAATTCTGGCACTTTACCTGGCTTATCCCGATTGCCCTGGTGTGGTGACAATCATGGTAATATAAGGAGTTAATGACAGCTGTGATTTGTCAAAAGTCCCAGCTGCCATTGAACACTGGGTTAGTAATGGGTAGGAATCTATGAGACCCCCCACTAATCCTGTAAATAAAAATAAACAAAACACACAAAACAATACTTTAAAAAAACAAAAAACCCTCTCTCTCTAATTTATTAACCCCCCAAACACCAAGGTCCAATATAATCCACACCTTGATGTCCCACAACAATCCAGGCTCTGCTACATACTGAAGTTGGGCATATTAGAGAACATGGCCACCCGCTGTGGCTTCAGTCAGACACTGACTGAGCTGCAGCTGTGATCGATGACGTCACTGAGTTTACCTGTGGTCCCAGTTGGAGGTTATCACGGTACCCCCTGTGACTGCAGGTAAACTCACTTCCGGAGAACTCATTGAACTCAGTTACCTCACCTCAGGTGAACTCACTGATCTCAGTTACCGCACCTCAAGTGAACACATTGAACTCAGTTACCTCACCTCAAGTGAACACATTGAACTCAGTTACCTCACCTCAGGTGAACTAATTGAACTCAAGTACCTCACCTTAGGTGAACGCATTGAACTCAGTTACCTCCCCTCAGGTGAACTCATTGAACTCAAGTATCTCATCTCAGGTGAACTGATTGAGTTCAATGAGACCTACATTTGTGAGTGAGCTGAAGAGGGCGCTGTACACAGAAGAGAAGCTAATTCATGGAAGAGCGAGCAAAGATCGATGATTGTAGATGTGCTGTGTGATTGACTCCAGCCCAAAAAGACTCAAAGGGGACTTCAACAAAATGTTAGTGTAAGGGTGTGTAGATTTATGCAACCACATTATTTTAGTTGTTTATTTTTGTTTTTACACCCAAAAAGATTGAATTGTACAGATTATAGGTTATATTAAAGGTGGGAATTACAAAACCTGGCATTTTAACATAGGTGTGCAAACTTTTCATATCCACCTTAGATAAGGAGGCAATCAGGTACATACAATCCTACAGGGATGCCTCGGAGCAGTCACTTGCTATAATTGTACATGTTGGTGCTCTGCCAGTCTTATCACAATGAGCTGAATACATGTGTTGCGCACAATTATTAGGGGAGGTTTACTGGACAACATCACTTTTGTAATATATGTAAATTCAGGTAAGTAGGGAGCCAGGACCCTATATATATATATATATATATATATATATATATATATATATACAGCGCCCCATCCAAGGCAGTCACAGTCCTGAGCACAGGAGCAGCAGGTAAGCTTTACTATCACCTATCACCTTTTCCATTATCCATTACACTCATTACGCAGATATAGATATATAAAAAAATACTTTAATATTTTTAATTTTCTACATTTATTTATTATTTATTAATTTATTTATTTATTGTAAAACGGAAATAAATAAATAAATATTGTAAAATATTTTAAAATATTTTACATTTAATATCCATAAAACACCCAAAATAGTGAAAGATATTAAGAATTAAGAAAAAAATAATAATATTCTACTTAAAGGGAATATTTGGTTTAGAAAACCCTTGGTGTTACTGCTTTTAATTAAAGGGGCTGTTTTCAGGAATTTTTGTTTTATAGACCCTGGTAGTCAGAACAAAATTAATCAATATCTTGCAACAAATGGGGTGTTGTCAGCAGACGTTGGTCGCATCATGTGGGGCCCCTCTAATAATAAGGACACAAATCTGGTTACAGTGTTTCCCCACAATTATAGCATCATCCCTTAAAAATATCCCAGTAATGCTGCACTATTAAAGCTCCCAAACAGTAATCATATAAAAAGTGTCCCATAAACTTTATACTGTCCACAATGGATGACACATAGTAAAGAGGTCCCCTTAGCATTTTCTTATATAGTTGTAAAATATTCTTAGCGCCCCCTCACAGTAGTGATGCCTCCTTAGTGCCCCTCACAGTAGTGATTCCTCCTTACTGCCCCTCACAGTAGTGATGCCTCCTTACTGCCCCTCACAGTAGTGATGCTTCCTTAGTGCCCCTTACAGTAGTGATGCCTCCTTAGTGCCCCTCACAGTAGTGATGCCTCCTTAGTGCCCCTCACAGTAGTGATGCCTCCTTAGTGCCCCTCACAGTAGTGATGCTTCCTTAGTGCCCCTTACAGTAGTGATGCCTCCTTAGTGCCCCTCACAGTAGTGATGCCTCCTTAGTGCCCCTCACAGTAGTGATGCCTCCTTAGTGCCCCTCACAGTAGTGATGCTTCCTTACTGCCCCTCACAGTAGTGATGCCTCCTTACTGCCCCTCACAGTAGTGATGCTTCCTTAGTGCCCCTTACAGTAGTGATGCCTCCTTAGTGCCCCTCACAGTAGTGATGCCTCCTTAGTGCCCCTCACAGTAGTGATGCCTCCTTAGTGCCCCTCACAGTAGTGATGCCTCCTTAGTGCCCCTCACAGTAGTGATGCCTCCTTAGTGCCCCTCACAGTAGTGATGCCTCCTTAGTGCCCCTCACAGTAGTGATGCCTCCTTAGTGCCCCTCACAGTAGTGATGTCTCCTAAATGCCCCACACAGTAGTGATGCCTCCCTAGTGCCCCACACAGTAGTGATGTGTGTTCACTGCCCCTCACAGTAGTGATGCCTCCTTAGTGCCCCTCACAGTAGTGATGCCTCCCTAGTGCCCCTCACAGTAGTGATGCCTCCTTAGTGCCCCTCACAGTAGTGATGCCTCCCTAGTGCCCACACAGTAGTGATGTGTCCTCAGTGCCCCTCACAGTAGTGATGCCTCCTTAGTGCCCCTCACAGTAGTGATGCCTCCTTAGTGCCCCTCACAGTAGTGATGCCTCCCTAGTGCCCACATAGTAGTGATGTGTCCTCAGTGCCCCTCACAGTAGTGATGCCTCCATAGTGCCCCTCACAGTAGTGATGCCTCCTTAGTTTCCCTCACAGTAGTGATGCCTCCTTAGTGCCCCTCACAGTAGTGATGCCTCCTTAGTGCCCCTCACAGTAGTGATGCCTCCATAGTGCCCCTCACAGTAGTGATGCCTCCTTAGTTTCCCTCACAGTAGTGATGCCTCCTTAGTGCCCCTCACAGTAGTGATGCCTCCTTAGTGCCCCTCACAGTAGTGATGCCTCCTTAGTGCCCCTCACAGTAGTGATGCCTCCTTAGTGCCCCTCACAGTAGTGATGCCTCCTTAGTGCCCCTCACAGTAGTGATGCCTCCTTAGTGCCCCTCACAGTAGTGATGCCTCCTTAGTGCCCCTCACAGTAGTGATGCCTCCATAGTGCCCCTCACAGTAGTGATGCCTCCTTAGTTTCCCTCACAGTAGTGATGCCTCCTTAGTGCCCCTCACAGTAGTGATGCCTCCTTAGTGCCCCTCACAGTAGTGATGCCTCCTTAGTGACCTCTGAAAGTCGTAGTTCCATTAGATAAGGATGTTTGCTAAGAATCTTCAAGACAATGATGTTGATAACCAAAAAGACAAGATCAGTCCTGAGCTGTGCCTTATCTGTACTGACTCCACATCAGTGCAGCTCAGTAGTTAACCCCTCACAGGCTGCAGTGCAGGTCATGACCACTGAGTGGCGACATATGGACACATAGAGGGTAATAGACATCTTGTGATACAGCCAAGACCAAATGAATGGAAGGAAATATTTGTATAATATTGTATCCTTTATCCTCTTCTTTTTCAGATATGGGGTCTCAATCAATCATGACATTTTGTCTGTGGTCTATATTACTCTGTGGTAAGACCTAAAATAGCATTTAATAAATCCTCTGTAAATGACACAATATTCCTAATAAGAAACTGAACCACAGAGAGTAGTTACCAGGATACACGAGATCATATTTTCTATTAGCTATAGTGTTTATATTTTAATGTAATAATTGTATCCACCACTAGATGGCAGGATAGAGCATTATTCATCACTGAAACTGATCTGTGCATAATCGGTCATGGTAATATAAACAGCGCTCCGTGTGGTGTGGAGCGGTATTACAAGACACTATATGAAATCTACTATTCTAGTATGTAAAAACAAAAGTCCATTAAATCCAACAAAGATCCTGTAATGTTCATGAAAAGGACATCGAATCCCTATGAGCTGGATGACAATTGTATTATATTAGGAGGGAATTCCTACAGTGTCTACGGCCATGCTCCAGCCCGGCATAACACTAACATTAGGCCATTCTGAAGGCCATCATGTAGCCGTGTCTATAGTTATCCTCCACTCCAGATTACAGCCATCATCCAGGCAAGACAATATCTAAAGTCCACCAATGTCTATAACCATCACCCAGCCACTATCCACCCATGTCTGCAGCCATCATCCAGCCACTATCCACCCATGTCTGCAGCCATCATCCAGCCACTATCCACCCATGTCTACAGCCATCATCCAGCCACTATCCACCCATGTCTATAACCATCATCCATCCACTATCCACCCATGTCTACAGCCATCATCCAGCCACTCTCCACCCATGTCTACAGCCATCATCCAGCCACTATCCACCCATGTCTACAGCCATCATCCAGCCACTATCTACCCATGTCTACAGCCATCATCCTGCCACTATCCACCCATGTCTACAGCCAACATCCTGCCACTATCCACCCATGTCTACAGTCATCATCCAGCCACTCTCCACCCATGTCTACAGCCATCATCCTGCCACTATCCACCCATGTCTGCAGCCATCACCCAGCCACTATCCACCCATGTCTGCAGCCATCATCCAGCCACTATCCACCCATGTCTATAACCATCATCCATCCACTATCCACCCATGTCTACAGCCATCATCCAGCCACTATCCACCCATGTCTGCAGCCATCATCCAGTCACTATCCACCCATGTCTACAGCCATCATCCAGCCACTATCCACCCATGTCTATAACCATCATCCATCCACTATCCACCCATGTCTACAGCCATCATCCAGCCACTCTCCACCCATGTCTACAGCCATCATCCAGCCACTATCCACCCATGTCTACAGCCATCATCCAGCCACTATCTACCCATGTCTACAGCCATCATCCTGCCACTATCCACCCATGTCTACAGCCAACATCCTGCCACTATCCACCCATGTCTACAGTCATCATCCAGCCACTCTCCACCCATGTCTACAGCCATCATCCTGCCACTATCCACCCATGCCTGCAGCCATCACCCAGCCACTATCCACCCATGTCTGCAGCCATCATCCAGCCACTATCCACCCATGCCTACAGCCATCATCCAGCCACTATCCACCCATGTCTATAACCATCATCCATCCACTATCCACCCATGTCTACAGCCATCATCCAGCCACTCTCCACCCATGTCTACAGCCATCATCCAGCCACTATCCACCCATGTCTACAGCCATCATCCAGCCACTATCTACCCATGTCTACAGCCATCATCCTGCCACTATCCACCCATGTCTACAGCCAACATCCTGCCACTATCCACCCATGTCTACAGTCATCATCCAGCCACTCTCCACCCATGTCTACAGCCATCATCCTGCCACTATCCACCCATGTCTACAGCCAACATCCAGCCACTATCCACCCATGTCTACAGCCATCATCCAGCCACTATCCACCCATGTCTACAGCCATCATCCAGCCACTATCTACCCATGTCTACAGCCATCATCCTGCCACTATCCACCCATGTCTACAGCCATCATCCTGCCACTATCCACCCATGTCTACAGTCATCATCCAGCCACTCTCCACCCATGTCTACAGCCATCATCCAGCCACTATCCACCCATGTCTACAGCCAACATCCAGCCACTATCCACCCATGTCTACAGCCATCATCCAGCCACTATCCACCCATGTCTACAGCCATCATCCATCCACTCTCCACCCATGTCTACAGCCATCATCCAGCTACTATCCACCCATGTCTACAGCCATCATCCAGCCACTCTCCACCCATGTCTACAGCCATCATCCATCCACTATCCACCCATGTCTACAGCCATCATCCAGCCACTCTCCACCCATGTCTACAGCCATCATCCAGCCACTCTCCACCCATGTCTACAGCCATCATCCAGCCACTCTCTTCTACTGCAGAAATGCAATCCCTCTATCTATCCCTCTATCTATCTATCTATCCCTCTATCTATCTATCTATCCCTCTATCTATCTATCTATCCCTCCATCTATCTATCCCTCCCTCTATCTATCCATCTACAGTCATATGAAAAAGTTTGTGCACCCCTATTAATGTTAACCTTTTTTCTTTATAACAATTTGGGTTTTTGCTATTTCAGTTTCATATATCTAATAACTGATGGACTGAGGAATATTTCTGGATTGAAATGAGGTTTATTGTACTAACAGAAAATGTGCAATCCGCATTTAATCAAAATTTGATCGGTGCAAAAGTATGGGCACCCTTATCAATTTCTTGATTTGAACACTCCTAACTACTTTTTACTGACTTACTAAAGCACTAAATTGGTTTTGTAACCTCATTGAGCTTTGAACTTCATAGGCCGGTGTATCCAATCATGAGAAAAGGTATTTAAGGTGGCCTCTTGCAAGTTGTTCTCCTATTTGAATCTCCTATGAAGAGTGGCATCATGGGCTCCTCAAAACAACTCTCAAATGATCTGAAAACAAAGATTATTCAACATAGTTGTTCAGGGGAAGGTACAAAAAGTTGTCTCAGATTTAAACTGTCAGTTTCCACTGTGAGGAACATAGTAAGGAAATGGAAGAACACAGGTACAGTTCTTGTTAAGCCCAGAAGTGGCAGGCCAAGAAAAATATCAGAAAGGCAGAGAAGAAGAATAGTGAGAACAGTCAAGGACAATCCACAGAACACCTCCAAAGACCTGCAGCTTCATCTTGCTGCAGATGGTGTCAATGTGGATCGGTCAACAATACAGCGCACGTTGCACAAGGAGAAGCTGTATGGGAGAGTGATGCGAAAGAAGCAGTTTCTGCAAGCACGCCACAAACAGAGTCGCCTGAGGTATGCAAAAGCACATTTGGACAAGCCAGTTACATTTTGGAAGAAGGTCCTGTGGACTGATGAAACAAAGATTGAGTTGTTTGGTCATACAAAAAGGCGTTATGCATGGAGGCAAAAAACACGGCATTCCAAGAAAAGCACTTGCTACCCACAGTAACATTTGGTGTAGGTTCCATCATGCTTTGGGGCTGTGTGGCCAATGCCGGCACCGGGAATCTTGTTAAAGTTGAGGGTCGCATGGATTCAACTCAGTATCAGCAGATTCTTGACAATAATGTGCAAGAATCAGTGACGAAGTTGAAGTTACGCAGGGGATGAATATTTCAGCAAGACAATGATCCAAAACACCGCTCCAAATCTACTCAAGCATTCATGCAGAAGAACAATTACAATGTTCTGGAATGGCCATCACAGTCCCCAGACCTGAATATCATTGAACATCTGTGGGATGATGTGAAGCGGCTGTCCATGCTCGAGACCATCAAACTTACCTGAACTGGAATTGTTTTGTAAACAGGAATGGTCAAATCCACCTTCATCCAGGATCCAGGAACTCATTAACAGCTTCAGGAAGCGACTAGAGGCTGTGATTTCTGCAAAAGGAGGATCTACAAAATATTAATGTCACTTTTATATTGAGGTGCCCATACTTTTGCACCGGTCAAATTTTGTTTAAATGCAGATTGCACATTTTCTGTTATTACAATATACCTCATTTCAATCCAGAAATATTACTCAGTCCATCAGTTATTAGATATATGAAACTGAAATAGCAAAAACCCAAATTGTTATAAAGAAAAAAGGGTACATTAATAGGGGTGCCCAAACTTTTTCATATGACTGTATCTATCTATCTGTCTGTCTAGGAGTCCAAGACATTGAACCTTTGTAAAATAAAACATAATTGTGTGTAATATTTGTCTATGGTTATTTATTAGTGAAACTGAAGACTTTGTGGAAGATTAAGTAATTTGTGCTTTTTATTCTCCAGGGATTGGTCTGATGGTGGGATTTCAAGGAACAGCAGGACAATTCAGTAAGTCCGCAAGTGTTTAAGTTTGTAATGTAAAGATGAAAATATATAAATATGGCCCCTGCTGAAGATAGGAAAGGGGAAAACAATGTGGCCACATATTCATCACTGGTCACTAATAGGTTCATCCCCCGAGGGTCCTTGTAATTGCACGATGCACCGTGACCCTTCTGTATTGCTCTGCTGGCATTGTCTTTCCTGCCCCATCTGCTATTCAGTAGAGAGGATGGCGTTCACCGTGGCCGGTAAAGAGTCCGGCTTTCTTTCTCACAGTGAACATATGTCAGGTATGGTGAATATGACGTCGGAGAGCAGTTGAGAAGACAAAGATGGACAATGTGGACATTCCCTCTAAGCTGTGGACATTTGAATTAATGAAGTCTATGGAGTCACTTTCTGTGTTCATTGACCAATTTAGATTTATGACAATATTATTTTATTAAATAAAACCCCATATTGTAAATCTAACTGCAAGTTTCATTTTAGGTGTGGATATAGTCACCCCCGGAGGAAGAGAATATGTCACACTGTATTTGCACAATGAAGTAGGCATCCCTTCAGATGGATTAATTATTGTTAATCGGCCTTGTCAACCTTCCACCCCAGTATCTACATCTATAAATAATTCTAATTATAAGAAAGAGGCCACAGTTGCGAAAGGACAAACAGCGACATTCGAGTTCCCAAATCCCCAGCAGATGACAGAACCAGGGATATCTTCCGACAGCATGATCATTACGGCCGAGAGGGACATCAATGTGATTTCGAGTAGCTTTGTAGGAAACAGCGGAGATATTGCTTTGAATTACGCGGTTAACCATTGGGGAAACAAATATGCCATAATCACCCCGACCGATGGACCTTCGAAGAACTATGCATTGGTTACTATTATTGCTAATAAAATATTAACAAGAGTCACCATGGTCCTCGGCGGAGCTGTGCAATACAATGGGGAGAATTATAATAAGGGGGACACCCTGATCGTGGATCTGGGGCCCTACCAGTACCTGAAGTTGTGGACTGGAGATGGCCTCTCCGGAACCACGGTGGATTCCCAACATCCTGTGGCCGTCCTATCTGGCCATTCATGTGTTCCTGGTGTCGAAGATTGCAGCCTCGTTTATGAACAGCTCCTGCCTGTAGATAATTGGGGAAAGCACTTCTATGTCTCAGCCCCTTCCTTCTTACCTAGTAACTGCCTAGTTTATGTCTTGGCTTCTAAACCCACCATTCTCGAGTACCAGCAAGGTGGACAAAAGCTGAAGACCACCCTCGACGCAGGAAAAGTGATGACATTTACGGTCTCTCACTCCGTGCCCTTAATCCTCCACAGCACAGAGAAAACCCAGGTCATATTTTATGCCTTGGCTCAAAATCTTCAAGGCAATTCCTACGGTACTTTCATGACCAAAATCCCGGACACTGAATCCTTCGCCCATATTTACAATCTCATTGGACAGGAGGGTTTTGCGCATAATTGTGCCATGATCACAGCGAAGTCTTCCAGTATATCCGGATTCTTATTTAATGGAAAACCTCTACAAAATGCAATATGGAATCCCTTCCCTGACCCTCAGTACGTCTGGTCAGAAATTTGTTACGGTGCAGGCTCCAGTGTCAATGAAGTGCAAAATTTCATAGCACCTTACGGTCTCCTAAGTATTGGGTACTCATCAGATGGCAAGTGCTATGGGACGGTGGCACCGAGTATTCCAGGTGTGTAAGACATATTCCTCAGTATCTCATATTTACTGGTTCTGGGCTTGGACTTGTCTTTACTATTTTTTGTTTTATCTTTCCAGATCCTGTGTGTGCAGAACTGGATATTGGGGGTAATTGACATCTATACATTATAATGAATCAAAATAAAGGAAACATTTTGTAGCCATTTGCATTTTCATAAAGTCAAATCTATCAAACTGCAATAAATGCAGAGAAAAATCGAAATATCAAAACCAATCGTTACATTGTTTGTTTTTGAAGATACTTACATTTTTCTTGTTAATTTCAAAGAGCAGAAAGTTTATAAATTTGGGGATAATCCGTGTTTGCATCGGGGGCTGAACAATTGTTATTTCTGTTTTAGGAATTGGTATAGAAGCGAGTTTGCAAAGGAAACGCAGAGAAGGCGGAGACGGGTAAGTCTACAAATGAATAGTGTTGTAATGATAAAATTATATCTTTCTTTAAAAAAATCTGTTTTTTTTATGTAATCAGGTCACTGTTATTGTCACACGGTGTTTGGCTCTAAATTCGCCGAGTGTATTGGCGGCATCTGACACCGTTCACACTGCAGAATCTGACACTTTACACTATGCCTCCTTTGGTGCTTCTGAGTTGCACAGAAAGGCTCGGGCGTCAGCCAGATGTGTGCTCATTAGTGATCGGGTTTACAGGAGTTAATCTCTGATACCTCTTGGATCACATGTTATGGGCATCACTCCCCACCTTTTAAAGATGGTAGAGCTTGTCTTCTCATGCCAACTATAGCTTTTGCTAAACCGGTCCGTGTGCTGTTGTATTCCAGTCCTGCTAGTGAATGTATTACTTTGTGCGAAGAGTTGTTGTGGAATTCTATCATTGTCTTGTTGTTTCCTCCCTACTCTTATTTTTCTCCTAAGCTCTTTTTGTCTTATAGTTCTGTATGCATGTGCGCTGAGATAGAGATTTAGTTTCCTCAACGTCATTCATCCAGTCCTGGCCACATCTTCAGATTGAGCTGCTCAAGCTGAACCTCTCAGGCAGGGTCAGGATTTCCGGTTGTGATTAGACTCGGAAGTGTGAGAAAGATCACGGCATATATTATGTCCTGACCGCATGTACAGAACTCTCCTAGACAAATCCAAAAGTCTCATCCCAGTGTAAGGAGCCCAAGGATTTCAGCTTGAGTGGCGGCGATCTGAAGATGCAGTAATGAATTGACGGGTGATGGCGAGGAGCGAAGAGGTGAGGTGTGATGTTCTGATGGCCCTCTAAGGTGTAGAAAAATGGCAACAGTGAATTACAAAAAAATCCAGATTTTTACAAATGTGGGGTTTTTTTTGTAAAATTTGAGTAGAATTCAATTCCACTGTCCATAACACTATTCAGTCTCCTAACATCTGAATTCAATTCCACTCTACAGAACACCATTCAGTCTCCTAACATCTGGGTTCAATTCCAGTCTGCATAACACCATTCAGTCTCCCAACATCTGGGTTCAATTCCACTCTGCAGAACATCATTTAGTCTCCTAATATTTGGGTTCAAGTCCACTCTGCAGAACACCATTCAGTCTCCTAACATCTAGGTTCAATTCCACTCTAAAGAACACCATTCAGTGTCCTAATATCTTGGTTTAATTCCACTCTGCAGAACACTATTCAATCTCCTAATATCTTGGTTCAATTCCACTCTACAGAACACCATTCAGTCTCCTAATGTTTGAGTTTACTTTCACTCTGTAGAACACCATTCAGTCTCTTAACATCTGGGTTCAATTCCACTCTGCAGAACACCATTCAGTCTCCTAACATCAGGGTTGAATTTTACTCTGCAGAACACCATTCAATCTCCTAATATCTGGGCTCAATTTCATTCTACAGAAAATCATTCAGTCTCCTAATATCTGGGTTCAAGTCCACTGTAAAGAACACCATTCAGTCTGATAACATCTGGGTTCAATTCCACTCTGCAGAACACCATTCAGTCTCCTAATATCTGGGCTCAATTTCATTCTACAGAAAATCATTCAGTCTCCTAATATTTGGGTTCAAGTCCACTGTAAAGAACACCATTCAGTCTGATAACATCTGGGTTCAATTCCACTCTGCTGAACGCCATTCAGTCTCCTAATATCTTGGTTTAATTCCACTCTACAGAACACCATTCAGTCTCCTAACATCTGGCTTCAATTCTACTCTGCAGAACACCATTTAGTCTCTTAACATCTGGGTTTAATTCCACTCTGCAGAACACCATTCATTCTCCTGACATCTGGGTTCAATTCCACTCTGCAGAACACCATTCATTCTCCTAACATCTGGGTTCAATTCCACTCTGCAGAACACCATTCAGTCTCCTAACATCTGGGTTCAATTCCACTCTGCAGGACACCATTCAGTCTCCTAATATCTTGGTTTAATTCTACTCTACAGAACACCATTTAGTTTCCTAACATCTGGGTTCAATTCCACTCTGCAGAACACCATTCAGTCTCCTAACATCTGGGTTCAATTCCACTCTGCAGAACATCATTCAGTCTCCTAACATCTGGGTTCAATTCCACTCTGCAGAACACCATTCAGTCTCCTAACATCTGGGTTCAATTCCACTCTGCAGGACACCATTCAGTCTCCTAATATCTTGGTTTAATTCTACTCTACAGAACACCATTTAGTTTCCTAACATCTGGGTTCAATTCCACTCTGCAGAACACCATTCAGTCTCCTAACATCTGGGTTCAATTCCACTCTGCAGAACACCATTCAGTCTTCTTACATCTGGGTACTCAAAGTCCATGGTGTGTTGGTCAGAGGCCCCGGGTATACAAAGTGTAAATGTCATATTCTTCAGTTTTAACATTTATTTTTTCTGTCTTTTTGACTTGTTATGAATATTTTTTCCTTTATTTTTCCAGCGCCTGAGGGTTTGGTGGTGCCTGAATAAAATGGTAATTCACAGTTACACTTTACATTGACCAAAAAAAAAATTAAAAAATATTTGTAGCAATCTTTAGATACATCTCAATATAACTCTATAAGTGGTAAAAGAAAAGTCAGAGCGTTATGTTTACTAACAATGAAGAATAAATGAGATAATCACATTCTATATCAACATTCTAAAAAGAAACATCACAAATCAGTAAACAAAATGGCCATATTTGAATGGCGTGACTATTTTTTACTTTAAAAAAAAAAAAATAAAAAAAACCCCTTTAATAAATAAAAACGATAATGGAAGTGTAATTCCTAGATCCATGCAAAATAAGAATAAATGAAAAATAAGAAATAAAATCGTCTGGTTAGAAATTGGCCATTAATTCTCTTTTCTCGTCCGCAGGTTCTGTGCCTATATAATAACCTCTAATATTGTGATTCCTGGAAGAGATTGGAGGAAAGTTGTCACCTGGAATAAGCAGCGCAGAACCTGGAGGGTCTCATATATTCACTTATTGAAATTTGCTTAAAAAGAAAAATGCTAATAAATGATCTTTATTTTCTTTCTAAATCTGCAATCATGAAATTGGTGACTGCAGCCTTCTGATTACACCTGGAAGTGAGATTTTTATTTTCAGGATACTAATAATGATATGGGTGGATAAATACTTTATGGTGATTGATGCAATAAATATTATACCGCGCTTATACAATAAAAAATCATCCAGCAAAATCGTATTCTGTAATTATTTCCACCACCAGGGGGCAACTCAGTTCTGGACTGCACAATCAGTGGTGTAACTTGAGTTCAATGGGCCCAGGTGCAAAATTTTGACCTGGCCCCCCACCCCATCTCCTCTCACCCCCCCCCACAGTTCGGAGTACAGGCTAATAATGCTAACACTCGGATCTTTCCCTCAGCACCCTACCTTCCCATGGTCTTCTATACATATTTTCCTCAGCACCCAGTTTTCCCATGCTCTGATATCACTCGTTCCTTTAGCACCCAGCTTTCCCATGCTCTGCTATACATCTTTCCCTCATCACCCAGCTTTCCGATGTCCTGCTATGCATCTTTACCTCAGCACCCAGCTTTCCGATGTCCTGCTCTGCATCTTTACCTCAGCACCTAGCTTTCCGATGTCCTGCTATGCATATTTACCTCAGCACACAGCTTTCCGATGTCCTGCTATGCATCTTTACCTCAGCATCCAGCTTTCCGATTCTCTGGTGTACTTCTTTACCTCAGCACCCAGCTTTCCGATGTCCTGCTATGCATCTTTACCTCAGCATCCAGCTTTCCGATTCTCTGGTGTACATCTTTACCTCATCATCCAGCTTTCGGATTCTCTGCTGTACTTCTTTACCTCAGCATCCAGCTTTCCGATGTCCTGCTATGCATCTTTACCTCAGCATCCAGCTTTCCGATTTTCTGCTGTACATCTTTACCTCAGCATCCAGCTTTCCGATTTTCTGCTGTACATCTTTACCTCAGCATCCAGCTTTCCGATTCTCTGGTGTACATCTTTACCTCAGCATCCAGCTTTCCGATTCTATGGTGTACATCTTTACCTCAGCATCCAGCTTTCCGATGTCCTGCTATGCATCTTTACCTCAGCATCCAGCTTTCCGATGTCCTGCTATGCATCTTTACCTCAGCATCCAGCTTTCCGATTCTCTGGTGTACATCTTTACCTCAGCACCCAGCTTTCCGATTCTCTGGTGTACATCTTTACCTCAGCAACCAGCTTTCCGATTCTCTGGTGTACATCTTTACCTCAGCATCCAGCTTTCCGATTCTCTGGTGTACATCTTTACCTCAGCATCCAGCTTTCCGATTCTCTGGTGTACACCTTTACCTCAGCACCCAGCTTTCCGATTCTCTGGTGTACACCTTTACCTCAGCATCCAGCTTTCCGATTCTCTGGTGTACACCTTTACTGCAGCATCCAGCTTTCCGATTCTCTGCTATGCATCTTTCCCTCAGCACCCAGCTTTCCGATGTCCTGCCATGCATCTTTACCTCAGCACCCAGCTTTCCGATGTCCTGCTATGCATCTTTACCTCAGCCCCCAGCTTTCCGATGTCCTGCTATGCATCTTTACCTCAGCATCCAGGTTTCCGATTCTCTGGTGTACATCTTTACCTCAGCATCCAGGTTTCCGATTCTCTGGTGTACATCTTTACCTCAGCATCCAGGTTTCCGATTCTCTGGTGTACATCTTTACCTCAGCATCCAGCTTTCCGATGTCCTGCTATGCATCTTTACCTCAGCATCCAGGTTTCCGATTCTCTGGTGTACATCTTTACCTCAGCATCCAGGTTTCCGATTCTCTGGTGTACATCTTTACCTCAGCATCCAGGTTTCCGATTCTCTGGTGTACATCTTTACCTCAGCATCCAGCTTTCCGATTCTATGGTGTACATCTTTACCTCAGCATCCAGCTTTCCGATGTCCTGCTATGCATCTTTACCTCAGCATTCAGCTGTCCGATTCTCTGCTGTACATCTTTACCTCAGCACCCAACCTGCCGTTGATATCAGAGCATGGGAAAGCTGGGTACTGAGGGAAAGATGTATAGCAGAGCATGGGAAAGCTGGGTGCTGAGGGAAGGATGTATAGCAGAGCATGGGAAAGCTGGGTGCTGAGAGAAGATGTATAGCAGAGCATGGGAAAGCTGGGTGCTGAGAGATGTATAGCAGAACATGGGAAAGCTGGGTACTGAGGGAGAGATGTATAGCAAAGCATGGGAAAGCTGGGTGCTGAGAGACGTATAGCAGAGCATGGGAAAGCTGGGTGCTGAGAGAAGATGTATAGCAGAGCATGGGAAAGCTGGGTGCTGAGAGATGTATAGCAGAACATGGGAAAGCTGGGTACTGAGGGAAAGATGTATAGCAAAGCATGGGAAAGCTGGGTGCTGAGAGAAGATGTATAGCAGAGCATGGGAAAGCTGGGTGCTGAGAGATGTATAGCAGAACATGGGAAAGCTGGGTACTGAGGGGAAGATGTATAGCAGAGCATGGGAAAGCTGGGTGCTGAGAGAAGATGTATAGCAGAGCATGGGAAAGCTGGGTGCTGAGAGACGTATAGCAGAGCATGGGAAAGCTGGGTGCTGAGGGGAAGATGTATAGCAGAGCATGGGAAAGCTGGGTACTGAGGGAAAGATGTATAGCAGAACATGGGAAAGTGGGGTTTAGGCACAAATGTACAGCAAAGCATGCAGAAGCTGGGTCCTGAGGGAAAGAGCCTTATTCTCTCAGCATCCAATTTTTCCATCCCATGCTTGTATTTTTGTCCCCCATCCTCGTATATGTTGTTGTCCTTGTATATGACACCATTCACCTTTTTTTTGTACATATTTGGGCTAAAAATACCATGGTAGCATAAAGCCCACACACATGCACATTCACAACAATAAATAATTACACATGACTACAGAAATAGATTGGCAAATGGTCGTGTTGTTTTATTAATGGTTATGTTAAAATACATAAATTAGAATAAATTAGATAACTTTCCATCAAATATTAAATATACCAAATACCAAAATTACTCCAAAAATCCACATATAAATATAATACCAAAAATCCACCCAATAAAAATTGGGTGATTTTTTCCCAAACCGGCTTGAGTATCAAAGATGCGCAGGCCCCCCAAAACAACACAGCCACTGCCCAATTGCATTCTGAATTCCCACATTATAAATGTCAAGGCCCACCTCCGATAAATGTATCCCATCTTTCCTATACAAACCTTGAATATAGCCCTCCAAATCTATATGCCTATAGGAAAAACCACCCATTTGCTGGAAACACTTACTCATTGACCGATTAACCCTTTTACGCATTTTTGTCCATAAACACTAACTTGCTACTGCTCCAAATAAGTCGAGGAACAATTTCTGAAAAAATCAACGAAGAACCCGGAAAAAGCGATTGTATTAGAGAAAAATCCCTCTTCAATTGGCCTAACAATTCTGACGTTTTTATTCTCCCCAGATCATTACCCCCTATGTGAAAAACCAATAAATCAGGATTAGGGTACCGACCTATGAACTTTTTTACACTAGAAACCAAACTTCCAATTCTTAAACCTCTAATACCGAACCAAAAAACATTTACAGAGTCCAGATTAAATGAAAGGTTCTCCGAATAATTTCTACTCGATGCTCTGATCTGGGCCCAATGGATGAACGAGTGCCCAAACAGCCAGGTGACTAAGGGGCCTAAAAAATTGGAGAAAAAATACATACATTACAATAAGTTAGGACGAATATATAGTCTGTACCTGTTGGAAGTCCGTCTTCCAATGCTGCGAATCTTTTTTACCCCTAAACCTGCACCCGCAGCCGCAGCCTCAGTTGCAGCCCCAATTCTAAATGAATGGGACGAATAACCTTTCCCATCCAACTTCAGTTTCTCCAAACATTTCTTTAAGACTGAAGAAAACTGAAACCGGGAAACTGAAGAACCATCCCTGCAACCCCTGCAATGTCAGGACGAATGCACAAACAGTACAACCCGGTATGGCTTTCAACTTCAAGGAAACACCTTTTCTGAGTTGGTCTGTTTTTGATTTTTTAATAAAAAGAAAAACAAACGCTCCTGACTCGCCCACCCCAGGGCTATGGGACAACCGATGCCGGGCCGGACTAGTCCGGGGGACGTCAGTGGTGGCTGGGCCCGACTCCGTACCCTGGTGGGGTCAATTAATAAGGCTTCAGTGGGGGTGATAATTAAACTTTATATTCGTGACGCCACCTGTGGTTTGCGGCTATTAAGCCGCCGCTGCTGCATGAGGCCTCCGGGGCTGGTGGAATGGCCGCTTGAATGGTCCTGCTCCCCACAGGTGGAGCGGTGCCCCGGGGCAACAGTTGGTGCTTATTACAGTCTATACAGTGATGGAAGTCTATGCAATGATGGAAGTCTATGCAGTGGTGATATAGTGCAGGCAAAATAACAGAGGCAACACCAGGGGGTGCAGTTTCAAGTTGTTTACTCACAGTTCCTGGATTGAAGCACACTGGTGCCTTTGGATTGCTGGGACCCACTGTCAGGGACCTCCGCCGATCCTGGGTAGATCTGGGGGTAAAAACCGGTGCACCCTTCTAATGTGTTCTTTTCTTCAGCTGACTTCTAAGCTTTGCCTTTGCTGGCTGAACCTGTCTCGGCCTCCACTACAGCCTCCGGGCCAGGGGCTTGCCTGTCGGTAATTTACCCCCTTTCTAGAGGTTCTGCTGTGGGCTGTGGCCCGGGGAGCTTGCAGCTTTCCCTGGGCCTCGGTTTTTACTTTTGGAGATGACTTTTCCTCCTCCAGTTTCTAGGGACCGTCCCCTGTCTGCAGCTTGATCCCTCCACCGATGTTTCTGTGGAACAGGCCACCAGCTTGAAAGCTCTATAGTGGCCCTGGAATCCCTTTTGTTCTGCTGTGGTGTCACCTGGACCTACTGGGTCCCAGGGTCTTCACCAGGAACTCAGCTCTCTTCAGACGTTTCTTGAGGTAACTACCTCTTTCTCCTTTGCCTCACAGTCTTCACTCTCTCACTACCTGAGGTAAACTGAAACAAACTGATTCCTGCTTCTACTCTAACACTAGCTGTTGGCTCCTCCCACCTCCCTGTTGCTAAGCTCCCACCCTATGGAAGCAGGAATGGGTCTTACGGCCCCCCAGCATGCAGCCTGGGGGGTTGCTGCCACTGTCCCTGGTCCCTGTGTGTGCCTAACAATGGATGTAGTGCAAATTTGCCTGTGGACCGGCGTTTACTCCTTTCCTTACCCAGGATGGGACATTACTAGTGATGAGCGAGCATGCTTGTCACTACTCGGTACTCGCATGAGTATCGCTGTACTTGGGCTGCTCGGCGGGGACCGAGTAATCTCGCGATACTCGTGCTGTACTCGTGGTCTTCATCCCTGCATGTTGGCGCTCTTTTGAGAGCCAGCCCTCATGCAGGGATTGGCTGGCAGACCACTGCAATGCCACAGCCCTGTTAGTTGTGGAATTGCAGTGATTGGCCGGCCTGCACAGCGTGACCGAGCCTTTATATCGGCCGGCGCGCTGTGCTCTGCTCACAGCTATTCAGACAGTCAGTGTAGGGAGAGTGTCGCTGATTCAGGGAAAGCTTTGCGGCCCTTTATAGCTTTTTCAGTTGCAGGGCTGCAAACAGTGTGACCAAAAGTCCTTCTCAGGACTATTCTAGTTGTATACAGGCAGGCAGGGTATAGCCAGGTCGGAGTACAGTAGCAGAGTCCTTCTCAGGACTATTGTTGCTATATACAGGCAGGGTATAGCCAGGTCTGAATACAGGCTAGTGACCAAAAGAGTCCTTGTCAGGACTATTGTACCAGTATACAGGCAGGCAGGCAGGCAGGGTAGTGGTGACCGTATACCAGCCTTCATCATATATGGGGCTGGTGTACACAGTGTAAAACAGTCCAGATAGTGTCTGACTTGTCTGTAATTGTCGCTCCCCAAAAAAACCTGTTAGGTTATTATTGCGTCCGTGCTTGGTTTTTAAAACCGCACGTGTGTGCCTGTTGGTGGCAGCGTACAGGTGCACTTGTGTGCAATTTCCACAAACTTTGATATAACGCACAAGTAGTGAATATACACGTCAGCCGTGCACAGCATTGCAAAATGCGCAAGGGCATTGGCAAGGAACAAGGAAGTGGACGTGATGGTGGTGCAGGCAGAGGCCGAGGTCGTGGGCAAGCTCTAATTTCGCCACAACAAAGGGCCACATCTAGTCGCTCGCACGTCCTGTCCCAAATTCTTGGGGACCGCAGCAGTACACCGCTCTTGAACCAAGACCAGTGTCAACAGGTTGTTAGTTGGATAGCAGATAATGCTTCCAGTCAGATTGGCACCACCACAAACACCTCCTTCCTACCACCAGGCTGAGTACACGTCCTCCTCGGACATTAATGATCCCACACTTGGACACTCGGAAGAGCTGTTCACGTTTCCATTCACACATTCTGGCCTCTCGCCAGCTCATATTGAAGTGGGTCATGAGGAGATCGTCTGTACAGATGGCCAAATATTTGAGCAGCCACGTTCTCACGAAGTTGGCAACGTGTCTCAACAAGTGGTGGACGATGATGAGACACAATTGTCAGCAAGTCAGGAGGAGGAGCAGGGTGCGGAAGAGGAAGACGACGTGGTGGATGATCCAGTAACTGACCCAACCTGGCAGGAGGATATGCAGAGCGAGGACAGCAGTGCACAGGGGGAGGGAGGCGTAGCATCACAACAGGCAGTAAGAAGCAGGGTGGTGGCCCCAGGCAGAAGTCAGGCAACCGTTCCCCGGAACAACACGACGACACAAGCTGCCTGTACAAATGTTAGGTCTTCCCGAGTCTGGCAGTTTTTTAAGTTGGATCCAGATGATTCAAAAAAGGCCATTTGCAACACCTGCCGTGCCAGCATCAGCAGGGGTACCAAAACTAGCAGCCTGACCACCACCAGCATGATCAGGCACATGTCAGCCAAGCACCCGACTTTGTGGGAAGTACAACAGAGTCGAGGAGCAGTGCTTGCTGATGTCACTGCTACGTCTTCGCTGGTTGTGCATGCGAGCCAATCCTCTGTCCATGCTGCCTGCGAGCAAGCCTCCTCCACTCCTGCATCTGCAGTTGCCTACGCAGAAAGAACACCATCATCAAGCACGTCCTTGTCCCAGCGCAGCGTTCAGTTATCCATTCAGCAAACCTTTGAACGCAGGCGCAAATACACTGCCAACACCCCACATGCCACAGTTCTAAATGCTAACATTTCGCGACTGCTTGCGCTGGAAATGTTGCCTTTTAGGCTGGTGGAGACAGAAGCATTCCGTGACCTGATGGCGGCAGCTGTCCCACGTTACTCGGTCCCCAGCCGCCACTATTTCTCCCGGTGTGCCGTCCCCGCGTTGCATAACCACGTGTCACAAAACATCACACGTGCCCTGAACAACGCTGTTTCACCCAAGGTCCACCTAACCACAGACACGTGGACAAGTGCTTGTGGGCAAGGCCGCTACATCTCGTTGACGGCACACTGGGTTAATATTGTGGAAGCTGGGACCCAGTCTGAGCGAGGGACGGAACACGTCCTTCCCACACCAAGGTTTGCAGGCCCTACCTCAGTCAGTGTTTCACCCACACTCTACAGCTCCGGAATGTCATGCTCTTCAGCCTCCTCCTCCTCCTGCGCATCCTCATCCACTGTGCCCTCCACACCAGTCACAAGCTGGAAGCACTGCAGCACTGCCTCGGCGAAGCGGCAACAGGCTGTGCTGAAGCTAATCTGCATAGGTGACAAACCCCACAATGCAGAAGAGCTGTGGACAGCTCTGAAACAGCAGGCAGATCACTGGCTCACACCTCTGAACCTAAAGCCAGGAAAGGTCGTGTGTGACAATGGCCGGAACCTGGTGGCGGCTTTGAGGCGAGGCCAGCTGACACATGTTCCATGCGTGGCCCATGTGCTCAACCTCGTGGTTCAGCGGTTTATAAAGTCATACCCAGAGCTGTCTGATCTGCTGGTAAAAGTTCGCCGCCTGCCTGCACATTTTCGAAAGTCACCTACTGCTTCAGCCGGCCTTGCCGGCTTTCAGCGCAGTTTGCATATTCCGGCTCACAGACTGGTGTGTGATGTCCCCACGCGTTGGAATTCAACTCTGCACATGTTGGTCAGGATATGTGAGCAGAAGAGGGCAGTTGTTGAGTACCTGCATCACCTAAGCCGTCGGGAAATGGGTCAAACTCCACACATAACACCTGAGGAGTGGAGATGGATGTCAGACCTATGTACCATCCTCCAAAACTTTGAGGACTCCACCAAGATGGTGAGTGGTGATGACGCCATTATTAGCGTCACCATACCGCTACTCTGCCTTCTAAAACGGTCTCTGCTGAAAAACAAACATGATGCATTGCAGGCGGAGCGCGATGAGTTGCAGCAAGAAACAGTAGTGGGTGTGGGTGATAACACACAGCCCAGCCTCGTCTCATCACAACGTGCAGTGGAGGACTATGACGAGGAGGAGGATGAAGACATGGAGCAACTCTCCGGCCAAATTGAGGATATGACATGCACACCAGTCATATCCTCGGTTCAGCGTGGCTGGCCAGAGGACAGGGTAGATGAGGAGGAGGAGGAGGAGGAGGAGGACAGCATGTTCAGTCATCTTGTTGGTCAGGCTACTGAAGTCCTGGCTGTTAAGAGTCTGGCGCACATGGCTGACTTTATGGTAAGCTGCCTGTCTCGTGACCCTCGCGTTAAGAACATCTTGGCTGACAATCATTACTGGTTGGTAACACTGTTAGACCCACGCTACAAGGAGAACTTTTTGTCTCTTATTCCCGTGGAGGAGAGGTCAACCAAAATGCAGCAGTTTCGGAAGGCCATACTCACGGAAGTAGGCAAAGCATTCCCCTCACAAAACGCTAGCGGCATAGGTCATGAATCAGTGGACAACCGAGGCGTACAGCCGAGAGAGGCACAAGTCCAATCCGCCAGAGGTAGGGGAACAGTCTTTAAGATGTGGGACAGTTTTCTCAGCCCCTCACGTACCACAGCCCCTGAGGTGCGGGGTAGTGCCACAAGAAATCCTAAGTTTGCCCAGATGCTGAAGGAGTACCTTGCAGATCGAACAACTGTACTCCGACATTCCTCTGTGCCTTACAATTATTGGGTATCCAAGCTGGACACGTGGCATGAATTGGCTCTCTACGCCTTGGAAGTCCTGGCCTGCCCTGCTGCTAGCGTTTTGTCAGAGCGTGTTTTTAGTGCCGCAGGTGGAATCATTACAGATAAACGCACCCGCCTGTCAACTGAAAATGCTGACAGGCTGACTCTGATCAAGATGAACAAGGGTTGGATTGGGCCAGACTTCACCACACCACCAGCAAATGAGAGCGGAATTTAAAGTTTGCCATGTACCTCCACTCACCCATGGGTACACACTTCTGGACTTTGGATAATCGCTGGACTGCTCCTCCTTCTCCTCATGCGCCACCATGATGATGACCGTTACAAATTGCAATACTTAGGCCTTTGTTTCAGGTATACCCCCAGTGGTAAATTTTTTCGCCCATTCTTTTCAGAATGGACATTACAACGACAGGAGACCAGCTCCTTTGCAATGGGAACAATGTTTTGAGGCCCTCATGCACGTCTCTACCCAGGGACAACGTGGAGCCTCCCAATTTTTGGCTGCCCTGCCTAAGGGCTATACTATAATACACCCACTTCCTTAAAATGGACACTTAATGTTTTGAGGCCCTCATGCACGTCTCTACCCAGGGACAATGTGGAGCCTCCCAATTTTCGTCTGCCCTGCCTAAGGGCTATACTATAATACACCCACTTCCTTAAAATGGACACTTAATGTTTTGAGGCCCTCATGCACGTCTCTACCCAGGGACAACGTGGAGCCTCCCAATTTTTGGCTGCCCTGCCTAAGGGCTATACTATAATACACCCACTTCCTGACAATGGACACTTAATGTTTTGAGGCCCTCATGCACGTCTCTACCCAGGGACAATGTGGAGCCTCCCAATTTTTGGCTGCCCTGCCTAAGGGCTATACTACAATAGACCCACTTCCTTACAATGGGCACTTCAGGTTTACAGGCCCTCATGCACGTCTGTATGCAGGGGCATTGGTGAACCTCACAATTTTGGACTGCCCTGGCAAAGGAAAATACTACAAAGACTCACTTCCTCAAAATGGGCACATTAGACTCAAGAGGCCTTCATGTACGTCTCTTCTCAGGGACATCGGAGTGCCACACAATGTTTTTCACGTAAAATCTTTCATGTATTAATCTCAAAAAGTAACATACACCAGCTCTATCTCACTATTGGGTATGTGCCCTTAACATTTCCGCCATGAAAAATCATTTTGGGGTCATTTTGGAAGGTTTTCTGGTGAGTCCGTAAAAATGGCGTAAAACGCGGACAAAATTGTTCACAGCTGTGACTTTTCAGTGATAAATGCTTCAAGGGGTCTTCCCCATGCTGTTGCAGGGTCATTTGAGCACTCTTCTGAGACTTTTGTGCCATTTTTAGGGTTTCTCCATGCTGCCGGGGGGTCATTTCACAAAAATACTCGGGTCTCCCATAGGATAACATTGGGCTCGTTGCTCGGCCCGAGTACACGAGTATCTTGGGAGGCTCGGCCCGAGCTTCGAGCACCCGAGCTTTTTAGTACTCGCTCATCACTAGACATTACGCCTCTGGCTGGGATGCAATGTTCCTGTGGCGACGAAAGCCTCAGGGGCGCCACACTCCTTTTATGACTATATCCTCCCGTAATTAACCCGATGTGCTATTCTTATTATTAGATACCCCTTTACCCACTTTAAGTGCAGCAAAAAAAGAAACAATAAAAATAGCCCTAAACAAAATAAGCTCAAAACTATAAAAACATACCTCACTAAGTATTCCCCATAATCTTCTTAACAAATCAAATGAAATAGGACGCCTCTTATCCAGCGCAAACGATACCTTCCTCAAACCCTTTAAACACTGGCACACTGCAAAATTCTTTAACCATGATTCCCTTCCATTCAACTGGGGGTACAGGATAATGACACTGACACTGGGGGTACAGGATAATGACACTGACACTGGGGGTACAGGATAATGACACTGGGGGTACAGTATAATGACACTGAGGGTACAGGATAATGACACTGACACTGGGGGTACAGGATAATAACACTGACACTGGGGGTACAGGATAATGACACTGACACTGGGGGTACAGGATAATAACACTGACACTGGGGGTACAGGATAATGACACTGACACTGGGGGTACAGGATAATGACACTGACACTGGGGGTACAGGATAATAACACTGACACTGGGGGTACAGGATAATGACACTGACACTGGGGGTACAGGATAATAACACTGACACTGGGGGTACAGGATAATAACACTGATAATCGGGGTACAGGATAATGACACTGACACTGGGGGTACAGGATAATGACACTGACACTGGGGGTACAGGATAATGGCACTGACACTGGGGTACAGGATAATGACACTGACACTGGGGGTACAGGATAATGACTCCGACACTGAGGGTACAGGATAATGACACTGACACTGGGGGTACCGGATAATGGCACTGACACTGGGGGTACAGGATAATGACACTGACACTGGGTGTACAGGATAATGCACTGACACTGGGGGTACAGGATAATGACACTGACACTGGGGGTACAGGATAAAGACACTGACACTGGGGGTACAGGATAATGACACTGACACTGGGGGTACAGGACAATGCACTGACACTGGGGGTACAGGATAATGACACTGGGGGTGCAGGATTATGAAACTGGGGGTACAGGATAATGACACTGACACTGGGGGTACAGGATAATGACACTGACACTGGGGGTACAGGATAATGACACTGACACTGGGGGTACAGGATAAAGACACTGACACTGGGGGTACAGGATAATGACACTGACACTGGGGGTACAGGATAATGCACTGACACTGGGGGTACAGGATAATGACACTGACACTGGGGGTACAGGATAATGACACTGACACTGGGGGTACAGGATAATGACACTGGGGGTACAGGATAATGACACTGACACTGGGGGTACAGGATAATGACACTGACACTGGGGGTACGGGATAATGACACTGACACTGGGGGTACAGGATAAAGACACTGGGGGCACAGGATAATGACACTGACACTGGGGGTACAGGACAATGACACTGACACTGGGGATTCAGGATAATGATGCTGACACTGGGGGTACAGGATAATGACACTGACACTGGGGGTACAGGACAATGACACTGACACTGGAGTACAGGATAATGACACTGACACTGGGGGTGCAGGATAATGGCACTGATAATCAGGGTACAGGATAATGGCACTGATAATCAGGGTACAGGATAATGACACTGATATACGGGGTACAGGATAATAACATTGACACTGGGGGTACAGGATAATGACACTGACACTGGGGGTGCAGGATAATGACACTTACACTGGGGGTGCAGGATAATAACATTAACACTGGGGGTACAGTATAATGACACTCGGGGTACAGGATAATGACACTGACACTGGGGGAACAGGATAATGGCACTGACACTGGGGGTACAGGATAATGACACTCGGGGTACAGGATAATGACACTGACACTGGGGGTACAGGAAAATAACATTAACACTGGGGGTACAGTATAATGACACTCGGGGTACAGGATAATGACGCTGACACTGAGGGTACAGGATAATGGCACTGACACTGGGGGTACAGGATAATGACACTGACACTGGGGGTACAGGATAATGACACTGGGGGTACAGGATAATGACACTGACACTGGGGGTACAGGATAATGGCACTGACACTGGGGGTAAAGGATAATGACACTGACACTGGGGGTACAGGATAATGACACTGGGGGTACAGGATAATGACACTGACACTGGGGGTACAGGATAATGGCACTGACACTGGGGGTACAGGATAATGGCACTGACACTGGGGGTACAGGATAATGACGCTGACACTGGGGATACAGGATAATAATGCTGACACTGGGGGTACAGGAAAATAACATTAACACTGGGGGTACAGGATAATAACACTGACACTGGGGGTACAGGATAATGGCACTGACACTCGGGGTACAGGATAATGACACTGACACTGGGGGTACAGGATAATGACACTGACACTGGGGGTACAGGATAATGGCGCTGACACTGGGGATACAGGATAATAATGCTGACACTGGGGGTACAGGAAAATAACATTAACACTGGGGGTACAGTATAATGACACTCGGGGTACAGGATAATGACGCTGACACTGAGGGTACAGGATAATGGCACTGACACTGGGGGTACAGGGTAATGACACTGACACTGGGGGTACAGGATAATGACACTGACACTGGGGGTACAGGGTAATGACACTGACACTGGGGGTACAGGATAATGACACTGACACTGGGGGTACAGGATAATGGCACTGACACTGGGGGTACAGGATAATGACGCTGACACTGGGGATACAGGATAATAATGCTGACACTGGGGGTACAGGAAAATAACATTAACACTGGGGGTACAGTATAATGACACTCGGGGTACAGGATAATGACGCTGACACTGAGGGTACAGGATAATGGCACTGACACTGGGGGTACAGGATAATGACACTGACACTGGGGGTACAGGATAATGGCACTGACACTCGGGGTACAGGATAATGACACTGACACTGGGGGTACAGGATAATGACACTGACACTGGGGGTACAGGATAATGGCACTGACACTGGGGGTACAGGATAATGACGCTGACACTGGGGATACAGGATAATAATGCTGACACTGGGGGTACAGGAAAATAACATTAACACTGGGGGTACAGTATAATGACACTCGGGGTACAGGATAATGACGCTGACACTGAGGGTACAGGATAATGGCACTGACACTGGGGGTACAGGGTAATGACACTGACACTGGGGGTACAGGATAATGACACTGACACTGGGGGTACAGGGTAATGACACTGACACTGGGGGTACAGGATAATGACACTGACACTGGGGGTACAGGATAATGACACTGACACTGGGGGTACAGGATAATGACACTGACACTGGGGGTACAGGATAATGACACTGATACTCGGGGTACAGGATAATGGCACTGACACTGGGGGTACAGGATAATGACACTGACACTGGGGGTACAGGATAATGGCACTGACACTCGGGGTACAGGATAATGACACTGAAACTCGGGGTACAGGATAATGACACTGACACTGGGGGTACGGGATAATGACACTGACACTGGGGGTACAGGGTAATGACACTGACACTGGGGGTACAGGGTAATGACACTGACACTGGGGGTACAGGATAATGGCACTGACACTGGGGGTACAGGGTAATGACACTGACACTGGGGGTACAGGGTAATGACACTGACACTGGGGGTACAGGATAATGACACTGACACTGGGGGTACAGGATAATGACACTGACACTGGGGGTACAGGATAATGGCACTGACACTGGGGGTACAGGATAATGACACTGACACTGGGGGTACAGGATAATGGCACTGACACTCGGGGTACAGGATAATGACACTGACACTGGGGGTACAGGATAATGACACTGACACTGGGGGTACAGGATAATGACGCTGACACTGGGGGTACAGGATAATGACACTGACACTGGGGGTACAGGATAATGACACTGAAACTCGGGGTAAAGGATAATGACACTGACACTGGGGGTACGGGATAATGACACTGACACTGGGGGTACAGGATAATGACACTGACACTGGGGGTACAGGATAATGACACTGACACTGGGGGTACAGGATAATGACACTGGGGGTACAGGATAATGACACTTACACTGGGGATTCAGGATAATGATGCTGACACTGGGGGTACAGGATAATGACACTGACACTGGGGGTACATGATAATGACACTGACACTGGGGGTACAGGATAATGACACTGACACTGGGGATTCAGGATAATGATGCTGACACTGGGGATTCAGGATAATGACACTGACACTGGGGGTACAGGATAATGGCACTGATACGCGGGGTACGGGATAATGGTGCATTTAATCAACAAACAGGATCAGTTGAGTTGCTGCCTCTTTATCAGTGCAGCTCAGTAATGAACCCTTCACAGGCTGCAGTGCACGTCGTGACCACTGAGTGGCGACATCTGGACACATAGTATCAGACACCTTGTGATGCAGCCAAGAGTAAATGAATGGAAGCAAATATCTGTAGAACATTGTTTCTTTTTTTTCTCTTTTTTTAGATATGAGGTCTCCATCAATTATAAAGTTTTATCTTTGGACTGTATAATTTTCTGGGAAAACCTAAAATAAGAAATAAAACATAGAAACTGAGCAATGCAGGACATTATAGATGATAGTGTCTATTACCTAACCTTATTATACATATATACATATATACATATTACCAGGATAAAGGGTCACGAGGGGACGATTGCAAGAAAGGGTGAAAGGGTTAAAATATGTTGTGTTTTTCAGATAATATTATGATATTATTACTATTAATGTGGCACATATAGATACATTGTATAGAGGAGATGATGATATATAATGTCACCAGTATACATTGTATAGAGGAGATGATATATAATGTCACCAGTATACATTGTATAGAGGAGATGATGATATATAATGTCACCAGTATACACTGTATAGAGGAGATGATGATATATAATGTTACCAGTATACACTGTATAGAGGAGATGATGATATATAATGTTACCAGTATACATTGTATAGAGGAGATGATGATATATAATGTCACCAGTATACATTGTATAGAGGAGATGATGATATATAATGTCCCCAGTATACATTGTATAGAGGAGATGATGATATATAATGTCACCAGTATACATTGTATAGAGGAGATGATGATATATAATGTCACCAGTATACATTGTATAGAGGAGATGATATATAATGTCACCAGTATACATTGTATAGAGGAGATGATGATATATAATGTCACCAGTATACATTGTATAGAGGAGATGATGATATATAATGTCACCAGTATACATTGTATAGAGGAGATGATATATAATGTCACCAGTATACACTGTATAGAGGAGATGATGATATATAGTGTCACCAGTATACATTGTATAGAGGAGATGATATATAATGTCACCAGTATACATTGTATAGAGGAGATGATGATATATAGTGTCACCAGTATACATTGTATAGAGGAGATGATGATATATAATGTCACCAGTATACACTGTATAGAGGAGATGATGATATTTAATGTCACCAGTATACACTGTATAGAGGAGATGATATATAGTGTCACCAGTATACATTGTATAGAGGAGATGATGATATATAATGTCCCCAGTATACATTGTATAGAGGAGATGATGATATATAATGTCACCAGTATACATTGTATAGAGGAGATGATGATATATAATGTCACCAGTATACATTGTATAGAGGAGATGATGATATATAATGTCACCAGTATACATTGTATAGAGGAGATGATGATATATAATGTCACCAGTATACATTGTATAGAGGAGATGATGATATATAATGTCACCAGTATACATTGTATAGAGGAGATGATATATAATGTCACCAGTATACATTGTATAGAGGAGATGATGATATATAGTGTCACCAGTATACATTGTATAGAGGAGATGATGATATATAATGTCACCAGTATACACTGTATAGAGGAGATGATGATATTTAATGTCACCAGTATACACTGTATAGAGGAGATGATATATAGTGTCACCAGTATACATTGTATAGAGGAGATGATGATATATAATGTCACCAGTATACATTGTATAGAGGAGATGATGATATATAATGTCACCAGTATACATTGTATAGAGGAGATGATGATATATAATGTCACCAGTATACATTGTATAGAGGAGATGATGATATATAATGTCACCAGTATACACTGTATAGAGGAGATGATGATATTTAATGTCACCAGTATACACTGTATAGAGGAGATGATATATAGTGTCACCAGTATACATTGTATAGAGGAGATGATGATATATAATGTCACCAGTATACATTGTGTAGAGGAGATGATATATATAATGTCGCCAGTATACACTGTATAGAGGAGATGATGATATTTAATGTCACCAGTATACACTGTATAGAGGAGATGATATATAGTGTCACCAGTATACATTGTATAGAGGAGATGATGATATATAATGTCACCAGTATACATTGTATAGAGGAGATGATGATATATAATGTCACCAGTATACATTGTATAGAGGAGATGATGATATATAATGTCACCAGTATACATTGTATAGAGGAGATGATGATATATAATGTCGCCAGTATACATTGTATAGAGGAGATGATGATATATAATGTCACCAGTATACACTGTATAGAGGAGATGATGATATATAATGTCGCCAGTATACACTGTATAGAGGAGATGATGATATATAATGTCACCAGTATACACTGTATAGAGGAGATGATGATATATAATGTCACCAGTATACATTGTATAGAGGAGATGATGATATATAATGTCACCAGTATACATTGTATAGAGGAGATGATGATATATAATGTCACCAGTATACATTGTATAGAGGAGATGATATATAATGTCACCAGTATACATTGTATAGAGGAGATGATGATATATAATGTCACCAGTATACATTGTATAGAGGAGATGATGATATATAATGTCACCAGTATACATTGTATAGAGGAGATGATGATATATAATGTCACCAGTATACACTGTATAGAGGAGATGATGATATATAATGTCACCAGTATACATTGTATAGAGGAGATGATGATATATAATGTCACCAGTATACATTGTATAGAGGAGATGATGATATATAATGTCACCAGTATACATTGTATAGAGGAGATGATGATATATAATGTCACCAGTGTACACTGTATAGAGGAGATGATGATATATAATGTCACCAGTATACATTGTATAGAGGAGATGATGATATATAATGTCACCAGTATACACTGTATAGAGGAGATGATGATATATAATGTCACCAGTATACATTGTATAGAGGAGATGATGATATATAATGTCACCAGTATACATTGCATAGAGGAGATGATGATATATAATGTCACCAGTATACATTGTATAGAGGAGATGATATATAATGTCACCAGTATACACTGTATAGAGGAGATGATGATATATAATGTCACCAGTATACATTGTATAGAGGAGATGATGATATATAATGTCACCAGTATACACTGTATAGAGGAGATGATGATATATAATGTCACCAGTATACATTGTATAGAGGAGATGATGATATATAATGTCACCAGTATACATTGTATAGAGGAGATGATGATATATAATGTCACCAGTATACATTGTATAGAGGAGATGATGATATATAATGTCACCAGTATCCACTGTATAGAGGAGATGATGATATATAATGTCACCAGTATACATTGTATAGAGGAGATGATGATATATAATGTCACCAGTATACACTGTATAGAGGAGATGATGATATATAATGTCACCAGTATACATTGTATAGAGGAGATGATGATATATAATGTCACCAGTATACATTGCATAGAGGAGATGATGATATATAATGTCACCAGTATACATTGTATAGAGGAGATGATGATATATAATGTCACCAGTATACACTGTATAGAGGAGATGATGATATATAATGTCACCAGTATACATTGTATAGAGGAGATGATGATATATAATGTCACCAGTATACACTGTATAGAGGAGATGATGATATATAATGTCGCCAGTATACATTGTATAGAGGAGATGATGATATATAATGTCACCAGTATACACTGTATAGAGGAGATGATGATATATAATGTCGCCAGTATACACTGTATAGAGGAGATGATGATATATAATGTCACCAGTATACATTGTATAGAGGAGATGATGATATATAATGTCACCAGTATACATTGTATAGAGGAGATGATGATATATAATGTCACCAGTATACACTGTATAGAGGAGATGATGATATATAATGTCGCCAGTATACATTGTATAGAGGAGATGATGATATATAATGTCACCAGTATACATTGTATAGAGGAGATGATGATATATAATGTCACCAGTATACATTGTATAGAGGAGATGATGATATATAATGTCACCAGTATACATTGTATAGAGGAGATGATGATATATAATGTCGCCAGTATACATTGTATAGAGGAGATGATGATATATAATGTCACCAGTATACATTGTATAGAGGAGATGATGATATATAATGTCACCAGTATACATTGTATAGAGGAGATGATGATATATAATGTCACCAGTATACATTGTATAGAGGAGATGGTGATATATAATGTCGCCAGTATACATTGTATAGAGGAGATGATGATATATAATGTCACCAGTATACATTGTATAGAGGAGATGATGATATATAATGTCACCAGTATACACTGTATAGAGGAGATGATGATATATAATGTCACCAGTATACACTGTATAGAGGAGATGATGATATATAATGTCGCCAGTATACATTGTATAGAGGAGATGATGATATATAATGTCACCAGTATACATTGTATAGAGGAGATGATGATATATAATGTCACCAGTATACACTGTATAGAGGAGATGATGATATATAATGTCACCAGTATACATTGTATAGAGGAGATGATGATATATAATGTCACCAGTATACACTGTATAGAGGAGATGATGATATATAATGTCGCCAGTATACATTGTATAGAGGAGATGATGATATATAATGTCACCAGTATACATTGTATAGAGGAGATGATGATATATAATGTCACCAGTATACATTGTATAGAGGAGATGATGATATATAATGTCGCCAGTATACACTGTATAGAGGAGATGATGATATATAATGTCACCAGTATACATTGTATAGAGGAGATGATGATATATAATGTCACCAGTATACATTGTATAGAGGAGATGATGATATATAATGTCACCAGTATACATTGTATAGAGGAGATGATGATATATAATGTCACCAGTATACATTGTATAGAGGAGATGATGATATATAATGTCACCAGTATACATTGTATAGAGGAGATGATGATATATAATGTCACCAGTATACATTGTATAGAGGAGATGATGATATATAATATCACCAGTATACACTGTATAGAGGAGATGATATATAATGTCACCAGTATACATTGTATAGAGGAGATGATGATATATAATGTCGCCAGTATACATTGTATAGAGGAGATGATGATATATAATGTCGCCAGTATACATTGTATAGAGGAGATGATGATATATAATGTCACCAGTATACATTGTATAGAGGAGATGATGATATATAATGTCACCAGTATACATTGTATAGAGGAGATGATGATATATAATGTCACCAGTATACATTGTATAGAGGAGATGATGATATATAATGTCACCAGTATACACTGTATAGAGGAGATGATGATATATAATGTCGCCAGTATACACTGTATAGAGGAGATGATGATATATAACGTCGCCAGTATACATTGTATAGAGGAGATGATGATATATAATGTCGCCAGTATACATTGTATAGAGGAGATGATGATATATAATGTCGCCAGTATACACTGTATAGAGGAGATGATGATATATAATGTCACCAGTATACATTGTATAGAGGAGATGATATATATAATGTCGCCAGTATACATTGTATAGAGGAGATGATGATATATAATGTCACCAGTATACATTGTATAGAGGAGATGATGATATATAATGTCGCCAGTATACATTGTATAGAGGAGATGATATATATAATGTCGCCAGTATACATTGTATAGAGGAGATGATGATATATAATGTCACCAGTATACATTGTATAGAGGAGATGATATATATAATGTCGCCAGTATACATTGTATAGAGGAGATGATATATAATGTCACCAGTATACATTGTATAGAGGAGATGATGATATATAATGTCACCAGTATACATTGTATAGAGGAGATGATGATATATAATGTCACCAGTATACATTGTATAGAGGAGATGATGATATATAATGTCACCAGTATACATTGTATAGAGGAGATGATGATATATAATGTCGCCAGTATACATTGTATAGAGGAGATGATGATATATAATGTCACCAGTATACATTGTATAGAGGAGATGATGATATATAATGTCACCAGTATACACTGTATAGAGGAGATGATGATATATAATGTCGCCAGTATACACTGTATAGAGGAGATGATGATATATAATGTCGCCAGTATACATTGTATAGAGGAGATGATGATATATAATGTCACCAGTATACATTGTATAGAGGAGATGATGATATATAATGTCACCAGTATACATTGTATAGAGGAGATGATGATATATAATGTCGCCAGTATACATTGTATAGAGGAGATGATGATATATAATGTCACCAGTATACATTGTATAGAGGAGATGATGATATATAATGTCACCAGTATACATTGTATAGAGGAGATGATGATATACAATGTCACCAGTATACATTGTATAGAGGAGATGATGATATATAATGTCACCAGTATACATTGTATAGAGGAGATGATGATATATAATGTCACCAGTATACATTGTATAGAGGAGATGATGATATATAATGTCACCAGTATACATTGTATAGAGGAGATGATGATATATAATGTCACCAGTATACATTGTATAGAGGAGATGATGATATATAATGTCACCAGTATACACTGTATAGAGGAGATGATATATAATGTCACCAGTATACATTGTATAGAGGAGATGATGATATATAATGTCGCCAGTATACATTGTATAGAGGAGATGATGATATATAATGTCGCCAGTATACATTGTATAGAGGAGATGATGATATATAATGTCACCAGTATAGACTGTATAGAGGAGATGATATATAATGTCACCAGTATACATTGTATAGAGGAGATGATGATATATAATGTCACCAGTATACACTGTATAGAGGAGATGATATATAATGTCACCAGTATACATTGTATAGAGGAGATGATGATATATAATGTCGCCAGTATACACTGTATAGAGGAGATGATGATATATAACGTCGCCAGTATACATTGTATAGAGGAGATGATGATATATAATGTCGCCAGTATACATTGTATAGAGGAGATGATGATATATAATGTCGCCAGTATACACTGTATAGAGGAGATGATGATATATAATGTCACCAGTATACATTGTATAGAGGAGATGATGATATATAATGTCACCAGTATACATTGTATAGAGGAGATGATATATATAATGTCGCCAGTATACATTGTATAGAGGAGATGATGATATATAATGTCACCAGTATACATTGTATAGAGGAGATGATATATATAATGTCGCCAGTATACATTGTATAGAGGAGATGATGATATATAATGTCACCAGTATACATTGTATAGAGGAGATGATATATATAATGTCGCCAGTATACATTGTATAGAGGAGATGATATATATAATGTCGCCAGTATACATTGTATAGAGGAGATGATGATATATAATGTCACCAGTATACATTGTATAGAGGAGATGATATATATAATGTCGCCAGTATACATTGTATAGAGGAGATGATATATAATGTCACCAGTATACATTGTATAGAGGAGATGATATATAATGTCACCAGTATACATTGTATAGAGGAGATGATGATATATAATGTCGCCAGTATACACTGTATAGAGGAGATGATGATATATAATGTCGCCAGTATACATTGTATAGAGGAGATGATGATATATAATGTCGCCAGTATACATTGTATAGAGGAGATGATGATATATAATGTCGCCAGTATACACTGTATAGAGGAGATGATATATATAATGTCACCAGTATACACTGTATAGAGGAGATGATGATATATAATGTCACCAGTATACATTGTATAGAGGAAATGATATATATAATGTCGCCAGTATACATTGTATAGAGAAGATGATATATAATGTCACCAGTATACACTGTATAGAGGAGATGATGATATATAATGTCACCAGTATACATTGTATAGAGGAGATGATGATATATAATGTCACCAGTATACATTGTATAGAGGAGATGATGATATATAATGTCACCAGTATACATTGTATAGAGGAGATGATGATATATAATGTCACCAGTATACATTGTATAGAGGAGATGATGATATATAATGTCACCAGTATACATTGTATAGAGGAGATGATGATATATATAATGTCACCAGTATACATTGTATAGAGGAGATGATGATATATAATGTCACCAGTATACATTGTATAGAGGAGATGATGATATATATAATGTCACCAGTATACATTGTATAGAGGAGATGATGATATATAATGTCACCAGTATACATTGTATAGAGGAGATGATGATATATATAATGTCACCAGTATACATTTTATAGAGGAGATGATGATATATAATGTCACCAGTATACATTGTGTAGAGGAGATGATGATGTATAATGTCGCCAGTATACATTGTATAGAGGAGATGATGATATATAATGTCACCAGTATACATTGTATAGAGGAGATGATGATATATAATGTCGCCAGTATACATTGTATAGAGGAGATGATGATATATAATGTCACCAGTATACATTGTATAGAGGAGATGATGATATATAATGTCACCAGTATACATTGTGTAGAGGAGATGATGATGTATAATGTCGCCAGTATACATTGTATAGAGGAGATGATGATATATAATGTCACCAGTATACATTGTATAGAGGAGATGATGATATATAATGTCGCCAGTATACATTGTATAGAGGAGATGATGATATATAATGTCGCCAGTATACATTGTATAGAGGAGATGATGATATATAATGTCGCCAGTATACATTGTATAGAAGAGATGATGATATATAATGTCGCCAGTATACATTGTATAGAGGAGATGATGATATATAATGTCACCAGTATACATTGTATAGAGGAGATGATATATATAATGTCGCCAGTATACATTGTATAGAGGAGATGATATATAATGTCACCAGTATACATTGTATAGAGGAGATGATGATATATAATGTCGCCAGTATACATTGTATAGAGGAGATGATGATATATAATGTCACCAGTATACATTGTATAGAGGAGATGATGATATATAATGTCACCAGTATACATTGTATAGAGGAGATGATGATATATAATGTCGCCAGTATACACTGTATAGAGGAGATGATGATATATAATGTCACCAGTATACATTGTATAGAGGAGATGATGATATATAATGTCACCAGTATACATTGTATAGAGGAGATGATATATATAATGTCGCCAGTATACATTGTATAGAGATGATGATATATAATGTCACCAGTATACATTGTATAGAGGAGATGATATATATAATGTCGCCAGTATACATTGTATAGAGGAGATGATGATATATAATGTCACCAGTATACATTGTATAGAGGAGATGATATATATAATGTCGCCAGTATACATTGTATAGAGGAGATGATGATATATAATGTCGCCAGTATACATTGTATAGAGGAGATGATGATATATAATGTCACCAGTATACACTGTATAGAGGAGATGATGATATATAATGTCACCAGTATACATTGTATAGAGGAGATGATATATATAATGTCGCCAGTATACATTGTATAGAGGAGATGATGATATATAATGTCACCAGTATACATTGTATAGAGGAGATGATATATATAATGTCGCCAGTATACATTGTATAGAGGAGATGATATATAATGTCACCAGTATACATTGTATAGAGGAGATGATGATATATAATGTCACCAGTATACATTGTATAGAGGAGATGATGATATATAATGTCACCAGTATACATTGTATAGAGGAGATGATGTTATATAATGTCACCAGTATACATTGTATAGAGGACATGATGATATATAATGTCGCCAGTATACACTGTATAGAGGAGATGATGATATATAATGTCACCAGTATACATTGTATAGAGGAGATGATATATAATGTCACCAGTATACATTGTATAGAGGAGATGATGATATATAATGTCGCCAGTATACACTGTATAGAGGAGATGATGATATATAATGTCGCCAGTATACATTGTATAGAGGAGATGATGATATATAATGTCGCCAGTATACATTGTATAGAGGAGATGATGATATATAATGTCGCCAGTATACACTGTATAGAGGAGATGATATATATAATGTCACCAGTATACACTGTATAGAGGAGATGATGATATATAATGTCACCAGTATACATTGTATAGAGGAGATGATATATATAATGTCGCCAGTATACATTGTATAGAGGAGATGATATATAATGTCACCAGTATACACTGTATAGAGGAGATGATGATATATAATGTCACCAGTATACATTGTATAGAGGAGATGATGATATATAATGTCACCAGTATACATTGTATAGAGGAGATGATGATATATAATGTCACCAGTATACATTGTATAGAGGAGATGATGATATATAATGTCACCAGTATACATTGTATAGAGGAGATGATGATATATAATGTCACCAGTATACATTGTATAGAGGAGATGATGATATATATAATGTCACCAGTATACATTGTATAGAGGAGATGATGATATATAATGTCACCAGTATACATTGTATAGAGGAGATGATGATATATATAATGTCACCAGTATACATTGTATAGAGGAGATGATGATATATAATGTCACCAGTATACATTGTATAGAGGAGATGATGATATATATAATGTCACCAGTATACATTTTATAGAGGAGATGATGATATATAATGTCACCAGTATACATTGTGTAGAGGAGATGATGATGTATAATGTCGCCAGTATACATTGTATAGAGGAGATGATGATATATAATGTCACCAGTATACATTGTATAGAGGAGATGATGATATATAATGTCGCCAGTATACATTGTATAGAGGAGATGATGATATATAATGTCACCAGTATACATTGTATAGAGGAGATGATGATATATAATGTCACCAGTATACATTGTGTAGAGGAGATGATGATGTATAATGTCGCCAGTATACATTGTATAGAGGAGATGATGATATATAATGTCACCAGTATACATTGTATAGAGGAGATGATGATATATAATGTCGCCAGTATACATTGTATAGAGGAGATGATGATATATAATGTCATCAGTATACATTGTATAGAGGAGATGATGATATATAATGTCACCAGTATACATTGTATAGAGGAGATGATGATATATAATGTCACCAGTATACATTGTGTAGAGGAGATGATGATGTATAATGTCGCCAGTATACATTGTATAGAGGAGATGATGATATATAATGTCACCAGTATACATTGTATAGAGGAGATGATGATATATAATGTCGCCAGTATACATTGTATAGAGGAGATGATGATATATAATGTCATCAGTATACATTGTATAGAGGAGATGATGATATATAATGTCGCCAGTATACATTGTATAGAGGAGATGATGATATATAATGTCGCCAGTATACATTGTATAGAGGAGATGATGATATATAATGTCGCCAGTATACATTGTATAGAAGAGATGATGATATATAACGTCGCCAGTATACATTGTATAGAGGAGATGATGATATATAATGTCACCAGTATACATTGTATAGAGGAGATGATATATATAATGTCGCCAGTATACATTGTATAGAGGAGATGATATATAATGTCACCAGTATACATTGTATAGAGGAGATGATGATATATAATGTCGCCAGTATACATTGTATAGAGGAGATGATGATATATAATGTCACCAGTATACATTGTATAGAGGAGATGATGATATATAATGTCACCAGTATACACTGTATAGAGGAGATGATGATATTTAATGTCACCAGTATACACTGTATAGAGGAGATGATGATATATAATGTCACCAGTATACATTGTATAGAGGAGATGATGATATATAATGTCACCAGTATACATTGTATAGAGGAGATGATGATATATAATGTCACCAGTATACATTGTATAGAGGAGATGATGATATATAATGTCACCAGTATACATTGTATAGAGGAGATGATATATAATGTCACCAGTATACACTGTATAGAGGAGATGATGATATATAATGTCACCAGTATACATTGTATAGAGGAGATGATGATATATAATGTCACCAGTATACATTGTATAGAGGAGATGATGATATATAATGTCGCCAGTATACACTGTATAGAGGAGATGATGATATATAATGTCACCAGTATACATTGTATAGAGGAGATGATGATATATAATGTCGCCAGTATACACTGTATAGAGGAGATGATGATATATAATGTCGCCAGTATACATTGTATAGAGGAGATGATGATATATAATGTCACCAGTATACATTGTATAGAGGAGATGATATATATAATGTCGCCAGTATACATTGTATAGAGGAGATGATATATAATGTCACCAGTATACATTGTATAGAGGAGATGATGATATATAATGTCACCAGTATACACTGTATAGAGGAGATGATGATATATAATGTCACCAGTATACATTGTATAGAGGAGATGATGATATATAATGTCACCAGTATACACTGTATAGAGGAGATGATGATATATAATGTCACCAGTATACATTGTATAGAGGAGATGATGATATATAATGTCACCAGTATACATTGTATAGAGGAGATGATGATATATAATGTCACCAGTATACATTGTATAGAGGAGATGATGATATATAATGTCGCCAGTATACATTGTATAGAGGAGATGATGATATATAATGTCGCCAGTATACATTGTATAGAGGAGATGATGATATATAATGTCGCCAGTATACATTGTATAGAGGAGATGATGATATATAATGTCACCAGTATACATTGTATAGAGGAGATGATGATATATAATGTCACCAGTATACACTGTATAGAGGAGATGATGATATATAATGTCACCAGTATACATTGTATAGAAGAGATGATGATATATAATGTCACCAGTATACATTGTATAGAGGAGATGATGATATATAATGTCACCAGTATACATTGTATAGAAGAGATGATGATATATAATGTCACCAGTATACATTGTATAGAAGAGATGATGATATATAATGTCACCAGTATACATTGTATAGAGGAGATGATGATATATAATGTCGCCAGTATACATTGTATAGAGGAGATGATATATAATGTCACCAGTATACATTGTATAGAGGAGATGATGATATATAATGTCGCCAGTATACATTGTATAGAGGAGATGATGATATATAATGTCACCAGTATACATTGTATAGAGGAGATGATGATATATAATGTCGCCAGTATACATTGTATAGCGGAGATGATGATATATAATGTCACCAGTATACATTGTATAGAGGAGATGATGATATATAATGTCACCAGTATACATTGTATAGAGGAGATGATGATATATAATGTCACCAGTATACATTGTATAGAGGAGATGATATATATAATGTCGCCAGTATACATTGTATAGAGGAGATGATATATATAATGTCGCCAGTATACATTGTATAGAGGAGATGATGATATATAATGTCACCAGTATACATTGTATAGAGGAGATGATGATATATAATGTCGCCAGTATACATTGTATAGAGGAGATGATGATATATAATGTCACCAGTATACATTGTATAGAGGAGATGATGATATATAATGTCACCAGTATACATTGTATAGAGGAGATGATGATATATAATGTCACCAGTATACACTGTATAGAGGAGATAATATATATAATGTCGCCAGTATACATTGTATAGAGGAGATGATATATAATGTCACCAGTATACATTGTATAGAGGAGATGATGATATATAATGTCACCAGCATACATTGTATAGAGGAGATGATGATATATAATGTCGCCAGTATACATTGTATAGAGGAGATGATGATATATAATGTCACCAGCATACATTGTATAGAGGAGATGATGATATATAATGTCGCCAGTATACATTGTATAGAGGAGATGATGATATATAATGTCGCCAGTATACATTGTATGGAGGAGATGATGATATATAATGTCACCAGTATACACTGTATAGAGGAGATGATGATATATAATGTCACCAGTATACATTGTATAGAGGAGATGATGATATATAATGTCACCAGTATACACTGTATAGAGGAGATGATGATATATAATGTCACCAGTATACATTGTATAGAGGAGATGATGATATATAATGTCGCCAGTATACCTTGTATAGAGGAGATGATGATATATAATGTCACCAGTATACACTGTATAGAGGAGATGATGATATATAATGTCACCAGTATACATTGTATAGAGGAGATGATGATATACTTAACCGACCGAACTTTCAGCGTCTCCCATTCTCACACCACCTCCTCATCTCGCCCCCTATCTGTCGGTGTCCCTCAAGGCTCAGTTCTTGGACCCCTGCTGTTCTCCATCTACACCTTCGGCTTGGGACAGCTCATAGAGTCCCACGGCTTCCAGTATCATCTCTATGCCGATGACACACAGATCTACCTCTCTGGACCTGACATTACCTCTCTACTAACCAAAATACCACAATGCCTGTCTGCTATTTCATCCTTCTTCTCTGCACGATTCCTAAAACTTAACATGGACAAAACAGAGTTTATTGTCTTTCCTCCTCCTCACTCACCTCCTCCAACAAGCCTTTCCATCAAACTTGATGGTTGCTCACTCATCCCAGTCTCACAAGCTCGTTGCCTTGGAGTGACCCTCGACTCTGCTCTATCCTTCAAGCCACACATCCAAGCCCTCTTCACCTCATGCCGATTACAACTCAAAAATATCTCCCGGATCCGTGCTTTTCTTAACCAAGAATCTGCAAAAACATTAGTGCATGCCCTCATCATCTCCCGCCTCGACTACTGCAACCTCCTGCTCTCTGGCCTCCCTTCCAACACTCTTGCACCCCTCCAATCTATCCTAAACTCTGCAGCCCGCTTAATCCACCTCTCCCCTCGCTACTCCCCAGCCTTGCCACTCTGCCAATCCCTTCACTGGCTTACCATCGCCCAACGACTCCAGTTCAAAACATTAACCATGACATACAAAGCCATGCACAACCTGTCTCCTCCCTACATCTGTGACCTAGTCTCCCAGTACCTACCTGCACGCAACCTTAGATCCTCACAAGATCTCCTTCTCTGCTCCTCTCTTATCTCCTCTTCCCACAATCGTGTACAAGATTTCTCCCGTGCATCCCCCATACTCTGGAACGCTCTACCTCAGCACATCAGACTCTCCACTACCGTGGAAAGCTTCAAGAGGAACCTCAAGACCCACCTCTTCCAACAAGCCTACAACCTACAACAGCCCTCAGCCCAGTAGACCACTGCGCAACCAGCTCTGTCCTCACCTATTGTACCATCACCCATTCCCTGTAGACTGTGAGCCCTCGCGGGCAGGGTCCTCTCTCCTCCTATACCAGTCTGTCTTGTACTGTTAATGATTGTTGTACGTATACCCTCTTTCACTTGTAAAGCGCCATGGAATAAATGGCGCTATAATAATAAATAATAATAATAATAATAATATATAATGTCACCAGTATACATTGTATAGAGGAGATGATGATATATAATGTCGCCAGTATACATTGTATAGAGGAGATGATGATATATAATGTCACCAGTATACATTGTATAGAGGAGATGATGATATATAATGTCACCAGTATACATTGTATAGAGGAGATGATGATATATAATGTCGCCAGTATACATTGTATAGAGGAGATGATGATATATAATGTCACCAGTATACATTGTATAGAAGAGATGATGATATATAACGTCGCCAGTATACATTGTATAGAGGAGATTATGATATATAATGTCGCCAGTATACATTGTATAGAGGAGATGATGATATATAATGTCGCCAGTATACATTGTATAGAGGAGATGATGATATATAATGTCACCAGTATACATTGTATAGAGGAGATGATGATATATAATGTCGCCAGTATACATTGTATAGAGGAGATGATGATATATAATGTCGCCAGTATACACTGTATAGAGGAGATGATGATATATAATGTCACCAGTATACATTGTATAGAGGAGATGATGATATATAATGTCACCAGTATACATTGTATAGAGGAGATGATGATATATAATGTCACCAGTATACATTGTATAGAGGAGATGATGATATATAATGTCACCAGTATACACTGTATAGAGGAGATGATGATATATAATGTCACCAGTATACACTGTATAGAGGAGATGATGATATATAATGTCACCAGTATACAATGTATAGAGGAGATGATGATATATAATGTCGCCAGTATACATTGTATAGAGGAGATGATGATATATAATGTCACCAGTATACATTGTATAGAGGAGATGATGCTATATAATGTCACCAGTATACACTGTATAGAGGAGATGATGATATATAATGTCACCAGTATACACTGTATAGAGGAGATGATGATATATAATGTCACCAGTATACATTGTATAGAGGAGATGATGATATATAATGTCGCCAGTATACATTGTATAGAGGAGATGATGATATATAATGTCGCCAGTATACATTGTATAGAGGAGATGATGATATATAATGTCACCAGTATACATTGTATAGAAGAGATGATGATATATAATGTCACCAGTATACATTGTATAGAGGAGATGATGATATATAATATCACCAGTATACATTGTATAGAGGAGATGATGACATATAATGTCACCAGTATACACTGTATAGAGGAGATGATGATATATAATGTCACCAGTATACATTGTATAGAGGAGATGATGATATATAATGTCACCAGTATACATTGTATAGAGGAGATGATGATATATAATGTCACCAGTATACACTGTATAGAGGAGATGATGATATATAATGTCACCAGTATACATTGTATAGAGGAGATGATGATATATAATGTCACCAGTATACATTGTATAGAAGAGATGATGATATATAATGTCACCAGTATACACTGTATAGAGGAGATGATGATATATAATGTCACCAGTATACATTGTATAGAGGAGATGATGATATATAATGTCACCAGTATACATTGTATAGAGGAGATGATGATATATAATGTCACCAGTATACATTGTATAGAGGAGATGATAATATATAATGTCCCCAGTATACATTGTATAGAGGAGATGATGATATATAATGTCACCAGTATACATTGTATAGAGGAGATGATGATGATATATAATGTCACCAGTATACATTGTATAGAGGAGATGATATATAATGTCACCAGTATACACTGTATAGAGGAGATGATGATATATAATGTCACCAGTATACATTGTATAGAGGAGATGATGATATATAATGTCACCAGTATACACTGTATAGAGGAGATGATGATATATAATGTCACCAGTATACATTGTATAGAGGAGATGATGATATATAATGTCACCAGTATACACTGTATAGAGGAGATGATGATATATAATGTCACCAGTATACATTGTATAGAGGAGATGATGATATATAATGTCACCAGTATACATTGTATAGAAGAGATGATGATATATAATGTCACCAGTATACACTGTATAGAGGAGATGATGATATATAATGTCCCCAGTATACATTGTATAGAAGAGATGATGATATATAATGTCACCAGTATACATTGTATAGAGGAGATGATGATATATAATGTCACCAGTATACACTGTATAGAAGAGATGATGATATATAATGTCACCAGTATACATTGTATAGAGGAGATGATGATATATAATGTCACCAGTATACATTGTATAGAAGAGATGATGATATATAATGTCACCAGTATACATTGTATAGAGGAGATGATGATATATAATGTCACCAGTATACACTGTATAGAGGAGATGATGATATATAATGTCACCAGTATACATTGTATAGAAGAGATGATGATATATAATGTCACCAGTATACATTGTATAGAGGAGATGATGATATATAATGTCACCAGTATACATTGTATAGAAGAGATGATGATATATAATGTCACCAGTATACATTGTATAGAGGAGATGATGATATATAATGTCACCAGTATACACTGTATAGAGGAGATGATGATATATAATGTCACCAGTATACATTGTATAGAAGAGATGATGATATATAATGTCACCAGTATACATTGTATAGAGGAGATGATGATATATAATGTCGCCAGTATACATTGTATAGAGGAGATGATGATATATAATGTCACCAGTATACATTGTATAGAGGAGATGATGATATATAATGTCGCCAGTATACATTGTATAGAGGAGATGATGATATATAATGTCGCCAGTATACATTGTATAGAGGAGATGATGATATATAATGTCACCAGTATACATTGTATAGAGGAGATGATGATATATAATGTCACCAGTATACATTGTATAGAAGAGATGATGATATATAATGTCACCAGTATACATTGTATAGAGGAGATGATGATATATAATGTCACCAGTATACACTGTATAGAGGAGATGATGATATATAATGTCACCAGTATACATTGTATAGAAGAGATGATGATATATAATGTCACCAGTATACATTGTATAGAGGAGATGATGATATATAATGTCACCAGTATACACTGTATAGAGGAGATGATGATATATAATGTCACCAGTATACACTGTATAGAGGAGATGATGATATATAATGTCACCAGTATACATTGTATAGAGGAGATGATGATATATAATGTCGCCAGTATACATTGTATAGAGGAGATGATGATATATAATGTCGCCAGTATACATTGTATAGAGGAGATGATGATATATAATGTCACCAGTATACATTGTATAGAAGAGATGATGATATATAATGTCACCAGTATACATTGTATAGAGGAGATGATGATATATAATATCACCAGTATACATTGTATAGAGGAGATGATGACATATAATGTCACCAGTATACACTGTATAGAGGAGATGATGATATATAATGTCACCAGTATACATTGTATAGAGGAGATGATGATATATAATGTCACCAGTATACATTGTATAGAGGAGATGATGATATATAATGTCACCAGTATACACTGTATAGAGGAGATGATGATATATAATGTCACCAGTATACATTGTATAGAGGAGATGATGATATATAATGTCACCAGTATACATTGTATAGAAGAGATGATGATATATAATGTCACCAGTATACACTGTATAGAGGAGATGATGATATATAATGTCACCAGTATACATTGTATAGAGGAGATGATGATATATAATGTCACCAGTATACATTGTATAGAGGAGATGATGATATATAATGTCACCAGTATACATTGTATAGAGGAGATGATAATATATAATGTCCCCAGTATACATTGTATAGAGGAGATGATGATATATAATGTCACCAGTATACATTGTATAGAGGAGATGATGATGATATATAATGTCACCAGTATACATTGTATAGAGGAGATGATATATAATGTCACCAGTATACACTGTATAGAGGAGATGATGATATATAATGTCACCAGTATACATTGTATAGAGGAGATGATGATATATAATGTCACCAGTAT